>NC_086123.1:30855735-31171029 GCF_963921235.1 Mobula hypostoma | reverse complement strand
CATAATAGTGCGAACTGAGAGCCAGAATTCCCTACCAGCGGGAAAACAAAGGAGTGTAACATTTTGTGCTTCGTGGAGACCTGGCTAATGGAGGAGATACTGGATCACGCTACCCAGCCCTTTGAGTTCTCCCTGTTCCGGGCGGACAGGTCAAAAATCCTCTCTGGGAAGCCTAAAGGAGATGGGGTATGCTTCATGGTCAATAATGCTTGGCGCGACCCCCTGGAATGTGCATGCCCTCAAATCCTTTTGTGCCCCAGACCTGGAATATCTGGTCCTGCTGTGCAGACCCTATTGGCTGCTTAGGTAGTCTATGGCTGTTAGTATCACAGCTGTGTATATTCCGCTGCAGGCTGATACTACCCTGGCTCTCAAGGAAGACTACAAGACCATCAGCACCCTGGAGACAGCACACCCAGAGGCTGTCTTCATCATTGCCAGAGACTTTAACAGAGCGTCACTGACTAGTCTCTCCAAAGTTTTGTCAACACATCCAGGTGAGCACACGGAGAGATAGCATACTCGACCACTGCTACTCTCCCTTCCACAATGCTTACAAAGCGCTCCTCCATCCGCCAGTTGGAAAGTCTGACCACTCCTCTATCTTGCTGCTACTGAGATGCAGGCAGATTCTGAAACAAGAGGCGGCCACAGTTAAAACCGTCCACTGTTGGTCCGACCAATCGACTTCCATGCTGCAGGACCGCTTTGATGACGCCAACTGGGATGTCTTTCGTGATGAGGATGTCTGCAAGTTCACGGATGGGGTCACAAGCTTCAACTGGAAGTGCATCAGAGATGTTGTTCCCCAAAAATCGGTCCGGGTCTATCCAAACCAAAAACCCTAGATCAACAGTTCCGTGCGAGCAGCATTTACCATGCAAGATAGAGCTTACATTGGCGGTAATCAGCAGGAGCTCAGGAAATGTAGCTACAATCTACGCAAGGTCATCAAGGCAGTGAAACAACAATACAGGGACAAGATCCAGACACAACTCTCCAACAACAACACACACAACTTACGGTGAGGTCTGCACACCATCGCAGACTTCAAAGCTAAGCGCAGTGGTGTGGCCAACATCGCTGCCTCTCTCCCATAAGAAATAGGAACATAAGAAATAGGAGCAGGAGTAGGCCATCCAGCCCGTCGAGTCTGCCCCAGATGAGCTAAAACTTTTTTACGCTCGGTTTGATGTCGCCAACACTGGGCCCCCGAGGAGAGCAGCTGAAATGACCTGCACCTTGGTCATCCGAGGCTGAAGTATGCAGGCGTTTCCAATGGGTGGACAGTCACAAGGCTGCGGGACTGGACGACATCCCAGGGCAAGTATTCAAGATGTGTGTGGCACAGCTGCCAGGTGTGTTTACAGATACTTTTAATCTCTCCCTCTCCCAGTGTAGAGTACCCTCCTGCTTCAAAATATCCACCATTGTTCCTGCACCTAAAAAGACCAAGGTAACTTGTCTGAATAACTGGCATCCTGTCACACTCACCTCAATAATAAGCAAATACTTTGAGAGGCTGGTCAAGGACTACATCTGCAGCTTGCTACCACCCACACTGGACCCCCTACATTTCGCCTACCGACATAACCGATCGACAGATGACACAATAGCCACAGCTCTACATACCATCCTTTCACATCTGGAGAAGAAGGATGGTTATGTGAGAATGCTGTTCTTGAACTACAGTTCAGCATTCAACACTATAATTCCTTCCAAGCTTGACAAGAAGTTCAGAGACCTCGGCCTTCACCCTGCCTTGTGCAGCAGCATGCTAGACTTCCTGTCAGATCGCTGGCAGGTGGTAAGAGTGGGCTCCCTCACCTCTGCCCCTCTGACCCTCAACACAGGTGTCCCTCAGGGCTGTGTCCTAAGCCCCCTCCTTTACTCTCTGTATGCCCATGACTGTCACCACCCACAGCTCCAATGTGCTAATTAAATTTGCTGACAACACTACACTGATTGGCCTAATCTTAAATAATAACGAAGCAGCCTGCAGAGAAGAAGTTATCACCCTGACACAGTGGTGTCAAGAAAATAACCTCTCCCTCAATGTCGGAAAAACAAAGGAGATGGTTGTGGACTATAGAAGGAACGGAGACAATAAACCCCTATTGAGTCAATGGATCTGGGGTTGAGAGGGTGAACAGCTTTAAGTTCCTCGGCATAAACATCACCGAGGATCTCACGTGGTCTGTACATACCAGCTGTGTGGTGGAAAAAGCACAACAGTGCCTCTTTCACCTCAGACGGCTGAAGAAGTTCAGTGTGAGTCCCCATATCCTAAGAACTTTCTACAGGGGCACAACTGAGAGCATCCAGACTGGCTGCATCACTGCCTGGTATGGGAACTGTACTTCACTCAATCGCAGGACTCTGCAGAGAGTGGTGCGGACAGCCCAGTGCATCTGTAGATGTGAACTTCCCACTATTCAGGACATTTACAGAAACAAGTGTGTAAATAGGGCCCGAAGGATCATTGGGGACCCAAGTCACCCCAACTACAAACTGTTCTAGCTGCTACCATCTGGGAAACGGTACCGCAGCATAAAAGCCAGGACCAGCAGGCTCCGGGACAGCTTCTTCCACCAGGCCATCAGACTGATTAATTCATGCTGACACAACTGTACTTCTATGCTATATTGACTCTCCTGTTGTACATACTATTTATTGTAAATTGCACATTGCACATTTAGATGGGGATGTAATGTAAAGATTTTTATCCCTCACGTATGTGAAGGGTGTAAGAAATAAAGTCAACTCAACTCAATTCAATACCATGGAATTGGTACAACTAACTTGAAGAGACAGTCACACTGCACATGCTAGAACTTGGGGCAACAAATAAAATGTGGGAGGAGTTCAGTAGGTCAGGTGACACCTGTGGGGGAAATGAACATTGTGGGTCAGTGTTTCAGGCCAAGACTCTTCTTCTGGGCTGAAAGAGCAGAGGTGAGAGAGCAGTATGAAAACAGGAAGAAACGGGGTGCATCAAGAGTTAGCAAGTGAGAGGTGGATCTAGGTGTGGACCCTCTGGTTCCAAAATCATCACTGGTACCTTAAATCCCCAAACACCCCTCTCAAATTTGCTAATGTCATGGTGTGGACAAGGAACTTTCTAAAGTCCCTCAGCCTGAGACATTTACTGACTGAATCTACCATCATGGAAGCCACTAGATTTCACCTTCCTTGTTTAGTCAATAGGCACTTACTTTCCTGCAACAGTTTGCCAAAAGAAGCAAAGGCTAGATGTTGAGAAATTTTCTTTTTCTTTTACCAAAAGCAGGTTGTTATGTTCAGATTCAATAACAATTCTCAAGATAAATCTGTAGTCCATGCGTTTATCTGTCTATTTGCGCTGCACTTTGTAACTACAACACTGCGTTCTCTTTTTCACTTTGCCACCTTGGTGTATGGCATGATCTGTCTTGATGGCACAGAAACAGAAGTTTTTAATTGTATCGTGATGCTTGTGACAAAACTAATACATTACAATACCATTTTGCAGGGGTCCAGGGAAAGAGTGAGAACAACTTTCAAAAGCATGGCAGTCCAAATAATCTCGCATGGTGCAGAGACATTCTACAATTCCACAAAGAATAAACAGGTCATAGTTCAAACACAGCTTACCTTTCTTCTTTAAGTTTATTCTTCAGGAACTTGCCAAGTATGCCAGAGTCAAAGTCATAGTTTTCTCTCCAAAACACCCACAAGTACTGGTATTGGACAATCAGTTTCAGAACTGTGCAAAATCCTTCTGCAGTGTTGAAATTCTCACCCTTCTCGGCACTTTCCCATGCATAGATGACCAGCAGCTCCAGAGCATACTTTGGTGGGAGATACTCTCCTCTTTGCAGAGTGGGTTTGTACGGGCGACGGACATACTGTTGGACAAAAATAGATCAGCTTTTGGGTCTGCAACCCTTGAACTTACATGTTTGAAGAAGTTCAAATTAATCCAGCTAACATGGCCCGTGCAGGATTTTGAATGATTATGCAAAAAAATGTATTTTTAAAAATTTATTGTTTCTATTGCCAGACAACTCAGCTTTAAACTAAGTAACAAATATTGGCAAGAGAAGAGAATTTTTTTTTTGCAATGAACTATAAAGATCTCATATGTATTGTTCTCGGACCAGAATTAGGTATAGGGTATAGGACCAGAATTAGGTACAGTATAGGGTATAGGAGCAGAATTAGGTATAGGGTATAGGAGCAGAATTTGGCCCATTGAGTCTACTCCACCATTTCATCATACCTGATCCATTTTCCCTCTCCGCACCAGTCTCCTGCTTTCTCCCTGTTGCCCTTCATACCCTGACTGATCAAGAATCTATCAACCTCTGCCTTAAATATACCCAAAAACTTGGCCTCCACAGCTGCCTGTGGTAAAGAATTCCACAGATTCACCACTTTCTGGCTAAAAAAATTCCTCCATTCCAAAAGGATACCCCTCTATTCTGAGGCTGTGTCCTCTTGTCTGAGGCTCCCCCAGTGGTGGTGGAAGTAGATCCAATAATAACTGCTGGAAGATAAATGGATCATATATGAGAAAGATTTACAGGACTGGCTGTTGTAATTAATAAAATGAAGATCAGGCAAAACATGCCCTGAATGAGAAGTGAAACTGCGTCTGTCTAATTTCAAACTGCAAACATCGGTTAATACTGAGTTGGATGGGGCTTGTGGGTTGAGACCAGCGCCTGGACCATGAATGAGCTTGTGGCATCCCTGAGTACTATCGTCACGTGCAAGTGCAAATTAGAGTACCGATGGAAAGTCACATTCTCTGAGGAGCCTCAATTATTGATCCAAGCATCAGAAGGCAAGCTCCCAGGGGAGACTTGAAGCAGATGCTTGAACTCCCATTAATTTTTCTAACAGTTTTGACATCTGGTTTGGGCAGTTAAGATGTGATTGAATTACCTGGAGCTCAAAGCCCAACACATACCTAATGTGAGATGCCCTCCCCCCACTGAATCTGTTCCGTTTAAATTTAGGCAAGATGAATACCTTAAAAAAGGTTAACAAAAATGAGGTCAGTGAATATGATCATAAGCTGCATAGATAGGAACTCATTAAAAGGCTCCCACTCCTCCTCGAAGGTTGGCGATGTGGACAGGCACCAAAGGACATCTGTCAATGTTGGGTTGTCCCAAGCAAGTGGATCCCGGGATTCGATGTCCATTTGAGCTGGAGGCACGATGGGCTGGAGGTCAATGGGCAGGTGTAGCAGTTCTAGTGGCAGGGATGAGTGCCAGGAGGGAAGGGACGGATGGATAATGGAATAACGGACAGGGTGATCCCTGCAGGAAGTGGAGAGTTGTTGGGTTTGGGAGGTGGGCAGGGGGGAGGTAAAGATGTGTTCGGTGGTGGGATGCCGCTGAAGATAGTAGAAGTTGCGGAGAATGATGTGATGGATGCAGAGGCTTAGGGGTGGATTAGGCCTCCAATAATCTCCCATTTGGTACTTATCCCTGCAAGAGGAACCGCTAACTCTTCCCATCCACCTCCATTCAGAGCCCCAGATAATCCTTCCAGGTGAGGCTAAACTTCACCTGCGAATCTGTTGGGGTCATCTCGATGCTCCCGATACGATCTCCTCTACATTGGTGACCCCCAACAAAGTTTGTGGGACCACTTTGTCGAGCACCTTAGCTCCAGCTGAGACAAGCAGAATTACCTGGTTGCCAGCTATTGCAATTCCAGTCCCCGTTCCCATATGGTCCATGGCCTCCTCTACTGCCATGAGGAAGCCTCAGGAGGAACAACACCTCATATAGTGTCTGGGTTGCCAGATGGCATGAACATCGATTTCTTTAACTTATAGTCACTTTCCCCCTCCCCCTTCCCTCTTCTTCCACTCCCCACTCAGGCTTCCCTCCTACCTCTTCTCCTCACTTGCCTATCACTTCCCCCAGTACCTTTCCTCCTTTCCTTTCCCCCATGGTCCACTCTCCTATCAGATCCTTCACCTTTTCTACATATCACCTCCCATCTTCTCACTTCCTCCCGCCACCGTGCGTCACCTATCACCTTCTAGCTTGTACTCCTTCCCCTTCCTCAACCTTCTTATTTCCCAGTCCTGATGAAGAGTCTCGGCCCAAAACTTCAACTGTTTATTCAGTCATGGCACAGTCGTGTAGTGGTTAGCACCACGCTTTACAGTACCAGCAGCAAGAGTTCAATTCCCGCCCCTGCCTATAAGGAGTTTGTACGTTTTCCCCATTAGCATGTGGGTTTCCTCCGGGTGCTCTGGTTTCCTCCCACAGTCCAAAGACGTACTGGTTAGTAGGTTAATTATCCCATCAGCAGGCTAGGGTTAAATTGGGGATTGTTGAGCAGCGCAGTTCCAAGGGCTGGACGAACCTAATCTGCACTGTATCTCAATAAATAAGTAAAATTAAATTTCCAAAGTTGCTGACCCACTGAGTTCCTCCAAAATTTTACGTGTGTTTCTCTGGGTTTCCAGCATCTGCAGGATCTCTTGGGTTTATGATACAAGGTCATGAGCCATCACCGAGGAATGGAAATGGCTCCCTTTACTGGTTGGCTTAACGAGCAGGGATGTAGAGGTAAATCTTAAACCAAATGTACAAGGAGGATGTGAGGAAAAGCCATTAAACTCTGGAGCTCAATACTTGTAGTGGCGATGGAGAGAGAATGGACCAGTTTCTTCAAAAGGCAATGGGATGAGCACTTGAGAGGGAAAAATTCACATAGTTACATGGAGTCAGCAGAGGTTTCGAATGAATAGGGTTATTCTGCCAGGAACTGACGCTAGTGATGTGCATTAATTACACCTAACCCCTCAAAAACAATTCAAATTAAAATCAAAAGCACACACATCTTCACAGGACAATTTAACAACAGCCTCCCAATCTACCTCAATATACCAGTGCTTCACAAGTCGGATCAGGCTTTTAAGTTTCGTAGGACAACGTTTTACAAAGTTCCTTTGAAGTTCAGTGAAACAAGTTGAGAATTCTCCACCAGGCTCTCCAGTTTTAATCAGGTCTTCATACACCCGAGGGTTTGGGTGTGACCGTGTTAGCTGACCTTTAGGACAAAGAGGTGAAATTTATCACTTGCATAGTTGATGTAACATTAAATTTTATATGACAAAATTATTGACCACTGATACGTGGCCTTTTTTTGGTTGGGGTCAAAGTTCAAGGTGAATTTATTATTAAAGTGCTGTACCTATATGCCACCATATACAATCCTGAGACACATACCTAAAGCATCAAATGCAGGGAGAACATCAACCTCAACATAATCAAAGTGTTCTGTGAGTCTCAACTGGAAGCTCAGCGAACGAGGAGAAGAATGAGAGGGAATTATTTTGGACTCTGACATGATGATGTCATGTCCAATGAAATCCCTACATGCCTCCAGCTTCTCACGAATTATTGTCAAATTTTCAGCCCGGTTTCTCTTCTGGTCTTCAAAACATCTGAAATGGTTGAGAAAGATAACCAGATCTGCATCTGAGCCATTCTTCAAAGCTGTTCCTTTTCCAAGGGAGCCACCCTAAAGAAAACATGTAAAACGTCAACACAAGCTTTTAAGTAAATGGTTTGGAAAATGCACTCAACACTAATTAGGAACAAAATCATCTCTCTGGGTCCAAAATCCTGTGCAACTAATAAATGCTGAAGGAGCTCAGTAGGTCAGGCAGCATCTGTGGAGGGAAATTGACAGTCAATAGTTTGGGTTGAAACCCTTCATCTGAACTGATGAAGTGTCAATCTGAATTACTGACTCCAGACTTCCCTTCACAGATTCTGCCTGACCCACAAAGTTTCTCTATCACTTTGCCTGAGGCCGACACAAGAAGATTTGCAGATGCCGGAAATCCAAAGCAACACACGCGAAATGTTGGAGGGAATCAGAAGGCCAGGCAGCATCTGTGGAAAAGATGTTTCAGGCCGAGACCCTTCCACAGGATTGGCCCAAAACATCGACTGTTTATTCTTTTCCAGCTGCCTGGCCTGCTGAGTTCTTCCAGCAGTCCATGTGTGTTACTTTGTCTATGGCTTCAGATTCTTGTGTCTGCCATCTCTTGCGGCCTAAGTTTTATCCATTTGGGCCACATGTGATTCCAAATGAAAGCAGATGAAATGGGCAAGATTATGGCTTCAGCACATTTATCTGGTCAAGGTGTTTCAAAGGAAACAACTGAGTCAATAGGAGAGATACCAAAAGTCTCTGGTGGAGACAGTGCACGACTAGGCGTGCCACTTAGAAGTAAATTTAAGATGTACAGTATTTCTTCACCAGAAGTTGCTGAAATCTAGACTTGACCCTTTCACCAGCTGATGTATGCTGGGTCATTTGGATGAATGACAAGTAATTGATTAATGATATCAAGTGCTATTGGAATAAAGGAGTTGAGATTCAAATCATTCATAATTTGACAGAACAGGATTTCATATCTTAGTGACCTGTTTCTAATTGTATCAGAAAATCTAGGTTTAGAAACTCATCTTGGTAGCTACCAGGAATTCACATAAGGGTCACTACCATGCATGAACCCAGGTAGTGGGTATTTCTGGGTCAGTTGACAATGAAGGGATATTGTGACCAAACTTGATCCAGGCAACAATAACTCTTTAGTAGGTCCCATTAGAGGAAGATTATGAAAAGGAAATTGTCACAATACTCTCTTCCTTCCCTTTTGTCCACCACACATAGGCAGAGATTCTTTTTGGCAATGCCACTCTTTAGTTGAAACTGCGTAACTCAGAGAAGCCTCACAGAATCTAGCTCGCTTTGTTTACAACTTGGCACCATTGTTCATTCTTGTTTAGTATGATTCTGCCAGTCTCACCTTCACAGTCTTACTGATCTTAATGGTGTTGCACTGTTGCTTTAAGAAAGAACAGATCCTGTCCACAGTCTCACCAGCTTGCGTCAGAAATTGTTCATCAGGTTGAAGAAATGTGTAAATAAATGTATCCAGTTTACGAGGAGGTGTTCCATACAAATCCATGTTTCGAGCTAGAATTTTGAAATGAAAGAAAAGTTGGTATTCAGTAAACCGGGTAGGACTTCTGCACAGTATCACTAAATCCTTAAGAAATGAAAAGAGACCACTCAGTCTCTGTACTGAATGCAAATCTAACTAAAGAATCTTGTCAATCTCAATCCTGTTCTTCCGTTTCCACACTGGCCTACCCATTACTCTCTCCCAAGTGCCTACCCAGCTCCCTTTTGAACACACTGACTGATTCTACTCTCACTACTTTAGGTCACAACTACTCTGTGTGAAACTTTTCCATGAAGTTGTATCTTGTCTAAACTTTTGTATCTAAGACTCTAGGTTCCTGAAGCACCACTAATGGCAATGGTTTCTCTCCACATAAACCAGCCTTCTCAACCTTTACTTCAAGAACACCACTTCTCTATTCCAAATTTGTTCAACTTCCTGTCAACCTATATCACCACTTTCAGGAAACTATGTACTTGTACATAGTTTCCCCTTCTTACCCCACCCTTTCTTTCTTTCTTTATTTATTGTTTATTATTTTTCCTCTTTTTTCTCTCTCTCCTTTTTCTCCCTCTCTCCCTCTCACTATAACCCCTTGCCTGCTCTTCATCTTCCTCTGGGCTCCCCTCCCCCTTTCTTTCTCCCTCGGCCTCCTGTCCCATGATCCTCTCCTTTCTCCAGCCTTCTATCCCTTTTGCCAATCAACTTTTCGCTCTTAGCTCCATCCCTCCCGCTCCTGTCTTCTCCTATCATTTCGGATCTCCCCCTCCCCCTCCCACTTTAAAATCTCTTCTTTCAGTTAGTCCAGACGAAGGGTCTTGGCCCGAAACGTCGACTGTACCTCTTCCTATAGATGCTGCCTGGCCTGCTGCGTTCCACCAGCATTTTGTGTGTGTTGCTTGAATTTCCAGCATCTGCAGATTTCCTCATGTTTGCGTACTTGTACCCTTTGGTCTTTCTGCTCTATAACACACTCCAAGCCCTGCAATTTACTGGGTAAGCCCAGCCCTGGATTAGCTTACTAAAATATAACCATATAACCATATAACAATTACAGCACAGAAACAGGCCATCTCTGCCCTTCTAGTCCATGCCGAATGCTTACTCTCACCTAGTCCCACTGACCCGCACTCAGCCTACTCCATTCCTTTCCTGTCCATATAGCTGTCCAATCTAACTTTAAATGACAACATCGAACCTGCCTCAACCACTTCTGCTGGAAGCTTGTTCCACACAGCTACCACTCTCTGATTAAAGAAGTTCCCCCTCATGTTACCCCTAGACTTTTGCCCTTTAACTCTCAACTCATGTCCTCTTCTTTGAATCTCCCCCACTCTCAATGGAAAAAGCCTATCCACGTCAACTCTATCTATCCTCCTCATAATTTTAAATACCTCTGTCAAGTTCCCCCCTCAACCTTCTATGCTCCAAAGAATAAAGACCCAACTTGTTCAACCTTTCTCTGTAACTTAGGAGATGAAACCAAGGTAACATTCTAGTAAATCTTCTCTGTACTCTCTGAATTTTGTTGACATCTTTCCTATAATTTGGTGATCAGAACTGTACACAATACTCCAAATTTGGCCTCACCAATGCCTTGTACAATTTCAGCATTACATCCCAACTCCTATATTCAATGCTCTGATTTATAAAGGCCAGCATACCAAAAGCTTTCTTCACCACCCTATCCACATGAGATTCCACCTTCAGGGAACTATGCACAATTATTCCTAGATCCCTCTGTTCTACTGCATTCTTCAATGCCCTACCATTTACCATGTATGTCCTATTTTGATTAGTCCTATCAAAATGTAGTACCTCACATTTATCAGCATTAAACTCCATCTGCCATCTTTCAGCCCACTCTTCAAACTGGCCAAAATCTCTCTGCAAGCTTTGAAAACCCACTTCATTATCCACAACTCCACCTATCTTAGTATCATCTGCATACTTACTCATCCAATTTACCACCCCATCATCCAGATCATTAATATATATGACAAACAACATTGGACCCAGTACAGATCCCTGAGGCACACCACTATTCACCGGCCTCCACTCTGACAGTTATCCACCACTACTCTCTGGCATCTTCCATCCAGCCACTGCTGAATCCATTTTACTACTTCAATATTAATACTTAACGATTGAACCTTCCTAACTAGCCTACCTTATGGAACCTTGTCAAAGGCCTTACTGAAGTCCATATAGATAACATCCACCGCTTTACCCTCGTCAACTTTCCCAGTAACCTCTTCAAAAAATTCAATTAGATTTGTCAAACATGACTTTCCACGCACAAATCCATGTTGACTGTTCCTAATCAGACCCTGTCTATCCAGGTAATTATATATATCATCTCTAAGAATACTTTCCATCAATTTACCCACCACTGATGTCAAACTCACAGGCCGATAATTGCTAGGTTTACTCTTAGAACCCTTTTTAAACAATGGAACAACATGAGCAATGCACCAATCCTCCAGCACCATCCCCGTTTCTAATGACATTTGAAATATTTCTGTCAGAGCCCCTGCTATTTCCACACTAACTTCCCTCAAGGTCCGAGGGAATATCCTGTCAAGACCCGGAGACTTATCCACTTTTATATTCCTTAAAAGCCTCCTCTTTAATCATCATAGTTTCCATAACTACCCTACTTGTTTCCCTTACCTTACACAATTCAATATCCTTCCCCTTAGTGAATGCCGAAGAAAAGAAATTGTTCAAAATCTCCCTCATCTCTTTTGGCTCCGCACATAGCCATCCACTCTGATTCTCTAAGGGACCAATTTTATCCCTCACCATCCTTTTGCTATTAATATAACTGTTGAAACCTTTTGGATTTATTTTTACCTTACTTGCTGAAGCAGCCTCGTATCTTCTTTTAGCCTTTCTATTTTCTTTCTTAAGATTCTTTTTACATTCTTTACATTTCTCGAGCACCTCATTTACTCCAAGCTGCCTATATTTATTGTAGATCTCTCTCTTTTACCGAACCAAGTTTCCAATATCCCTTGAAAACCATGGCTCTCTCAAACTTAGTCCTATCCAGTCCTTAGTCCTTAGTCCAGTCCTATCTTTCTCTATAATTATATTGAAGCTAATGGCATTGTGATCACTAGACCCGAAGTGCTCCCCAACACATACCTCTGTCACCTGACCTATCTCATCCCCTAACAGGAGATCCAACACTTCCCCTTCTCTAGTTGGTACGTCAATGTATTGCTGCAAAAAACTACCCTGCACACATTTTACAAACTCCAATCCTTCCAGCCCTTTTACAGAATGGGCTTCCCAGTCTATGTGTGGAAAATTAAAATCTCCCACAATCACAATCACAAATATCTGCTAACTCCTTGCAAATTTGCTCCTCCATTTCTCGCTCCCCATTAGGTGGTCTATAATACACCCCTATAAGCCTTACTACACCTTTCCCATTCCTCAATTCCACCCAAATAGCCTCCCTAGACGAGTCCTCTAATCTATCCTGCCAAAGCGCCACTGTTATATTTTCTCTGACAAGCAATGCAACACCTCCCCCTCTTGCCCCTCCGATTCTATCACACCTGAAGCAACAAAATCCAGGAATATTTAGTTGCCAATCACACCCCTCCTGCAACCATGTTTCACTAACAGCTACAACATCATATTTCCAGGTATCAGTCCATGGTCTAAGCTCATCCACCTTTCTTACAATGCTCCTAGCATTAAAATAGATGCATTTTAGAAACTCTCCATCTCCTACTCTCTGTTCATCCCGAATGGTGCAAACAACTTTGTTATCTTTTTGCAACACACATCAAAGTTGCTGGTGAACGCAGCAGGCTAGGCAGCATCTCTAGGAAGAGGTGCAGTCGACGTTTCAGGCCGAGACCCTTCATCAGGACTAACTGAAGGAAGAGTGAGTAAGAGATTTGAAAGTTGGAGGGGGAGGGGGAGATCCAAAATGATAGGAGAAGACAGGAGGGGGAGGGATGGAGGTAAGAGCTGGACAGGTGATAGGCAAAAGGGATACGAGAGGATTATGGGACAGGAGGTCCGGGAAGAAAGACGGGGGGGGGGAACCCAGAGAATGGGCAAGGGGGATATTTAGAGGGACAGAGGGAGAAAAAGGAGAGTGAGAGAAAGAATGTGAGTATAAAAGTAAGTAACAGATGGGGTACGAGGGGGAGGTGGAGCATTAGCGGAAGTTAGAGAAGTCAATGTTCATGCCATCAGGTTGGAGGCTACCCAGACGGAATATAAGGTGTTGTTCCTCCAACCTGAGTGTGGCTTCATCTGTACAGTAGAGGAGGCCGTGGATAGACATGTCAGAATGGGAATGGGATGTGGAACTAAAATGTGTGGCCACTGGGAGATCCTGCTTTCTCTGGCGGACAGAGCGTAGGTGTTCAGCAAAGCGGTCTCCCAGTCTGCGTCGGGTCTCGCCAATATATAAAAGGCCACATCGGGAGCACCGGACGCAATATATCACCCCAGCCGACTCATAGGTGAAGTGTCGCCTCACCTGGAAGGACTGTTTGGGGCCCTGAATGGTGGTGAGGGAGGAAGTGTAAGGGCATGTGTAGCACTTGTTCCGCTTACACGGATAAGTGCCAGGAGGGAGATCAGTGGGGAGGGATGGGGGGGACAAATGGACAAGGGAGTCGCGTAGGGAGCGATCCCTGCGGAAAGCAGAGAGGGGGGGAGGGAAAGATGTGCTTAGTGGTGGGATCCCGTTGGAGGTGGCGGAAGTTACGGAGAATAATATGTTAGACCCGGAGGCTGGTGGGGTGGTAGGTGAGGACCAGGGGAACCCTATTCCTAGTGGGGTGGCAGGAGGATGGAGTGAGAGCAGATGTACGTGAAATGGGGGAGATGCGTTTAAGAGCAGAGTTGATAGTGGAGGAAGGGAAGCCCCTTTCTTTACACATTTTAATTCCACATCCCATTCCCATTCTGACATGTCTATCCACGGCCTCCTCTACTCTAAAGATGAAGCCACACTCAGGTTGGAAGAACAACACCTTATATTCCGTCTGGGTAGCCTCCAACCTGATGGCATGAACATCGACTTCTCTAACTTCCGCTAATGCCCCACCTCCCCCTCGTACCCCATCTGTTACTTACTTTTATACACACATTCTTTCACTCACTGTCCTTTTTCTCCCTCTGTCCCTCTGACTATACCCCTTGCCCATCCTCTGGGTTCCCCCCGCCTTGTCTTTCTTCCTGGACCTCCTGTCCCATGATCCTCTCGTATCCCTTTTGCCAATCACCTGTCAAGCTCTTGGCTCCATCCCTCCCCCTCCTGTCTTCTCCTATCATTTTGGATCTCCCCCTCCCCCTCCAACTTTCAAATCTCTTACTCACTCTTCCTTCAGTTAGTCCTGACGAAGGGTCTCGGCCTGAAACGTCAACTGCACCTCTTCCTACAGATGCTGCCTGGCCTGCTGCGTTCACCAGCAACTTTGATGTGTGTTGCTTGAATTTCCAGCATCTGCAGAATTCCTGTTGTTTTTGTTATCTTTTTCTTCCTTCTCCCCTACATCTTCGGTCTGAACGCTCCCATTCTCTGTCCCCTGCCTATCCTCCCTCACACACTGTCTACTAGCTTTCTCTATTTGTGAACTAACCTCCTGTCTCCTAGTCTCTTCGATTTGATTCCCACCCCCCAAACATTCTATTTTAAAGTAGCCTTTGCAAATCTCCCCGCCAGGATATTGGTACCCCCTAGGATTCAAGTGCAACCCATCCTTTTTGTACAAGTCACACCTGTGCCAAAAGAGGTCCCAATGATCCAGAAACTTGAATCCCTGCCCTCTGCTCCAATCCCTCAGCAACGCATTTATCCTGCACCTCATTCCATTCCTACTCTCGCTGTCGCGTGACACAGGCAGTAATCCCGAGATTACTACCTTTGCAGTCCTTCTTCTCAACTCCCTTCCTAACTCCCTATGTTATCCTTTCAGGACCTCTTCCCTTTACCTACCTATGTCATTGGTACCTATATGTACCACGACCTTTGGCTCCTCACCCTCCCGCTCCAGGATATCTTGGACGCGATCAGAAACATCCCAGACCCTGGCACCGGGGAGGCAAACTACATCTGGGTCTCCTGACCGCGTCCACAGAATCGCCTATCTGACCCCCTAACTATCGAGTCCCCTATTACTACTGCCCTCCTCTTCCTTGCCCTACCCTTCTGATCTACAGGGCCGGACTCTGTGCCGGAGGCACGGCCGCTGTTGCTTCCCCCAGGTAAGCTGTCCCCCCCAACAGTACTCAAACAGGAGTACTTATTGTCAAGGGGCACAACCACCGGGGTACTCTCTAGTACCTGAATCTTCCCCTTCCCCCTCCTAACCGTGACCCACTTGTCTGCCTCCCGTGGCCCCGGTGTGACCACCTGCCTGTAACTCCTCTCTATCAACTCCTCACTCTCCCTGACCAGACGAAGGTCATCAAGCTGCAGCTCCAATTCCCTAACACGGTCCCTTAGGAGCTGCATCTCGATGCACTTGGCGCAGATGTAGACGTCCGGGAGGCTTGGAGACTCCAGGACCTCCCACATCCAACACCGAGAACAACAAGTTGCCCTCACACTCATACTTCCCCCTTTCCTCAAATAACAGGAAAAATTGAAAACCAAACTTACTTTGCCTCGCCCGTTTCCGTCTAAGCCAGTTGAGCCAAAGCCTCTAAGCCTTCACTCTGTTCCCGGCTCACTCCGCCGCCCGCAAAACGACACTGCCCGCTGTATAAGGCTGTGTTCCTTTTAAATCTTCTGCGCTTCACTGCCTGACGTCACACGCTTGCGTGGTCCTGCCTCTCTTAACTCTGATGATAAGAAGAAAAAATCAAAATAGCTCCCACAATGCAATGTCTTGCATTTCTCTCAGGGGAGCATGGCAATGTAGTGGTTAACTCAATGTTTTATAGTACAGATGATCCGAGTTCAATTCCCACTGCTGCCTGTAAGGAGTTTGTACATCCTCCCCATGACCACATGGGTATCCTTCGGGTGCTCCGGTTTCCTCCCACAATCCAAACATGTACCAGTTGGTAGGTTAATTGGTCATTGTAAATTGTTCCATCATTAGACTAGGATTAAAATCAGGGTATTGCTGGGCAGATTGGCTCAAAGGGCTCGATAGTTCTATTCTGTGCTGTATCTCAAAAAAAAATAATTACCATCTGCCACTCCTTGGTCTACTTTTCCGGTAATCTATATCATGTTGTAATCCTAATAATCTTCATCACTCTCCACCACATCACAAAATCTGTACCATCCACAAACTAACCATGCTAACTACATTCTTAACCAAATCACTAGTATTGACAGGCAACAAAGGACCCATCACAGATTCCTTCTTAGACAAAGCACAATGTTAGCCACACTCTCATTTTCCAGTAGGTCACCATGGCTAATGATGATATAACTATTTTCTTCCAGCAAATCCCTTGCTTCCATGTCCATCTATTTTCTACAAGTCACCAGAAGAAGTACCAGTAGCCCAAAGACTTGGAAGTCCTCTCTCTTTCACCCAGTTCCTCGGCCACACATTCATCAGCCATACTTTCCTATTCCTACCCTCACTAGCATGTTACCCTGGAAGTAATCAAGAGATTACAGCCTCTGAGGTCCTGATTTTTAACCTACATTCACATTTTAATCAATCCTAGGACAACGCATACCCGTGGGGAGACACGAGGAAATCTGCAGATGCTGGAAATTCAAGCAACACACACAAAAAATGCTGGTGGAATGCAGCAGGCCAGGCAGCATCTATAGGAAAAGGTACAGTCGACGTTTCGGGCCGGGACCCTTCATTAGTCCTGATGAAGGGTCCCGGCCCGAAACGTCGACTGTACCTTTTCCTATAGATGCTGTCTGGCCTGCTGCATTCCACCAGCATTTTTTGTGTGTGTCCCATGGGGAGAGATTGAGAAAAAACAGTCCACATACTAGTTGACAAAAGAAAATTTTAAAACGACCCCCAGTTGTGTCACCTCTCTCTTTCACTTGCATCAAGCTTGCAGCATCTGTTCCCCAGAACAATGAGCTGTCAGTCTAGCACATCCCTCAACCATGTTTGTGTTATGGTTTTAATATCCCAATTCCATATATTAGTTATATGAGTTCCATATATGAGTTCACCTGCCTTGCCTGTCAGGTTACTTGCATTGAAATAAAATCAGTTTAGAATAACAGACCTTCAGTCTCTGTCTTGCTTCTGCTTGTGCTACTGACTGAACTTGGTGCCTTAATTTCCATACTTCCCTCAACTTTCTCATCTGGCTCCCTCCTGCTTTGGGTCCCACCCTCTAGCAGATCAGTTTAGCCTTTCCCTAGTAGCACTAGCAAATCTCACCACCAGGATACTGTATTCATCTCCACCCAGATCTGGTGCAATCCATCTATCTTCTACAGGTCACCAGAAGAGGCATCCGTACCCTAAGGACTGGAACTCCTCCCGGTTCCTCAGCACACATTCATCTGCCCTTTCCTCATATTCCTACCCTCATTATCCTGTGGCACCTGAGGTAGCCAAGAGGTTAAAGCCTTTGAGGTCCTGCTTTTAACTGACATTTACTGTGCAGGACCTCATCTGTTTTCCTAACTATGTCATCAAAGGTACCAATGCCACCGGATGCTCACCTTGAGAATGTTCTATAACTGCTCGGAGATATTCTTGACCCAGGCATCATCCAGGAGTCATGTTTGTGGCCACATAAACTCCCATCTATCTTTTAGCTATTGATTCTTTTTGACTATTATCCTAACACTACAGCTCTTCTTAATTCCTCTCTCCCCTGCTGTGCATCGGAGCTAGTCGCTGTACCCGAGGCCGGCAAGTTGAAATACGCTCCTCGGAAAGGCCAACCGCTCCCAATCCCAATCCAAAGCTAAAGATACTTGATAATGAAGGGAAAGGTCACAAACTGTAAACAACTCTCCTTCATGTTGCAGTCGTCAGTTCCAAACAAAACTGAGAGCAATGTGGGAGTTTTGTTCTGTGGAACATAGTACAATGCCAGTTTATACTGACGGCATCCTTACCTGGCCTGGATTTCCCGAGTCCGGCACCGTGCGACCGACGCCTGCTTCAGTTCCTGAGGAAAATAAACCGAATCTGGGAGCTGGTTAATTGTAGTTGATTTTTTACTTCCTCATTTCCTTTATCGACAGGAGTTTCGACTTCTGAGCCAGCCCAGAAACGGCTGAGTCATTAGTGCAAACGTGGAAGGGACACAATGTAAAACAGATCTCAGCGGCTGGAGGAGAGCAGCGGGTAGTAAAGGCAAAAGGTCCGATGCCTTGAGTCAGCACCGTATCTCCAATTTGAGGTCATCTCTGTTCCCTGTTCTCTGTCTCTGTCACACACCCTTCCTCCCAAACCCGTCCTTCTCAGCCACTCATGGTTCCACCTGCCATCAACACGCTCAACCCTGTGGGTCCTGGTGTGGTACCGTGGAGCCAAGGCATATGGACTGCGGAATCAGTCACATTAATACTAAATACATACAGATATGCTGTGCAAACAAACCCTTGTACCTGGGAACTAATATTCAAAGAATGTTGACTTGGGGACTAAGGAACAGAACAATGCAATATATCTTGTTACAGTAGTTACACGCTTTGCTGTACCTGTCACTCCTGCTTCACCTGCTACAAGACGGATTGACTTCAGTGATGTATGATACCACTGTGATTATTGCAAAGAACCTACCTGACAAATAGTCACCGAATGGGTTGCCGTGAAAAATTGAAACTTCGAGCCAGCAGTGTATGCTGCTGTCGAAATACGCGACCCTGCAGATTGCAACATCGCAACAGCCAGCTGCTGGTCTTCTGCTCGTTCGCTACAGAGCGAGATCTCTCTCCCCGTCACTAGTGAGAAACGGAGCCTGTCTGACACGTCACACGTTGACACGTTGGGGTGGACAGTAGTTTTTTGATGGACGCTAGAAGACCATGGTCTGTGGGGGCTTTGCATGGTGGGGAGGGGGACAGAGATTGCGATAGACAATAGACAATAGGTGCAGGAATAGGCCATTCGGCCCTTCGAGCCAGCACCACCATTCACTGTGATCATAGCTGATCATCCACAATCAGTACCCCGTTCCTGCCTTCTCCCCATATCCCTTGATTCCACTATCTTTAAGAGCTCTATCTAACTCTTTCTTGAAAGCATCTAGAGAAGTGGCCTCCACTGCCTTCTGAAGCACAGTATTCCACAGATCCACAACTCTCTGGGTGAAAAAGTTTTTCCTCAACTCCGTTCTAAATGGCCTACCCCTTATTCTTAAACTGTGGCCTCTGGTTCTGGCCTCCCCCCAACATCGGGAACATGTTTCCTGCCTCTTGCGTGTCCAATCCCCTAATAATCTTATATGTTTCAATCAGATCCCCTCTCATCCTTCTAAATTCCAGTGTATACAAGCCCAGTCACTCCAATCTTTCAACATATGACAGTCCCGCCATCCCGGGAATTAACCTCGTGAACCTACGCTGCACTCCCTCAATAGTAAGAATGTCCTTCCTCAAATTTGGAGCCAAAACTGTACACAGTACTCCAGGTGTGGTCTCACCAGGGCCCTGTACAGCTGCAGAAGGACCTCCTCGCTCCTATACTCAACTCCCCTTGTTATGAAGGTCAACATGCCATTAGCTTTCTTCACTGCCTGCTGTACCTGCATGTTTACTTTCAGTGACTGATGAACAAGGACACCTAGATCTCGTTGTACTTCCCCTTTTCCTAACTTGCCTGTTCTTGATGCTGCTTGTATGTGGAAGGAGGGAAGAGGGGCCAGACTGGGGAATAGAAGAAGAGGGGAAGGTAAGGGACTTTTTTTTTACTGGGTGAAGAAATTGATGGTCATGCCATCGGGTTGGAGGCTAAGCAGATGAAATATAATCAGAATCTGGTTTAATAACCCCAGTAAATGTTGTGAAATTTATTGCTTTTGCAGCAGCAGTACAATGCAATACATAACAATAATTTTAAAAATTGTGAAATACAGTATATATAATAGTTGAATAAGTGTGCAAAAACGTAGACGTAGTGTTCATGGTGTTACGAGAATACACATAAAATTAAGATGTTTGCTGGCCTGGGCTAGCATCAGTGGCATCAGCAGTTGGTCTGCCACCTGCCCTCAGGGGAAGGAGAGATAAGGAACAATGGAGCAGCGTCTGGAGATGTGTAATGAAGGGATGTGGGAGGAAGAGCTGTCTGGAGCGGCTCCCCCTTTGAACCCTGAACTGTTTGAAGTGATGGACAGGCGATACCCCAGCAGGGGGATAAAAAGGGACAGGTTCGC
Organism: Mobula hypostoma; assembly: GCF_963921235.1. NCBI lineage: Eukaryota > Metazoa > Chordata > Chondrichthyes > Myliobatiformes > Myliobatidae > Mobula > Mobula hypostoma. The sequence goes on along the minus strand of NC_086123.1, from coordinate 31,150,724 downwards.
TAAGACGACACACACGCCACCCGAGGTAACGAGACCCTGGAAGCGGTACGCTTCTCACGAGTGGGTGAGAAGTGCCAGACAACGCACAGGGTGGAAAGGTACGATCAGCGGGAACCCGGTGTGTGTCCGCCCTTGCCTGGGTGCCGGGTTCACTGCAGAGGATCGACCGCATCTGGAGGAGGGGTCACAGTCGGTGACCTCAGGTGACATCACCAAGGACCCACCCAAATGCTGTTTGTGAGCCATCCCGCTGGTCTGTGAGTGAAGCTGTGCTGAATGATCAGTTGTTCCTATTCTATCTCTCTCTTCCCCCACCTTGTCCATCGCCATGGCAACGATTACTGCGAACTGAACTACTAACTGGACTGAACTTTGAGTCATTTTGAAATTGGTCATTTACCCCTAGACAACGATAGAGCTTGATTGATGCTGTTATCTTAATTCTGTGCACATGTGTGGTTATCATTGTTGAATTGTTGCATTTATTATCCTTTCGATTACTGTGTTGCTTGTTTCTTTAATAAAACTTTCTTAGTTCTAGTACTCCAGACTCCAACTGAGTGATCCATTTCTGCTGGTTTGGCAACCCAGTTACGGGGTACGTAACAATGGGTTGAAAGTTCATTCAGAAATCTGATGGCAGAGAGGAAGAAGCTGTTCCTGAAATGCTGAGTGTGTAAATTAAGGCAGGTACTGAATGATGCCCCAACAATGTTCAAGGATGTCATTGGAAATATCAGACGCATCAAGGGTAAAGTAGTGAAATTGCACACCCAGGCTTTGCAAAGCTCATCCGGTTCCTTATACCGTCCATGATAAAATAGGCAATGAGCTATATCACATGGAGGCTGAAAGAATTCTTTCCAAGTTTGTGTGTATCCCCGGGCAACACCAGTGGCCCCAGTAGCCAAGAGAAATGGCTCTGTTAGGCTCTGAGGAGATATTAAGCTCACCATCAACCCAGTACTGAAAGTAGATCATTACACTCTGCCCATAATAGAAGACATCTTTGCAAACCTTTCTGGAGGAGAACTCTTCAGCAAAGTGGACTTAGCTGAGGCCTACCTACAGATGGAGATGGAAGAAGAGTCCAAAGTGTTCCTCACCATAAACACTCACAAAGGGCTTTATTGCCATAATAGGCTTATTTTTGGAGTAGCATCTGCACCTGAGCTCTGGCAGGAAGTTATAGACCAAGTGTTGCAAAGCTACCCAGACACTCAGTGTTTCCTGGATGATATCATTGTTACCAGTGATGTTGACAAGGAACGTTCTGAAAACCTCAAGACAGTGTTAAAGAGATTAAAAGGTTATGGGTTTAGACCATGATGCAACAAGTGTGAATTCTTTAAGTCAAGTATCTCTTACTGTGGTCACACCATTAATGCACAATCATTACACAAGAATGCTGAGAAAATCCAAGCAGTGGTGGATACCCCAAGGCCAGAGGACATGTCACGGTTGTGGTCCGTTGTAGGATTTGTCAATTACTAAAACAGGTTCCTGCCAAATCTGGCTACTGTGCTCCACCCCTTGAACTCATCACTGCAGACCAGAAATAAATGACAATGGACAAAGCAGTGTGAGGTAGCGTTGCAAAAGTCGAGGGAAATGGTGATGTCAGACACTGAATTCACACATGATGTGCCACTTCATCAAGTGAAGCTTGTTTGTGACTCCTTGCTTTAGGTATAGGTGCAGTCAGTCACACGTTATGAGTGGTTGAAGTGAATGTGGAGAATGTGAAGCCTTTGCATCACACTCCCTAACAGCTGAAGAGCAAGATTACACACATATTGACAGAGAAGCCTTGAGTCTGGTTTGGGATGTAAAACGTTTCAACCAGAACCGGTATGGAAGTGTTTACCCTCATTACTGATCATCAACCATTTGTGTCCATTTTCAATCCAGATGGTGTTCCACTAACGCCAGCAGCACAAATGCAGACATGGGCTCTGTTTCTTGGAGGATGCAATTACAAGATCGAATTCAAGAGGGCGATTAATCCTGGAAATGCTGATGGATTGTCTCATTTACACTTGGAAAAGGAAATTCTTGAAAAATATACAAAAGAGGACACTCCTCTTGATGTAGTCTCCGTATTACAGCAGAGATGATCCAAAGGGAAACTGGGAAAGACCGCACACTGTCTCAGGTCTACATGACAATCCAAAATGGCTGGAATGTGCAGCAGAAATTCCAGTTCCCCCAATTTTACCAGTGCCTGGATGAACTTGAGTTGCCTTATCTGTGGTTGACAGTTGTACCATCCAAGCTGAGAGCTAAATGCTGGAGGAGCTACATGCCGGTCGTCCAGGCGTGGTCAAACTGAAAGCATTGGCTCGGAGCTTTACCTGGTGGCTGGGATTTTTCAGCAGCTTGTCATGCGCTGTTCAGGAATGCCAGCACATCCAAAAGAAAGGTATTCAGAGCTGTTGGAAGCCCTTCCTGCAGGCCCAGAGTCAATTTCTGCAAACACCAGAGTGCAGGCCCCAGGATCTGGGATTGTTCCACAGCCACAAGTCTCACCTGCCAAGCAGAGGCACCTCCCTGGTCAGGAGGGATGTTATCCCACAAGAAAAAGAAATCCTCCACAGCGATTAAATCTTAAGGCCTGAATGGGACACTTTAAAATTTACTATGCTGTGCATGTCTACATAGTTGTATTATTAGACACACACACACGCGTGCGTGCGCACACATGTGGATAGATAGATATGTATATATAGATATATGGATAGATAGATATAAATTTAGAGTTTTTAGCTAAGCAGGGAGGAGCGTTGTGTATTTCATATTTCAGTAATATCGTAAATATATTGTTTGATTAAGCATTCTTTGTTCATTTAAATAATTTATTATGGGTTGTATATAAACGTATATGAATAGCATACATCATAACACCATTACGCCATTCGTGTGCACCTCAGTAAAGGTGAAACAAAACTAACGTACACAAATTCTGCGCTCTTTGTTTTTCTTTCAATTGCTTTTATATTCCGGAATTAGAAAACATAACAAAACTGAATGAATATTACGTTTGGATAACCCAAAGCAGAAACGTACAAAATCCACCACAGCACTGTTGGGAGGTGCAGCTGCCTCAGGACTCATTCCACCAGGTTCTGGGACAGTGTGGATAACTTCCACTCACCTCACCAGAACACCTTCACGACCTATCTCCCTATCATTTATTCATTGAGATACGGTGTGGAATAGGCCCTTCTGGCCCTTTGAGCCACTGTGCCCAGCAACCTCCAACTCAATCCTAACCGAATCATGGGACAAGTTACAATTAACCAGTAGTCCTTGGACTGTGGGAAGAAACTGGAGCATCCGGAGGCAAACCACACAGTCACAGCGAGAACATTCAAACTCCTTACAGGCAGCAGCGGGAATTGAACCCAGGTTGCTAGTACTATACTGCGCTACCGTGACACTCCAGTGCAGTTATCTTGACATAGCTGTCTTGTGAAGGGGCTCCGTAGGACACTCAGTTTAAGCACAATTGAAGTACTCATTAAATGTTAATCCTGGTTGAGATATCAACATCAGGTGAATCAAAAGCACCAATGATTCCTTTACTTCCGTAGAAGCTGCTCAACGCACTGAGTTCCTCCAGCAGATTATTGGTTTCTTAATGTTCATGCCATTGGGTTGTGAGTAAAAACCGTAGTTTGACTTCAACACCAGTCTCTGCAGGACAGTAACTGTAAATAGGAAAAGAGACAGAAGACTACAGTGAGAAGTATTCTGTTCGACTGGAGTCTGTCAGGTGATGGAGCTAATGCAGAAAAATATGGGACCTGAAACTTTTACCTTTAATTCAATTCAATTCAAGATTAATTATCATTGAATACAGCCAAATGAGACAACATTATTCTGAGGCCAAGGTACAAAACACAGTACCAAAAGTCACAAACAGCACACAGCTCACAGCTCACATAACAGGTGTAAGATAGTAAGCCCTGGTTTACACCTTTACTGCTATGATGTAGGTATTTCATTTAGCAGCTCTATTAGAGTAGTCTGTTCTGCTGTCAGCCTGTTTGGGTTATTGTTGAAGATACGGGATGATGAGGAATGTGTGACATCCAATCAGGATGGTGGAACTGGGGGGGGGGGGGAGAGGTTTTATTGGAGAGGGACACTAAGGTTGGTCTTGGGGCTTTTGCTCAGGGGGGGATGAAGAGAGAAGACACTGGGGAGAACCGGTCGTAGGATGTGACCCGATGGGGGACCCATTTGTTCAAGATGGATTGCAAGCGACGTTCGGAAGGTGATGTGTGCTTCCACACAGACCAAGGACCCAACGTGTGAGTGACGGAGAAGTTCAAAATGAGTTCCAACTTGTGCACCTTTGACTGTTTAATTATATTGGGTCCTTTTTGGGTTTTTTTCTTTCTTTTCTTTACCAACTCTTTAGTTATGTAAGATTCATTAATATAATTCCTTCAGTCATATGCAGTGTGCTGTCTGTTATTTCTTGGCACTGAGTTGTAACGGGGTGGCAAATCACACAGCACCCACACAAACCAGGATTTGGGATGGGAGAGCCTTCACAATCTCACGGGTTTCATGGGACTGGAGTGTGTCTTCCCTAGACTTACGCAGCCAAGGAAACCAGCGGGCTTTCAACCACGCAATAGAAGAGGCCAAACTCGAGCCAGCCAAGGCCGCAGAAATCTGCGGACGACCACAACAGGGCTTGTCTTCTGCTGATCGTACACTGTGGGGAACGGCACCAACTCCATGCTGGATGCTGTACCACACTGCTCCCGTCATCGCTTCTCTCCTGGCGGCCGTAAACAGACAACACCGAGGCTTGGGGCCTAGTCCTCGCACATGCAAGATAGTAAGCATATGTGGGATATCAGTAAAATACAACCACACAATACATGAATTAATGCTGGTATTCCATTCACAGACGAAGGGCCTCAGCCAAAACGTCGACTGTACTTCTTCCTATAGATGCTGCCTGGCCTGCTGCGTTCCGCCAGCATTTTGTGTAGTACCTTAGCCATGTTGTGTGAATACAATGTTTTGACACTGGAAAATGGACAAAGAAGTAACACATGGAACACAGTGTAAGGAAGTGTGTGGTCATGCACTTTGGTAGAAGTAATAAAAGCATAGACTAGTTTCTAAACAGGGAAAAATTAAAAAATCCGAGGCGCGAATGGACTTGGCAGCCCATGTGTAGGATTCCCTAGAGGCTAACTTGCAGACTGAGTCGGTGGTGAGGAAGGCAAATACAATATTAACATTCATTTTGGGAGGACAACAATATAGTCATAGTCATACTTTATTGATCCCGGGGGAAATTGGTTTTCGTTACAGTTACAGTTATAAAAACAAGGATGTAATACTGAGGCTTTATAAAGCACTGGTGAGGCCTCACTTGGAGTATTTTGAGCAGTTTAGGGCCCCCTATCTAAGAAAGGATGTGCTGACATTGGAGAGGGTTCAAAACAGGTTCACCAAAATGATTCTGGGGTTGAAAGGTTTATCATATGAGGAGCAGTTGATAGCTTTAGGCCTGTACTACCTGGAATTTAGAAGAATGATAAGAGGATCTCATTGAAACCTATCGAATGTTGAAAGGCCTCGATGGAGAGGATGTGGAGAGGACGTTTCCTATAATAGTGGAGTCTAGGACCAGAGGGCACAACCTCAGAATAGAGGAACTTTATTTAGAACGGAGATAAGGAGGACTTTCTTCTGCCAGAGGATGGTGAATCTGTGGGATTTGTTGTCACAGGTGGTTGTGGAGGCCAGGCCATTGAATGTATTTATGATGGAGCTTGATACATTCTTCATAAATCAGTGTGTGAAAGGTTACGGGGAAAAGGCAGGAGAACGCAGTGAGAGGAGAATGGACCAGCCATGATGAAATGGTGGAGCAGACTCAATGGGTCAAATGCCCTAATTCTGCTCCATTGTCTTTAGTTTTAAGTGTAACTCGGTGTCAAAACAGTACACCGAAACACTCTTTTACTGTGAAATGAAAAGATTGTAAAATAATGGGCAGGTTTTTTTGAACCTTTAATAAAATAGATTGAACTTCATTTACGGACAGTAGAATCAGTGACAAAAGAAAAATAATCAGTGACACTAGCATGAAATACAAACAAATAAATCACAGCTGATCCCCCTCCCCCGCCCCTTGTAATTGGGAAACGATATTCACAAACTGTGCACTTGGCCACTAAACACAGGGAAAGATGATGATTGACAAAGGCCACTGAAAGTATATTCTGCTGCTGTATCCTGTTCACTTCAAAGTTTGACACGCTGTGCATTCAGAAATGTTCTTCTGCACACACTGCTATAACACATGGGTACTTGAATCACTGTTGCCTTCCCCTGAGCCAGTCTGAGCACTCTGCTTTGACTTCTCTCATTAACAAAATCAGCCTTTAAACACTAAAGAAATTTTATTTATCTACTGCTGCATTTCTCAGAAACTATAAAACACACATTAAATGTAATAAGAAAATAGAATTTAGGGTATATAATTAATTTTGAGCAGAGCTGCTTTCCTGCCATTCAGACAGTGGCTGCCGTCTCCTGCCCATGAGGATTCCCAGCATACCCAGGAAAATCATTTCATTCAATCAACTGATTTTGTTTAGTGTCCTCACAGCGAAGAGCACTGAGAGATGTCAAACAGTTCGAAAATCAACAAGGTTCAATAGTTCAATGGTTCAATTTAATACCAGAGAATCCTTACAGCATACAACATGAAATTCTTACTCACCGAAGACATCCACGAAACAGAAAAGAAACCCCAAGGAATGATTGACAGGAAAACATTAGAACCCCAACCCCCAATGTCCTCCCACACACAAGCAATAGCAAAAGCATCAAACCTCCCCTCTCCCCCCCCTCCAAATGCCTCAGGAAAAAGCTTCAGTCCCCCCCCACTACCTGCAGGGAATTGCTAAGCCCCCAAAGAGACCATGATCAAAAACCACTGTTCACCCCAACAGTTCGACATGCTACAAGCTCTCTCTCTCTCTCTCTCTCTCTCTCTCTCTCTCTCTCTCTCTCACTAACAAAGGAGAGAGAGGTCTCGCTCTTGCCACAGAGAAAGGAAGACCAGCATCAACAAAGTTTGATCTTGGCTATCACAATGTGGGGTGGTGAAGTGTCCTTGGCATGCTTGTTGAGATCGGAAGGATGTGAGGAATGTACACTGCTGGAATAATTGAAGCATAAATCATCATTCAGTTTGGTGAATTGCTTGTTACATTTGCAGATATCGGCTACATTAGTTTATCATTAGCTGAAAGAGAGTGGGATCATTTGCATTGAAGAGCACAATACAGACCATGTGGGTTTATGAAGGTACCTCCTAAGCTACGTAAGCCTTATCCTAGTCCTAATGCAGGGAATCGAGGTACATCGATCATGTACACGCAGGTGTTGGGTGTCAGGGTGGAGATACTGTACATCTCCAGCAAAGGAGTTGTAATGACCTCCTTCCATCTGCCAGCCTACAGGTAACCCTTGGGCAAGGTGCAACACCTGCTTTGCCTCCAAATCACAGTCACGTGAAGCCATGAGAGCAGGTGGTGGATGGTCGTACGAGCAGCTGGTACAGATCACAAGTCCTGGTTATGTGACCACTGACGCCAGGCAGACCACCTCTGAAGAGTAATGACTGGAGTCACCCATCTTGTAAAGACACTGCCCAGAAGAAGCCAATGGGAAAACACTTCTGGAGAGAAGTTTGCCAAGTACAATCATGGTCATAGGATCATGATCGCTTACGTCATACTACACGAGACAAAATTATGATGGTAATGACAGGCAGGTGTGCAGAGCAAATTGGCATCGTGGTCAGGATGGGCATTGTGGGTCGGAATCTGGTCCTGTGCTGTGCTCTCTGTGTATCATGTTAACTTATTCTGCACAAATTTAAGAGGTTTAGCAAAAATTAAAGCTGATCATTGGAAAGGTATTATTTAGAACCATTTCAGCTCAGATAACATCAGATCATACTTATTACCAGTTATAGCTAATTTGGATTCAACCTAGCTAGTTGTATCTTAAAATAAATTCTATTTTAATGTTATTATCTTTTAAACTTGAAACCTTGTCCATTTGTGAAACTTCAACAGTCACTTCCCACAACAGTGACTCGACAGATATTGCCATTTGCCTGATTAGCTTACTCTGTGTGTCAAAGAAGATCTTGGAATCCAGCAAGCTTTTATCCTCATTCACAATGGGAGGTAAAAGGTTCTTGAACAATGATCTAATATCAACCCCCAGCAATGCTTGCCATTAACAACCGGAGTATTAGGGAAGTTAAAAAATGGTTGTTTCAAAGCACCCTGTGGTTTGACGCGGTATTCCGGAGCAGCGCAGGGAGCTGGGTGCTGAAAGGTTGGTGGCGTCTCCTTGCTGTTCTACCGAATTTCTTACCAGGTCTCTTTGTGTCCACAAGAGGCTGGGCTCCATTACCACAGAGGGATCGGGTGGGGCGGGGAGTCGCTGGGTGCTGAGAGCAACCTGCTGGGCTCAAAGCTGTGACTCTGAGTCAGAATTACCTCAAAGGTAATACCTCAAGTCTCCTCTGCTGACAGTCACCAATAAACTAAAAATATATTCCTTGCCATTCAGTGGAATAATGTCAAACCTACATCGAGAAATAATTGCCACAATTTCGAGGTACTTGGGACTGGAGGAGATGGCAGAGATACTTAATGAATACTTTGCTTCGGTATTCACTACAGAAAAGGATCTTGGAGATTGTAGGGATGACTTGCAGCAGACTGAAAAGCTTGAGCATGGAGATATTAAGGAAGAGGATGTGCTGGAGCTTTCGGAAAGCATCAAGTTGAATAAGTCGCTGGGACTGGACGGGATGTACCCCAGTCTACTGTGGGAAGCGAGGGAGGAGATTGCTGAGCCTCCAGCGATGACCTTTGCATTATCAATGAGGATTGGAGAGGTTCCGGAGGATTGGAGGGTTGAAGATGTTGTTCCCTTATTCAAGAAAGGGAGTAGGGATAGCTAAGAAATTATAGACCAGTGAGTCTTACTTCAGTGGTTGGTAAGTTGATGGAGAAGATCCTGAGAGGCAGGATTTATAAACATTTGGAGAGGCATAATATGATTAGGAATAGTCAGCATGGCTTTGTCAAAGGCAGGTCATGCCTTACAAGCCTGATTGAATTTTTTGAAGATGTGACTAAACACGTTGATGAAGGTAGAGCAGTAGATGTAGTGTATATGGATTTCAGCAAGGCATTTGATAAGGTACCCCATGCAAGGCTTATTGAGAAATTAAGGAGGCATGGGATCCAAGGGGACATTACTTTGTGGATCCAGAACTGGCTTGCCCACAGAAGGCAAAGAGTGGTTGTAGATGGGTCATATTCTGCATGAAGGCCTGTGTGCCTCAGGGATCTGTCCTGGGACCCCCTACTCTTTGTGATTTTTATAATTGCCCTGGAAGAGCAAGTGGAGGGATGGGTTAGTGTTCCACAAAAACTGATACCTGAATAAATTTAACTGTAACAAGCGGATGCTGCAACTATTTGGTTTCACTTGAACAAATGGACCCAGACTCGGTTGTTCCTTCAAAACCCACTTTATTGTTAATACAGAGAAGAAATAGAGAGTTGTGAGAAATGCATTATACCGTACACTACCTACACCACTAATAGGTAGGGCTAACTTAAGCAACCCCTAGTATTCTACACCGCCGAGTATACTTAGCAACGTCTGCACGGTCCCTGAGGCAGGCGATCGACCGTGGACTGGCTAGGGTAGAGGTCCTTGGTGCCAGTTCAGCTGCTTGGCCCAAAGGTGGGACCCAGGTGAGTGGTCTGTGCAAGAAAGACCTTGCTCACCTTTATAGCACAATCGCCACCTCCCAGTCCAGCTGGTAGGGGCTAGGCATCCAATCTGACGCTTACACGACCCTAAACTTTTGGTTATGAGACCTTCAACAATCGACCTCTGCCTCCCCAGGGACAATGCATTCGATTAATCTTACAACCAAACAATGTAAAAAAAAACGTTCTTTAGAGACAAGGTGATTAATAAGTTTTATAGAGCTGCATCATTACCCCACGACTCTTAAACCCTATCCCTCAACTTCTGAAAAATAACACCCCATAAGCTTTCTTAACTACCTTACATATACAGTTAGTAAATTTGCTGATGACACAAAGGTTGGGGGTGTTGTGGATAGTGCAGAGGGCTGTCAGAGGTTACAGTGGGACATTGATGGGATGCAAAACTGAGAAGTGGCAGATGGAGTTCAACCCAGATAGGTGTGAGGTGGTTCATTTTGGTAGGTCAAATATGATGGCAGAGTAAGCATTAATGGCAAGACTCTTGGCAGTGTGGAGGATCAGAGGGATCTTGGGGTCCGAGTCCATAGGACACTCAAAGCTGCTGCGCAGGTTGACTCTGTGGTTAAGAAGGCATACAGTGCATTGGCCTTCATCAATCGTGGGATTGAGTTTAAGAGCCAAGAGGTAATGTTTCAGCTATATAGGACCCTGGTCAGACCCCACTTGGAGTACTGTGCTCAATTCTGGTCACCTCACTATAGGAAGGATGTGGAAGCCATAGAAAGGGTGCAGAGGAGATTTACAAGGATGTTGCCTGGATTGGGGAGCATGCCTTATGAAAATAGGTTGAGTGAACTTGGCCTTTTTTCCTTGGAGCGACGGAAGATGAGATGTGACCTGATAGAGGTGTACAAGATAATGAGAGGCATTGATCCTGTGGATAGTCAGAGGCTTTTTCCCAGGGCTGAAATGGATTGCTTGAGAGGGCATAGTTTTAAGGTGCTTGGAAGGAGGTACATAGGAGATGTCAGGGCTAAGTTGTTTAATGCAGAGTGGTGAGTGCGTAGAATGGGCTGCTGGCGGCGGTGGTGGAGGTGGAAATGATAGGGTCTTTTAAGAGACTGCTGGATAGGTACATGGAGCTCAGAAAAATTGAAGGCTATGGGTAAGCCTAGGTAGTTCTAAGATAAGGACATGTTCAGCACAGCTTTGTGGGCCGAAGGGCCTGTATTGTGCGGTAGGTTTTGTATGTTTCTAATTCATTCCGGAACGAATGGGGACCAGACAGGTTGTAATGAAGTAAATAACCGTTTGCGCAATTTTCACCTTTCCCAATAACGCAGTAAATGGCATTACTTGTTTGAAAGTTTGAATTCATCTAAAAAAAAGACAAATACTTCAACAAACCATAAACAATTCTCCTTCACTTTTCCACCTTTGGTTTCTGATGAAATTAAGCCCAATCTCGGAGTAGCTTTTACAGAATGCAGGACAGGACCGTTTACAACTTCGTATTGCTTTGTTACCTGGATGGGGTTTGATTGCGGAGCCTGGCACTGCAAACGGCCCTGTAGAACTCGGGACCAGACAGGAGATGCAGGAAACTGGAGGGAAAATGATCTGCTGGAGGAACTCAGCTGGTGGAGCAGAACCTACGGGGTGGGGGGGTGGTGGAAGGAAATGTAGACTTACCGAGTCTGTCCCCTGCATCAGGACTGAGAGGGTAGAGGGGAAACAGCCAGTATAAAGTGGAGAAGGGAGTGGAGCGACTGGAGTCTGAGGTGATTGGTCGACTAAGGAGGATAACTTGTCAGGCAGTTTGCACCTGTGAGGGGATCAGGGGAGGGGTTGAGAGGTGAATAATGGGTAGAGCAGACAAAGAGACTGAGACAGAAAAAAACAACAGGTCAATGAAATGAGATGGAGGCAGGGTGTATGAGGGTTGGAGGGTTGAGAACTGCCACCAGTACTTCAATTTGATGAGTAAAGGAAGTGATAATGGGAACCAAGGTTGAAGGTTCAAGGTCCACTTATTATCAAAGTATGTATGCAGTATACAACTCTGAGATTCATCTTCTCGAGCTAGCCACAAAACAAAGAAAACTAGGCAAACAGTTCAAAGAAAATCATCAACCCTGCCCCACATGCAAAGGCAACAAGAACATCAAACCCCCACGCACACGCAAAAGAAATCACGCAAATGGTAACGAGAAAGAACAAGCAATGACATAGAGTATAAAAACATAAAACCAAAAGAATCCATTTGAACTACAGTCCAATCCATAAACTGCAGAGCTAGACTTCGGTGTCATCCTCCAAAAGTATCGAGGGAGAGAAAGAGACCATTCAACACAGGGGCCTTCGTTTAGGAGCAGTGAGAGGGGAAGAGAGAGATCGTCACACACAGACACCTTTCTCCGGCAGCAGTGAGAGAGGTGAACGGCAGGTGGAACAAGATGGGGGTGTGGGGGGAGAGATAGAGTCACGTGGAATGAAGCCTGTGGGTGAAATGTGTTTGCAGTGGGTAGTCGGAAGCAGGAGGGGTCGGGGGACTAATCTGGGTGATTAGTGGCCAATAAAGTGGTCATTCAGTTTATGTCACCATAATGGCTTCTCTTTGCTTTGTCAGTCTCTCCTGTTTTGTCTTCTGCAGGTTGAATTGAGGTTAATGATATATGTCTCCATAATGCATTACTGTGATTACTGTACGAATTTACCTGGCAAATAATCGACAGTAAGTAACTTATAATAAATAATTTGAGCAAACGAGTACCTTGTCTCTGATAAACCAGCCTGATAATCATTCAGACATTAAAACAGCTTATTAACACTACTGCATTTGACAGAAAGTACAAGACACACCCAAAAATAACTGGTTGGTATTTACTTAATTTTGAGCAGAACTGTTTTCCTGCCATTCATCCATTTGTTGCCATTTCTCTCCCGAAGAGGATTCTCAGTATATCCAGGGAAATCATTTTTCCGATCAAGTGATTTCATATAAAATCCTTACATGCAAGTGCACTGAATCAAGTCTCCATGCATAACACTGGACAACAAAAATTTTGCTTCCTGAATACTTTTGGGTATATCTTAAGATTTTGGGCTGCTGATCATGGAAATTATCATGGAAGTTCCCTATTACACATAAATATTTTTGAAGTGCCTATATTTGTATTTCAATTCAAAATTCAGATCAATTAAAATGTTGCCCACAATGTAAGCTGAAGTGTTTTCTATCTTGTCCGGACATGGTTGGCATGCTTAAGCAGGGCAGATGCTGCATGGTAAGATGGGTTTAAGAAAAGCTATAAATTTCCATGAATGATTTTGATATTTAACTGATGCCAAGATTCAGGAAGGCATATTTTTTGGTTCACAAGTCAAACAGGTCATCAATGATAGGAAATTCAAAGAACTTCTAATGTGACCGGAAAAAAATCACATGGAAGGCGTTCAAGAATGTTGTTGAAAATCTTCTTGGCAACCTCAGAAAACCAAACTATGTGCAGCTGGCTGACAACATGCTTGAAGCATACAAAACCATGAAGTGCAACATATCACTGAAGATTTAATTTCTGCCTTCCCATTTAGACTTTTTCCCTGAAAATCTTGGCACTGTCAGTGACCAGCATTGTGAAAGGTTTCACTAGGACATTGCAATCATGGAAAACAGTATCAGGGCAACTGGAATCCATCAATGCTGCCTGATTATTGTTGGACACCTAGAAGCCTCAGACATTGAATACAAATAAAAGTCATCAACAAAACATTTTTAGCTTAGTTGAACTATTGCAAAGTATCAGCACTGTTATGCAATTAAATTGTTCAAATAAAGTTAATTTCTTTTTTCTCCAAATTTCTACATGATGCAAGTAGTCTGAAATTACATTTGTATTCGGCTTCAAGTCTATCATAATCCAAAAAAGTTTTCAAATTTCTTTTGAAAAACCTGTGCAATCAAAGTGTGTATCTCTCTCTCTCTCTCCCTCTCTATAGATATATATATAGATATATATCAGGGGACAGTTGCTGAAAAGTCAAAGGAAATCCAGAGTTTAACAGGCCGGGTGGAAAAGGTGACCCCTGTGTGTGTGTGTGTGTGTGTGTGTGTGTGTGTGTGTGTGTGTGTGTGTTTGTGTGTTTGTGTGATTGTATGTGGGTGTGTTTATTGAGTTATTGAGGAGTGTGAGAAATTCCAACTGACAAAGTAATCGAGGCATTAATCATCATACAAATTGGTGAATCGCCCATTACGTTAGCTGTTATTGGTCACATCAGCTGACCTAGATGTTCAGGTGATGAGATCATGTTGAAATAAAATGAAAGTACCATCCAACCAACACAAGTTGTAGAAGATGCTCGATCAAAGCAACCAAGCACAGGGGAGGTGGTGGGGGGTTAATCCTGTATGACACGCCTCCCATTAGAATCCAATAATAAGGTTCAAAGTCAAAGAGATCTAATGATCCTTTATTGAGGAATTTTTAAAACAGTCTTGAAGCGAGACAGACAAATGACACTAAAACTAACGATATAACAAAATAAACAGTTTTAATGTAATAAAAGTACTGAAGCTTTCTTCAACCTAATTAAGCGATATTTAAGCGTGATTAAGTAATCAACAAAACAGATATCATACATGACTGTCTCTAACTCTAACTGACTAAAACCAAAGCATGAATACGTAACTAAACCCTTTGCTTTTACCACGACCTCACCCACGTGTCCAACCACCTTAATAAACACACAACACAGAATACAACGTAGACAGAAAACAGCTACGTGGCTTCTACATAAGCTAGCGAAGGTAGACGTGGCTTTATGATCAGCACGCTGATCGTAGGCAGGGGAACCTGTTCCTGTGCTATACTCTTCTGTATATCATGTTATCTCATTCTGTTCAGAGTTAAGGGATTTAGCAAAGATTAAAGCAAAAAGTTATTATTTATAGATATTTAGGGACACATAAGACCAGTTCTTACCAGTCACATACTATAGCTACTTTTCAACCTAGTTAAGTGTATCAGAAAGACTTATCAACACTAATGCTTTTCAGACTAATAAAGATAATTCACTGTACTTATTTATTTATTTATTTATTATCTACCTATATATCTATTTATTTATTTGTTTGTTTGTTTGTTTGTTTATTTATTAAGATACTGCAGTGAATAGGCCCTTTTGGCCTTTCGAGCCCCACCACCCAGCAATCCCCCAATTTAATCCTGGCCTAATCACGGGACAATTTACAATGACCAATTAACCTGCCAACCAGTACGTTTTTGGACTGTGGGAGGAAACCGGAGCACCCGGAGGAAACCCACGTGGTCACGGGGAGAACGTATAAGCTTCTTACAGGCAGCGGATTGTGATCCTCTGCAATAAAAAGTCAATTATCACGTCCACCGAGCAGCCGCAGGTTAACAGTGATGATAGAATTATGCTCAATGCCATAAGATTGTAGTGTACGTCCATCCTCAAGTGCCTGTGATTGAAAGGTTAAGTAGTATTGTCTTGTCTGGAATGACGTCTGAGATTGAATTTGCTCTTTTAAATTTGAAACCTTGTCTATTTGTGAAACTTTGACTGCCCTGTTCCCCTCAGGTAACTGGACAATTATTTCCATTAGCCTGATTAGCTGAATCTCTGTTTCAAAGAAGATGTTGGAATCCAACAAGGTTTTGTCCTCATTCATAATGGTGCCACGGTAAACCAGGCGTTGCAGGGGAGCTGGAATCGTCCACTCTTCCTCGACACTGCGTTTGATCTCGGAGATTCTGGCATGAACGATGAGGTGCAGTCGTAGTGATCTGCCATCCAGCGCAGTCACTGTGATGGTAAACTTCTTCACCGGCTGAGGCACACACACAAGACAAAAAATGGAAGAGATAAAATGTTTTCCCTTTCCACTTCAGAGAAGTAACAGAACAAGATAATGAGATGGTAATAACAGTTTCTTTATGGGGTGTGGTGAAGAGGGTAGATGAGTACCCCAGTGCCTAAACCTGCCTTTACAGAAAGTGCACGGGAACGTGGTGGATGAGGTGAGTGTGTGGACAAGAGTAGTGGAAATTATGGCAGGGACATTGCAGAACAGACTGCCATGGAGGCAATTAACAGACACCACCAATTTGACCAAAATGCTGCCAATCTCCATTCCTCTCTTAATTCTACAGCGAATGGAGGGAGTTCACTTTTGTGTTAAAGGGATCATTACATAACGGACATGTTGATTTTCAATGGCAGAGATCATGCATGGGTGACCTGGGAAGGACAACTCAAGCAATATTAGAACTAGAGGGCCTGGAGGCAGATTACACCATCTCAGCCTTGAAAGCACCAACCTGGGATGTCTATCTTAGCCAGGCTCCGGCAGGGTGGCGGAGACGGGGAATCTTGACAGTCCCTTGTATCATTGATATAAACCAATTGCCTGAACATGCCAAGTCCTGGTGAAGAGACACAAGGCATTCTTAGGCAATTCCTGGTTTCATTTTCCATCAATTCCCAGCCGCCTGATGAAGCCACATTTCCAGTTGGATCAGCTGGGTCCCCAAGTACCTGCCACCCCAGGAAACCACACAACAAGGTGATATTGTCTGACTGGCAAGACGAGGGTTTGTTGCCTATTGTAGTGTTAAGGGAATTGGTCAAAAATGATCAGTTTGACCTATTGTTCTTCTCCGGCCACCGGGACACCAGCAGGCATCTGCTCATTTGCCCTATTGTCCTTCAGCTTTAACCCAGACACCTATGGTGCCAACAGCAGTGAGGTGCAGCAAATGGCTTCCTTCATATCTCTGACCAGGCTGGGAAGTGATTTTTATCTGAAATCCTGTGACCTAAGGATCCCAAGGACAAAGGTTGCTTGAGGGTGTGATCTCCACCTTGCATCTCCATCTGGTATGGGAGCAGATGAGCGTCGGACCAGAAGTCCCTACAATGGACTGCGAGTTCAGCTGAGAAGATCATAGGAGTCTTCCTACCATCCTTCGGGGACTTTCATCAGGAGCGCTGCATATGCAGGGCCCTTAGTATTATTAAGGATCCCACCCATCCATCCAGCACCCTCTTTGACTTTCTACCATCAGGCAGGAGACTATGATGCATAAAAACAGCAGCAGTTGGGATGAGAAACAGCTTCTTCCCTGGATTTATCAGGCTTCTGAACTCCCTGCCGCATATGCAGTTTATTTGTTTTTTTTTAGCTCCGAGAAAAATGCAGGGAGCAGCAAGTGCCCACTATTATGAGCTTTATAGATCATCCCAGCTTTGACACCAACGGCCTGATGTCACAGCGAATGTCTGATAATCCACTGTTTAATTGTTTGGACATCCTGATGGTTTAATCTCTGGCTCTGTTGGTTCCTGTTTCTCAGGCTCCCTTTCAACCATGAGGTAGGCCTTCATTTCCTGTTCTCCCCTTAAAAACACAAAGTCACTTTTTTCACCACTCTTTAAAACTCACCGAATTAACTGGAAAAGTTAGTATACCACTCTGTAATATCTAAAAGCGTGTTGGATATCATTAGGAATAATATCCAGCGGTGTGGAAAATCTGCCAGTTCTTCAGCACCAAAGAAAAAAGGGCTGGATTATCAGAGTTTCATATAACTCTGAAACAAGCAATATAATATTGGATACATATTTTTATTGAATACTAAGTCACTCTCCTTACACTTTTCGTCCCTCTTCCCTCCGGGAGAAGGCTCAAGAGCTTGAAGACTCATACGGCCAGATTTGGGAACAGCTTCTTTCCAACTGTGATAAGACTGCTGAACAGATCCTGACCCGGCTCTGGGCCGTACCCTCCAAATATCTGGACCTGCCTCTCGTTTTTTTTTTGCACTACCTTACTTTCCCTTTTCTATTTTCTATTTATGATTTATAATTTAAATTTTTAATATTTACTATCGATTTGTACTCCAGGGAGCACAAAGAGCAGAATCAAATATCGCTGTGATGATTGAACGCTCTAGTATCAATTGTTTGTAGACAATAAAGCATAAAGTAAAGTAAAGGATCTGACCACTTTAATGTTGGGTTGATAGATGAAACATCGATTCTTTAGAAATTCAGAGAACCTGTGCATGGCCTGTTTCACCTCAGCATTAAATCTGACTGGCTCCAGGTTCCTATTAGTAAAATCGCCCAGCTTCCAGGTCTCTTTATGGTACAGGTGCATCTTTACAGAGTGAATGGTCTTTTTCACGGACACCCCTTTGGGACTGAGGACTTACTTCCATTCTGGGTTTGCGGATTCTCAGGTGACCAGTGACAACAAGTGGGAACTGCAGACTCTCCCACAGATGAGGCGAATGAGAAGTTGATGTGACAACAACCTCCTTATAAACTGGTTGCTCTCC
This sequence comes from Mobula hypostoma, assembly GCF_963921235.1. Classification (NCBI taxonomy): domain Eukaryota; kingdom Metazoa; phylum Chordata; class Chondrichthyes; order Myliobatiformes; family Myliobatidae; genus Mobula; species Mobula hypostoma. The sequence continues at coordinate 31,132,540 of NC_086123.1, read as the reverse complement.
CCTCCCTCAAGTCAACGTTGTGTAAAGTGAAGATAAACATTTCCCAGTACAATACATTTTATGGCATTACCGATCTGGGTGTTTGCTTTCAGTGGATAAGTGATTTGGAACAAATCCCATGGATTGCAGGATCATGCCTGTTTTGATGTTGGTAGAAAAGTTAATATCTTGAGTTTCATTTCTGTCCCTTTCCTTTGTTTTTGAATTTTGAGCCCTGGTTCCATTAATGGGTGACTGACTGAGTGCTGGTCACTTCTAATTTCTATTTATATCCTCTTCCTTTCATTCACTCTCCCTCCTGATCTTCGGTCATTTGGAGTAAAATTGTAACCCATAGGGCAAACTGCCATGAAGACCTACATCTAATTCAGATCTTTATCTGAATCCCTCCACCCACTGCTCAGGTGGCCCACTTCAGAATTCTTTGCTTCTTTATTTAATTTCTGTCCCTTTATTGTGTCTGATTGGGATATTCACTACTGTTTGAGGTTGTCGCTGAGGCTTTATCAGATGTGTCCTATCTGAGCTTCCATGTAAGATCTGAAAAAAGGCTCAAAGTGCTTCTAGTAGCTCTCCAAGTAAATATTATTAATTTGACATTTTGTGTGTGTTGCCTTGGACTTCCAGCATTTGCAGAATTTCTTGTGTTTATAAATAATATTGGTGGTGTGGTGCCAAGCCCATCAAATTGTTTTTCTTGTATAGGTTGTGATACCTGGCTACATGTCATGCATGAAAAAAGACATTTACAGCCACTTTATTAGGTATGTCTGTACACCTGCAAATATCTAATCAGCCAAACATATGGCAGCAACTCAATGCATTAAAGCATGCAGACATGGTCAAGAGGTTCAGCTATTCTTCAGACCAAACATCAGAATGGAGAAGAAATGTGGTCTAAGATTCTTTGACCATGGAATGATTGTTTGTGCCAGACAGGGAGGTCTGAGAACCTCAGAAACTGCTGATTTGGGATTTTCACGTACAACAGTCTGTAGTATTTACAGAGAATGGTGCAAAAAAAACCCAGCACATCCAGTGAACAGCAGTTCTGTGCACAAAAATGCCTTATCATTGAGAGAGGTCAGAGAAGAATAGCCAGACTTTTTCAAGCTGACAGGAAGACGACAGTAACTCAAGTAACCACGTGTTACAACAGTGGTGTGCAGAAGAGTATCTCCAAATGCACAACATCTCAAAGCTTGAAGTGGATGGGCTACAGCAGCAGAAGACTACGCTGGATTCTACTCCTGTACCTAAAATTATGGCTACTGAGTGTATATTTTAAGGTTAGTAGTCAGAATAGTGTGTATATGGAGAAATTGAAGAAGGCATGAATGTCAACAATTTAATGTGCTATTGACTCACTCTGAAGTTTCATGCAAAATATTGTTGCATGTTTGAGATACCAGAGAGTTATTAAGGCACCTATCACAGGTTAGAGAAGAGAAATGTAAGAAGTTTATGAGAAAAATACCAGGGATGTCAGATTATCTATATGGAAAAGCTTGGATTATTACCCATACATGAGAATGTTCAAGTATAAACGTGTACAAACTCGTAAATGTCTTTTTCCCATGGGAGTAAATGAAAAACAATTGTTTTCATGTTAGAAGGGTCACAAAGCAGAAGATACTGAGGAAGACCAATGAGAAATAGGATCAGAGATAGAAGAGTTTTTACTAAAGATGGTCATCTTCAATGAATGCCTAAAAGGATATCTAGAAGCATTCTCCATGGTAAATTTCAAAATATCAAAGTTCAAAGTAAAATTATTATTAAAACACATATACATCACAATGTACAACGCTGAGATTCATTTTCTTGCAGGCATACTCAATAAATCCATAATAGAGTAATAACCATAACAGAATCAATGAAAGACTGCACCAACTTGCCCATTCAACCAGTGTACAAAAGACAACAAACTGCGCAAATAGAAAAATAAATAAATAATGAATATAAATAAATAAACAATAAATATTGAGAACATGAGATGAAGAGTCCTTGAAATTGAGACCAGAGGCTGTGGGACAAGTGAAGTTAAATGAAGCTACACACATAAGAGTTGCTGGTGAACGCAGCAGGCCAGGCAGCATCTCTAGGAAGAGGTACAGTCGACGTTGTGGGCCGAGACCCTTCGTCAGGACTTAAATGAAGTTATCCTACTTGGTTCAAGAGCCTGATGGTTGAGTGGCAGTAACCGTTTCTTAACTTGGTAGCATAAGCCCTGAGGCTCCTGTACCTTCTGCCTGATGGCAGCAGTGAGAGGAGAACATGTCCTGGGTGGTGGGGGCGTTCCTGATGATAGATGCTGCTTTCCTGTGACAATTCTCCATGTAGACATGCTCAGTGGTTGGGAAGGCTTTACCCATGGTGGACTGGACCGTATCCATTACTTTTTGTAGGGTTTTCTATTCAAGGGCATTGGTATTTCCATACCAGGCCGTGATGCAACCCGTCAATATACTCTCCACCACGCACCTATGGAAGTTTGTCAAAGTTTTAGATGTCATGTTGAACCATTATAAACTACTAAGGAAGTAGAGACACTGCCATGCTTTCTTTGTAAATGCATGTGCTGGGCCCAGGACAGGTGTTGCAAAATAATAACACTGAGGAATTTAACGTTGCTGACCCGCTCCACCCTGATACTCAAATGAGGACTGGCTCATGGACCTCTGTTTTCCTTCTCCTGAAGTCAATACTCAGCTCTTTGGTCTTGTTGACATTGAGTGAGAGGTTGTTGTTGTGGCACCACTCAGACAGATTTTCTATATCCCTCCTATATGGGAATTAGATAATGATTTGGTGAAAAAAATAAGATTTCATAGCTCTGCGGAAAGAGGAGGCACATGGTTTTATTTCAATACGTCTACCTATGAGATGGTGTGTGCATTATGTCCAATGGCCTCCAAATTGCATCACTTTATGATTCTGTGTCAGTATCTCCAGGAAGAAAGAAGGAAAAACATCTGTAAAGAGAAATCTGTAACTCAATAGCAGTATGCACTTATAGAATGATTTTCATGTCATAAGATATTTAAGGAGAGTATTTTGGCACCAAGCCATTTGGTTTTGATTAAAAGGAAGGAGGAGAGGTGAGAGACAGAATGGTTTTGAGAGAGAAGTGTGTGGTTTACTGCTGGATGGTGGAGCATTTGATACCACAGAGGATGAGGAAGAGAGTTCTATAGCTAACGTAGCTGTGGTTTTTTCCCGTTTCATGTCTAAGACTCTATCTCAAAACCTGAAATTGTCATTGGCAACTCTGTTGCCGTTACCTCTGATGCTGCCTGACCTATTAAGTGTTCCTGGAATTTTCCGTATTTTTTTCCTTGGGTCAATATCTCTCATGCCAAGCGGAAGACTGCGTGCTGCAGGGTAGCGGACCTGTCAGGTCCGTGATAACAAGAACGAAGTGACAGCTCCATCTACAAGTGATAATCCCCTTGCAATGGTGCAAAGGAAAAATAGATGTTGTAAGACAATAAGACGTAGGAGCAGAAGTAGGCCATTCGTCCCATTGAATTGGGTTCACAATTCCATCATGGCGGGTTTATTCTCCCGTCTTATTCCAAATCTCCTAAATACGCACCATAACCTTTGACATCCTTACTAATCAAGAACTGATAAAACTTCATTTTAAATAAAACCAATGACTTGACCTCCATAGCCATCTATGGCAATGAATTCCACACATTCACCACCCTCTGGCTAAAGAAATTCCTCTTCATCTTTGTTCTGAAGGGCCATCCCTCTATTCTGAGGCTGTGCCTCTGGTCCTAGACTCTCCGACTACAGGAAACATCCTCCCCCAATCCACTTTATCTGGGCCTTTCATTATTTGATTGGATCCCCCCCCCCCGCCCATTCTTCTAAACTCCAGTGAGTACAGGCCCAGAGCCATCAAACACTCCTCGTATGTTAACCCTATCATTCCTGGAATCATTCTTGTGAACCTCCTCTGGACCCTCTCCAACGTCAGCACATCCTTTCTGAGGTAAACCCTTCCTTATGTCGACTAATATATGTTTGGGGATCTAATCAGAATCAGAGTCAAAACTGGGTTTAATTATCATCGGCATATGAAATTGGTTAACTTTGTGGCAGCAGTACAATGCAATACATGATAAATATAGAAAAACCTGAATTACTGTAAATATATATTAAATAGTTAAGTTAAAATAAGTAGAGCAAAACCCAGAAATAATTAAGTAAGTGTAGTGAGGTAGTGTCCAAGGGTTCAGTGTCCATTTAGAAATTGGATGGCAGAGGGGAAGAAGTTGTTTCTGAATCACTGAGTGTGTGCCTTCAGGCTCCTGTTACTCCTTACTCATTGTAACAATGAGAAGAGGGCACGTCTTGGGTGGGGGAGGGTCCTTAATGATGGACGCCACCTCCCTGAGGCACAGCTCCTTGAAGATGGATTCTATGGAGGCGAGTACCCATGATGGAGCTGACTAATTTTACAACTTTCTGGAGCTTACTCCGATCCTGTTCATCAGCACCCCTCCCACCCCCCACCCCATACTAGACAGTGATGCGGCCAATCAGAATGCTCTCCACTGTACATCTGTAGATGTTTTCAAACTAAATCTCCCCAAACTCCTAAAGAAATATAACCACTGTTTTGCCTTCTTTATGGTTGCATCGATATGTTATGACCAGGTTAGGTCCTCAGAGATAGCGATACCCAGGAACTCGAAATTGCTCATTCTCTCCACTTCTGATCCCTCTATGAGGACTGCTGTGTTTTCCCCCTTCTTACCCTTTCTGAAGTCTACAATCAGTTCTTTGATCTTAATAATGTTAAGTGTAAGGTCTTACTATGACACCACTCAACTAGCTGATATATCTCGCTCCTGTATGCCCTCTCGTCACCATCTGAGAATCTGCCAACAATTTTGTATCATTGTATACATGTGTACATATCCACAGATCCCTGAAAGTTGCCTCACAGGTAGATAGGGTAGTTAAGAGAGCTTATGGGGTTTTAGCTTTCATAAGTCGAGGGATAGAGTTTAAGAGTCACGAGGTAATGATGCAGCTCTATAAAACTCTGGTTAGGCCACACTTGGAGTACTGTGTCCAGTTCTGGTCGCCTCACTATAGGAAGGATGCGGAAGCATTGGAAAGGGTACAGAGGAGATTTACCAGGATGCTGCCTGGTTTAGAGAGTATGCATTATGATTGGAGATTAAGGGAGCTAGGGATTTACTCTTTGGAGAGAAGGAGGATGGGAGGAGACATGATAGAGGTATACAAGATATTAAGAGGAATAGATAGAGTGGACAGCCAGAGCCTCTTCCCCAGGGCACCACTGCTCACTACAAGAGGACATGGCTTTAAGTTAAGGGGTGGGAAGTTCAGGGGGGATATTAGAGGGAAGTTTTTACTCAGAGAGTGGTTGGTGCATGGAATGCACTGCCTGAGTTAGTGGTGGAGGCAGATACACTGGTGAAATTTAAGAGACTACTAGACAGGTATATGGAGGAATTTAAGGTGGGGGTTATATGGGAGGCGGGGTTTAAGGGTCGGCACAACATTGTGGGCCGAAGGGCCTGTACTGTGCTGTACTATTCTATGTTCTATTAGTAAATTTAGAAATGGCATTTGACAATATAGATGGCAATCTAGAGTACATGAATAAGAAAATAATAATAGAACAAGTTGAAAATCAAATTAAACCACATCAGAGCTGCTTGATTGTATGAGTAGAAATCATGTTCAGTAAATTTCCATAAATTAATTCAGTATGAGGTGTCCAAATTTGATTAAGGCAAGTCAGTAATGAGTTGTTTTGAATTTCTTGAATAAAGTTACTGCACATCTGGGGCAATGCATTCACATGAGAGGGAGGCAGGCCAACTACTGGGAAAGAGATGGGTGGAAGAAATGAATCATTTTCAATATGGCAAGCTGCCATGATGTCACATGAATGAGTGTTGCAACTTCAATCATTGCAATTCATAACATATGAGGAAACTAGTGAACTTGTAGGCAAACTTGCTGGTGACACATACAATATCAGAAAAGCACACTGTAGGAGAATGTAAAGAATCTGTAAAAGGATATATCATAGAGTTTAAGTGCATAGGCTTTATTAGACAGATGGAGCAAAATAGGGGAAATTAGATTATCCTCCTTAATAAAAAAAAATAGAAAATCAGAAGAAGAGATGGTCTTAGAGAATGCTGTCATGCAGAGGGATCATGCTGGAAACATGGGGAGTCAGAATGCTGGAACAATATGTAATTATGAAGGCAAATGGAGTGTTGGCCTTTGCTGGAGTATAAAAGAAAACAAAAGTCTTCACTCAAGTCAACGGGGCATTGGTGAAGCAATGTGTTATTGCTTTGATCTCATTATCTATGGAACATTGAGGGGAATTCACAAGTGGATTCCAGGAATTAAGGATCGGCTTAGACCATAACAGCATAGACATACGGACAGAATTAGACAATTTGTGCCATCAAGTTTGCTTCTCCATTTGATCAGGGCTGATTTATAATTCCCCTCAGCTCCTCAACCCCATTCTCTTGTCTTCTCTCTGAAACCTCTGACATACTTGCTAATCAAGAACCGATCAAACTCCACTTTAAATGTACCCAATGACTTGGCGTCCACAGCCATCCATGGCAATGAATTCCATAGATTCACCACCCTCTGGCTAAAGAAATTCCTCATTGATGTCTTAAAGGGACGTCCATATATTCTAAGGCCTTTGGTCCTAGACTCCTCCACCATAGGAAACATCCTTTCCACATCCATCCCATCTAGGCCTTTCAATATCCAATAAATTTCAGTGAGGCCCCCATCATTCTTCTAAACTCCAGCGAGTGCAGGCCTGGAAACATCTATCGTCCTCATACGTTAACCTTGCTATCGCAGTCAAAGAGCCTCTGATCAATGCGAGATCCATATCCAATAAGACTTCTATTCTCAATGACTTTTTCACCGCCCAAGGACTGGATTTCTTATTGGTGACGGAAACCTGGCTAAGCACTGGTGAGCTTTCTCCACTTATTGAACTCTGTCCAGATGACTGTAACTTTTTTAGCACACCTAGACCCTCCGGACGCAGAGAGGGTCTAGCTGCTGTGTTTAACAAAACATTTTAATTGCCGTCTAGTGAACTCTGATTATTTTTCCAGCTTTGAGGTGCAATTAATTAAAGTGGGCCTGGTCAATCCCCTCTTAATTACTCTTGTGTATCGTCCACCAAAAATACATAAAGATTTTATCTCTCAATTTTCGGACTTCCTCTCAAACATTATGCCCAACTTTGATCGAGTTCTGATTCCTGGTGATTTTAATATTCATGCTTGCTGTCCCGCTAAGCCTCTCGTAAGTGATGTTGTGCATCTGGTTGAGTCCTTTAATCTTGCTCTGCTTATCATCGGACCCACTCACAAGCTAGGCCATACACTCAAACCTCCTCTTATCGTCTGGTTTTCCGATCTGCGGTAATAATTGATGCTTGTCGGTCGGATCAAAGCGCTGTTATATTTGAGGTATCTCTGCCTTTTTCCTTGATTAAATCTCATCCTCCTGTATGTTATTCTCGCTATATTAACTCTTCAACTGCCAGTAAGTTCTCTGAGGCCCTCACAGCTGCTCCTAATACCTGCACTATTGAGGCTTCTCCTTCCCCCATCTCAGCACTGAGGAACTTTCTTCCTTATTTAATACCACCTGCTCTTCTATTCCGAATACAGTTGCTCCCCTTAAATTGAAAATGTCTCCTCCTAAAGGTTTGCCTTGGCTTAATGACACCACCAGCAGCCCTGAGGAGGGAGTGCAGAATATCCGAACGAAAGTTGAAGTGTGATAAGCTTCAAATTTATTTTGAAATTTTGAGAAACAATCTTCACAAATACCAGGAACTGGTTAAAGCTGCAAGAGCAAAATACTTTTCTGACCTAATTTCTAACCACTCTCATAATCCCAAGGTCTTATTCAGTACCATAAATTCTGTCATTTGTCCTGCCCCTAGTATCAGCTTAGATGTGTCCCCAGCTAAGTGCAAAGAATTTTTAAAATTCTTCATTAGCAAAGCTGAGGACATTAGAATGAACATTCACCCCCCCCCCCACTCATGACCTAGCTGTTTCACTGGTTTGTTCATCTAAACTGGACTCCTTCCAACCCATCACACTTCCTTTCCTTACAAAGATTGTTTCCACCATGAAACCTACAACCTGCCCCCTTGACCTTGTCCCCACTGCCCTCTTGAAGGATGTCTTTGACATAGCGGGTCCCAGCATCCTCTCTATTATCAACAGCTGGCCACTGGGACCGTTCCAACCTGCATCAAGCGCGCTGTGGTCCGGCCCCTCCTGAATAAACCCAACCTAGACCTTACCTTACCTAGTAACTACAGACCTATTTCTAAACTTCCATCCCCGTCAAAGGTTCTCCAAAAGGTTATTCTCAGTCAATTGCTGCCCTACTTACACCAAAACAACATCTTGGAAAGATTTCAGTCAGGTTTTAAGGCCTATCATAGCACAGAGTCTGCCCTGCTGAAAGTGTACAAAGATCTCCTCCTCTTTACCGACTCAGGTGACTCTGCCATCCTAATTCTTCTTGACCTCAGCACAGCGTTCCATACTGTGGATCATGCCATTTTAATAGACCGTCTCCAATACGGGGTGGGTGTTGATGGCACTGCCTTGAACTGCTTTATATCCTGCCTCAAAAATAGAAGCTTCTCCATCAACATAGGCAAATTTTCCTCTCCCCCAGCTAGCCTCTCCTGCGGGGTCCCACAAGGTTCCATCCTAGGTCCCATTCTTTTCACTCTCTCTCTCTCTCTCTCTCTCTCTCTCTCTCTCTCTCTCTCTCTCTCTATATATATATATATATATATATATGCTTCCCCTCAGCCAAATCATTCAAAAATACGACATTTCCTTCCATTGTTATGCTGATGACACACAGCTTTATCTCCCCTTGAAACCAAACGACCAGTCAAGTCTAGTCAGCCTCATGAGCTGCCTTGAGGACATAAAGTGTTGGATGGCACAAAACTTCCTACAGCTGAATGAAGGCAAGTCTGAAGTTGTCCTATTTGGCCCCCCTGACTCCATCAAAGTGATTACCAACAGTCTTGGTAACCTGTCCAACCTTGTCAAATCCCATGTTAAAAACCTTGGTGTGATATCTGATTCCACCTTTAAGTTTGACAAGCAAGTTAATCCAGTAGTAAAAGCCAGTTTTTTTCACCTTCGTACTATTGCCAAAATCAAGCAGTTTCTCTCTTTCAAAGATCTTGAGAAAGTCATCCATGCCCTTATATCCTCCCGCTTGGACTACTCCAACTCCCTGTATACTGGGATTAGTCAGTCGTCCCTGTCCCACCTGCAACTGGTCCAGAACGCCGCAGCCAGGCTCCTGACAGGTGCCCGGAAGAGGGACCATATTACTCCTATCCTGGCCTCCCTCCACTGGCTGCCAGTACGGTTTAGAATTGATTTTAAGATTTTCGTGTTTGTTTATAAAGCCCTAAATGGGCTGGCTCCCCCCCTTATATCACAGACATTCTAACCCCTTATTCTACTTCCAGGTCCCTCAGGTCGGCTGACTTGGGGCTCCAGGCTGTCCCGTGATCAAAACTTAAGCTCAGGGGTGACCGTGCCTTTGCTATTGTAGCCCCTAGACTGCGGAACAGCATTCCCCTCCCTATCAGATCGGCCCCCTCCATCGACTCTTTTAAATCCAGGCTTACAACTTACTTTTATTCACTAGTGTTTGATTCCTCCTGATGTGGCTGATTTTTGGCTAGTGCCCAGGCCCTTGTGTTGTTTTTTTGTGCCTATAAGTTGCTTGCCTTGTTGGTTATGTCCGCGTTTCTTGTATTTGTGATTTTAGCTATCTGCTCTGATCTGTACAGCACTTTGGTCAATGTGGGTTGTTTTTAAGTGTGCTATATAAATAAATTTGACTTGACTTTTCTTTCCTAGGATTGTCCTTGTGTACCTGCTCTGGATCTTTTCCAAGGCTGACATCCTTTCTTAGATAAGGGGCCCAAAACTGCTCACAATACTCCAAGCACAGTCTGATCAATTCCTTATAGAGTCTCAGGATTACATCCTTGCTTTTATATTCTAGCCCTCACTACTATTCAATATGCAAGTTAATCTTTAGGGAATCCTTCACTAGGACTCCCAAATCCCTTTGCACCTCTAATTTTTGAATTTGCTCCCCACTTAGAATATAGTCTTCACCTTTATTCCTTCTACCAAAGTGCATGGCCGTACACTTTCCTACATTGTATTCTATCTGCCACTTCTATGTCCAAATCAGGCTCCCTGAAAAGGGTCAAATGGCCTAATTCTGTTCCTATGTCTTATGTCTTATGGCTTCTTCAACCCTACCTGCCCCTCCACCTATCTTTGTATTGTGACAAACTTTGCCTTAAAGCCATCAATTCTGTCATCCAGATCATTGACATATAACATGATCCTTGCAGAACACCATTAGTCACCAGAGTCAACCAAAATGGGTCCCTTTTATTCTCACTCTTTGCCTCTTGCCAGTCAGCCAATCTTCTATCTATGTTTGCATTATTCCTGTAATACCATGGGCTCTCATCTCGTTAAGCAGCCTCATGTGTAGCACCTTGTCTAAGGCATTCTGAAAATCCAAGTAAGCAACATCCATAGTCTCTTCTTTGTCCACCCTGCCTGTTATTTCCTCAAAGAATTCCAACAGATTTGTCAGGCAGGATTTCCCCTTGAGAAAACCACGCTGACTTTGGCCTATTTTATCATGTGCCTTCAAGCACACTAAAATCTCATCCTTAATAACAGACTCCAACATCTTCCCAACCACTGCAATCAGGCTAAAAGGCTTATAATTTTTTTGCCTCCCTCCTTTTTTAAAAAATGGAGTGATATTTGCGATTTTCTAGTCCTCCGTAACTATTCCAAAATCTAGTGATTCTCGAAAGATCACTACAAATGCATCCTCAATCTCCTCAGCTACCTCAAAGTTCAATGTATTATCAAAGTACATATACGTCACTAGATACAACCCTAAGATTTGTTTTCTTGAAGGCATACGCAGTAAATCCAGGAAAGAGAAGAGATTCAGTGAAAGACTGAACCCAACAGGGGACAAACAATCAACATGCAAATTCAACAGCCTGTGCAAATATAAGACAAAGCAACAAAAATTGAGTACATGAGATGAAGAGTCCTTGAAAGTGTGTCCCTAAGTTGGAAACATTTCAATGATGGAGCAAGTGAAACTGAAGCTTTCTCCTCTTATTCAAGAGGTTGATGGTTGAGGGGTAATAACTGTTCCTGAACCTGGTGACATGGGTCTGAAGGCTCCTGACCGTTTTACCTGATGGCAAGTGAGAAGAGAATATGTCCTGGGTGGTGGGGGTGTCCTGATGAGGGATGCTGATTTCCTGCGACAGCACTCCAGGAATATGTGCTCAACGGTGGGGAAGATTTTACCCAAGACTGGACTATAGTTCTACTGGACTATATCCACTACTTTTTGTAGGATTTTGTATTCAAGGGCTTTGGTGTTTCCATACCAGGCTGTGATGCAGCCAGTTAATATGCTCTCTACTACACAGCTTGTCAAAGTTTTATATGTCAAGCAAACTCTTTCATAAAGTCCTAAGGAAGTAGAGGCATTGTTGTGTTTTCTACATAATTGCACATATGTGCTAGGTTCAGGACAGGTCCTCTGAAATGCTAACACCAAGGACTTTAAATTTATTGCCCCTCTCCACCTCTGATCCCCCAATGAGGACTGGCTCATGGATCTCTGGTTTCCTCCTCCTGAAGTCAATTATCAGCTTCTTGGTCTTGCTGACATTGAGTAAGAGGTTGTTGTTGTGACACCACAGCCAGATTTTCAGTCTCCCTCCTATATATATATATAGTGACTTGTCACCGTCTTTGATTTAGCCTATGACAGTGGCATCATCAGCAAACTTGAATATGGCATTGGAGCTGTAACGAAAGTGCTCTGGCTGGTGGTGAACTCATGTGCAGATTAGGGTCAGATTCAGACTCAACGAGACAACAAAATCCAAAGGTGAACCATCAAACCATAGTACTAGAAATGGAACTCCTACAATTGAGCACAGAGCGCTCTGCACAAGGCCTTCGAGTGTAGACTTTCCATGAAGGAACGTGGCAGGCAATAATTGGCAGTCTGAGTCTTAAAGGAACAGCAGGAACTAACCATACTCTGGGGAACTGTGGCGCTGAAATTTGGATGCCTGCCACTGTTCAGTCAGGACCATGACATGGAGCTGTGCTGAACCACAGAGTCGAAAGTATAAAGCGAGTAGAGCAGAAGGCTAAGCACAGAGCATTGTGGCACACCCATGCTGATGGAGATTGCTGAAGAGATATTGATGCTAATCTGAACAGACTGGGGTCTGCAAGTGAGGAAATCAAGGGTCCCATTGCACAAGGAGATATTGAATCCAAGGTCTTGAAGCTTATTGAATAGTTTCGATGGGATGATAGCATTAAATGCTGAGTTGTAGTCGATCCTGATGTATTCATCTTTGCTGTCCAGATTTCTGAATCCCTGCATATGTCAAACCTTGAAATTAATGGGTTACAGCAGCAGAAGACCATGAACATATACTCAGTGAGCACTTTGTTAAGTGCAGGAAGTATCTGAGACCAAGTTGTACAGACTACTGTTCTATTGGAAAGTCAAATGTACTGTGGAATAGGCAGGAATGGTATTCACTTTATTATTGCAACTTGCACTGAGATACAGTGAAAAGCTTTTGTTTGCATGCAATCCAGATGGATTTTCCCATACACAAGCACATCAAAATAGTGAAAAAGGAAAACAATAACAGGATGCAGAATACATTATTGCAGTTGCAGAGAGGATGCTGCATAGGTAGACAAATAAGGTGGAAGGACCGTGATGATGCAGATTGGGAGATCGAGTTCACCTTCATCTTGTAAGATGTCTTTTCAAGAAACTTTTAACAGTGGGATAGAAGCTGTCCTGATGATATGTGCTCTAATGTTTGTGTCTTCTCCCCAATGCAAGGTGGAGAAGAGAGAATGACTAGGATGGGAGGGAAGGATTCTGGACTTTGTTGGCTGTCTTCTCAAAGCCAGTGGAAAATATTATTGTCATTACGTGCCTTTTCATATGACATGGGCAATCATGGTCTCATGACCGTGATTGTTCTTGGAAAATTCTTCTGCAGAAGTGGTTTGCCATTGCCTTCTTCTGGGCAGTGTCTTTACAAGATGTGGTGACCCCAGCTATGATCGATACACTTCAGAGATTGTCTGCCTGGCGTCCGTGGTTGCATAACCAGGACGTGATATGCACCAGTTGCCCCCATAGCTTCATGTGACCTTGATTTGGGGTAGGGGCTGCTAAGCAGGTGCTATACCTTGCCCAAGGGTGACCTGCAGGCTAGCAGAGGAAAGGAGTGGCTTACACCTCCTTTGGTAGAGATGCATCCCCACCCCACCACCCGAGTTGGAAGTACAGACAGAATTAATTGAGGGAGGCTGGTTTTTAATGATAGACCAGGCTGTGTTTACAACCCTGCAATTTCTTGTGGTTTTGGGTAGAGTTGTTGCTGTACCAGGTTGTGATGATTCTGTGATACATCTGAGAAAGCTAGTGAGGGTCACTGGAGACATGCCACATTTTTGCCATAGCATCTATGCGGCAGGACCAGGACAAGTAGCAGATGATAACTATCCCAAAGAATTTGAAGCTATCAACCATTTCCATCACAGCACCACTGATCGAGACATGGGTAAGAGCTTGGCCCTGTTTCCAAAAGTTGGTCACCAGCTCAGTTGACATTGAGAGAAAGAGAAAGAGAGAGAGACTGTTGACACCATCCCCTCCTGCACCCTGTCTGTTCATAATTTCAGGCCTGTCCCTCTCTGCTGCTTTCAGCCATATAGATGGAGTTGGAACAGAATCTGGCCACACAGTACTGAGTGTTTTTGGAGGAAAGTAAGAGGCTCAGGGGCTGCCATGATGCCACATGGATCAGTGACCATAAGACCATAAGACATAGAAGCAGAAATAGGCCATTCAGCCCACTGAGTCTGTTCCTCCATTCAATAAGATCATAAGACCATAAGACATGGGAGCAGAATTAGACCATGCAGCCCATCAAATCTGCTCTGACATTCCATCATGGCTGTGTTTTTATCACTCCTAACCCATTCTTCTGCCTGCTCCCCATAACCTTTGAGGTATTGATGAATCAAGAACCTATCAACCTCTGCCTTAAATACACTCAAGGACTTGGCCCGTATAGCCATCTGTGGCAATGAATTCCACAGATTCACCACCCTCTGACTAAAGAAATTTTTCTTCATCTCTGTCCTTCTATTTTGAGGCTGGGTTCTCTGGTCCCTAGAGTCCCCCACAGCAGGAAACATCCTCTCCACATCCACCCTATCCGGGTCTTTCGATATTCAATGGGTTTAAATGGGACCTCCCTTCATTCTTCTAAACTCCAGCAAGTACAGGCTCAGAGCTATCAAATGCTCCTCGCATGTTAACCCTTTCATTCTCGGTATCATTCTTGTGAGCCTCCTCTGGTCCTCTCCAATGCCATCACATCTTTTCTTAAATATGGTGCCCAAAATCACTCGCAATACTCCCAAGTGCAGCCTGATGAATGCCTTATAACGCCAGAGCATTACATCCTTGCTTTTGTATTCTAGTCCTCTCGAAATGAACACCAGGGTGCAATGCTGCAATTTCAACTATTTGCAACGTTTGTTCATGACGTATGAGGAATGTGAGTATATTGTAAGCAAATCTGCTGTTGATGCATACAACATATTGGAGGAGAATGCAAAGAATCTGTAAAAGGATAGGAAGAATGCACCGCAGTGCCTCTAATTCCTTAGGAGTTTGCAGAGATTTGGCATGTCGTCAAAAACTCTAACAAACTTCTATAGATGTGTAGTGGAGAGAGTATGACTGGCTGTATCGCGGCCTGGAATAAAAACACCAATGCCTTTGAACAGAAAATCCGACAAAAGCCTGTGGATTCGGCCCAGTACATCACATGTAAAGCCCTCTTAACCATTGAGCACATCTACATGAAACACTGTTGGAGGAAAGCAGCATCCATCATCAGAGATCACCACCACTCAGGTCATGCCCTTTCCTCACTGCTGCCATCAGGAAGAAGGGGCAGGAGCCTCAGGACCTGCACCACCAGGTTCAGCAACAGTTACTACCCCTCAGCCATTGGGCTGTTGAACAAAAAAGATAACTGCATTCATCTATTGAGATGTTTCCAAAACCAATGATCTCACTTTAAGGACTCTTTATCTGGTTATTTCATGTTCTCGTGATTTATTGCTGTTTATATTTGCATTTGCACAGTCTGTTATAGTTGCTGTTCTATAGACTTGCTGAGTGTAGCTGCAGGAAAATGAATCTCCGGGTTGTAAACACGAGGAAATCTGCAGATGCTGGAAATTCAAGCAAAACACATCAAAGTTGCTGGTGAACGCAACAGGCCAGGCAGCATCTCTAGGAAGAGGTACAGTCGACGTTTTGGGCCGAGACCCTTCCTCAGGACTAACTGAAAGAAGAGATAGTAAGAGATTTGAAAGTGGGAGGGGGAGGGGGAGATCCAAAATGATAGGAGAAGACAGGAGGGGGAGGGATGGAGCCAAGAGCTGGACAGGTGATTGACAAAAGGGATATGAGAGGATCGTGGGACAGGAGGCCCAGGGAGAAGGAAAAGGGTGGGGGGAACCCAGAGGATGGGCAAGGGGTATAGTCA
This sequence comes from Mobula hypostoma, assembly GCF_963921235.1. Lineage (NCBI taxonomy): Eukaryota > Metazoa > Chordata > Chondrichthyes > Myliobatiformes > Myliobatidae > Mobula > Mobula hypostoma. The sequence goes on along the minus strand of NC_086123.1, from coordinate 31,116,753 downwards.
GAGAGACAGAAGGAGAAAAAGGAGAGAGAGAGAAAGAATGTGTGTATATAAATAAATAACGGATGGGGTACGAGGGGGAGGTGGGGCATTAGTGGAAGTTAGAGAAGTCAATGTTCATGCCATCAGGTTGGAGGCTACCCAGACGGAATATAAGGTGTTGTTCCTCCAACCTGAGTGTGACTTCATCTTTACAGTAGAGGAGGCCATGGATAGACATATCAGAATTGGAATGGGATATGGAATTAAAATGTGTGGCCACTGGGAACCTCCAGGTTGTATGTGGTGACATGTATGTACTCTGATAATAAAATTTACTTCAAACTTTACAGTCTAAGTACACAGGCAAAATCCAACACAGCAGGTGTCCAAATGAAGGGAGTGTTGTAAAACTAACTCCAGGAAAAAGTTGACCGCATCACTTAAATAAGGCCTGTGCCCCATTATGATAAGTTGATCTCTGCCTGTACTAGGGTTCATTTCTCATCTGTTTTATGTTGCAAAACATCCAGCCATTGGACAACTGGCGTGCCTATCTTTACAGATCATCCAATTAGAAATTAAGCATATCCGGTCAAACACAAGAGATTCTGCAGATGCTGGAAATCCAAAGCAACACGTGCAAAGTGCTGGAGTAACTCAGCAGGTCAGGCAGCATCTATGGAATAGAGTAAACAGTTGATGTTTCAGGCTGAGACCCTTCATCAGGACTGGAAAGGAAGGGGGAATGTGACAGGTCAAAATAGTGGAGGGAGGATTACGAGGTTGTTACAAGGTAATAGGTGAAGCCAGGTGGGTAGGAAAAGTAAAGGGCTGGAGACAAAAGAATCTGATGGCAGAGGAGAGTGGACTGTAGAAGAAAGGGGAGAAGGAGGGGACCCGGGGAGCGGTCATAGGCAGGCGCCTGAGCGATGCTCAACGCTCATGAAACAGTATGAAAATTAACTGTAAAACTAGGGAATAAAGACACTTATTTGAAACCCCTGAAAGCTCTGCCGTAACACATCCTATGCCGGAATTACTTCTGGAGTGCGGTGGCCCCTCCATACAAATGCAGATCTCAGCACCGGACATCCCACCTCTCCCAGAAGTTCTGGTAGCCTCCTGCATATTGATAGCGACTCCCTGACGCCCGCAAATTACATACAATATCCCGGAAATCAATTTTTTTGAGAGCGAGTGAGCGAGAGGAAGAGAGGGAGAGAGAGACACACAGACAGACAGAGAGAGCAAGTGACAGAGAGAGCATCCTGACTGGTCTGCTAAGTAGACCTATCAGTTTTGTCTGTGGGCGGTTCATACAGTCGACCTCTCTCTCTCTTTCATTGTCCATCGGCTCAGTTTAGTGTCCTGAAGCACCACGGCAGAGTGTTCCAAAAAACGAAAATATAAAACGTACTTCACCCCAGACTACCGTAAAGTGTACCCCTGCCTAATAGGGGTCAAAAATAATGACAGTGTTGCTCGCTGCACTGTTTGCAACAGTGACTTTTCTATTGTCCATGGTGGGTTAAGACTGTAAAAGACATGTTGAGGTGAGATTAACAGGTGTCATTTGTTCATTAGCATAGCTAATGTTATTTAAACTAGCGGCCTAGCTGCTAAGGAGCTACACTATTGATGTCCGACGTGATGAGGCATAACTCCCTGTAGACTTGCTTAAAGTTGTAATAGAATAAAAAAAACGACTCCATGATAAAATAATTGTGAATCTGATGTCCTGCAAAATTAAAAAATTCATTGACACAGACTGCTATGAGGTTGAGACTTCGGGCAAAATGCTCAAATCTGCCAAGCAAGCCACATCACAGTACAAGGAAAGTTTGCAAAAGAAATAGAAAAGTTATTTGTATTAGCATTTAGCTACTAGCATTGAGACTGCCATCAAAATACTCAACAAGGAATATGTGTATTTGTAGGTGTATAAATTTCCCTCGGGATTAATAAAGTATATCTATCTATCTGTGTGTGTGTGTGTGTGTGTGTGTGTGTGTAAATAGTTTCAATATGTGATCAAATTGTTGTGTGCTTTCATAATCAAATATCCTGTATACATACACCCTTGGAGGTCGACGGGGAGGGGACGGGGGTGGTGGTGCTACCTCCCTGAAATGACTTTTTGCAGGGTGGGATGTCTGGGAAACGAACATACTATAATTCATTGCGAAGCGCACAGCCCAGGGTTAATCATTCCACGATGTCTCAGACTGGAACGAGTGGCGATAAAACGCCTTTGTTTCGACATCGATGAACTATCTGCGGGTCGATTCGCAGGCTGAAAAAGGCTGACGATCTGCACGCATCTTCGCGCAGGTTGCGGTTTCCCCGTTCTCGTGCTAAGTTTCGGTTCCGAGGTCTGACGTTGCAACTAACAGGGTGAGAAGCAGGAAACTGCGGTAAAGCAATCAACGACTCGGGCGGCAGTTTTTTCGAAATGGTACAGAACATTTATCACGCAAATGTCTACAGATATATCCTGGAGAGCAATCAGACTGGCTGTATCACCCTCGGGTATGGGGGACGGGGGGGGGGGGGAACTACTGCTCAGGATGGAAGTAAGCTGCAGAGAGTTGTAAACTTTGTCAGCTCAAAAGGGTGGTGTCTATCATTAAGGACCCCCATCACCCAGATGCCCTTTTCTCATTACTACCATTAGGGAGAAGGTACAGGAGCCTGAAGGCACACACTCAATGATTCAGGAACAGCTTCTTCCCCTCTGCCATCTGATTCCTGAATGGACATTCAACCCAGAAACACTCACTACCTTGCATATTTCCATTTTTTGCCATTATTTATTTAACTATTTTATATATATATATATATGTGTGTGTGTGTGTGTGTGTGTGTGTGTGTTTACCGTAACTCTCAGTATTTTTCTCTATTATTATGTATTGCATTATACTGCTGCCGCAAAGTTAACAAACTTCACGACTTATGCTGGTGATATTAAACCTGATTCTGATTCTGACCTTTAAGAAAGTAGAAAGTGGACAAATGGAATATTTCTGACTCTGTGAGGCCAAGGTTACAGCAGCTGTCAAGCAAGATGCAGGAAGGATGTACCGAAACCATGTTTCTTAATGATATAAGCACAGGAAATATTTTTAGCAATTTAAGTGCTACACTTATACTATCAAGTGAATTAACAAAATGAGTGAAGACTTAAGACTTTGGGAAATAGATATCTAGGTAGGGAATTTTAAGCTCATCTACTTTGTCTTAAATAATGAAAATCTAGAAAGAGGATGATTCAAAGAGGAAGAAATCATTAAAGTATCCTGAACAGGTACAGAAAAGGGCCAAAGGACAGCTAGCCTTTATATCAAGTTCTCAAACAGACAGAGGATGTGCTATACCAATACAAAACCTTGGCTCAGCCACAGAACGAGCAGATCAGGACCACACATCACAAAAGGGAGATCATAGCCTGGAGGGAGGGCGGAAGAAATTTAGCAGAATAATAGCAAAAGTTGTGGTTTAAATTATGAAGTGAGATGATACAACCTGGGATGAATTTCCAGGAATTTAACAGGGGACATTTGCTATTGCTTGCATGGTGGGGGTGGGATTGGGGAGAGGGGTCGGTGATTCTGCTGGCGCAGTTGGGGGGGAAATGGTAGAGGGTCTGATTCTTCGGGGGTTCCTGTTTTGTGGATGCCTCTGTGAAGAGTAAGAATTTCAGGTTGTATACTGTATATGTGTTGGCACGTGGCCAAGTGGTTAAGGCATTCAACTGGTGACCTGAAGGTTGTCAGTTCGAGCCCCAGCCGAGGCAGCATGTTGTGTCCTTGAGCAAGGCACCTAACCACACATTTCTCTGTGACGACACTGGTGCCAAGCTGTATCGGCCCTAGTGCCCTTCCCTCGGACAACATCGGTGGTGTGGAGAGGGGAGACTTGCAGCATGGGCAACTGCCGGTCTTCCATACAACCTTGCCCAGGCCTGCGCCCTGGAAACCTTCCAAGGTGCAAATCCACGATCTCACGAGACTAACGGATGCCAATTTATTTATACTGTATATGCGCTCTGATATCAAATGGAACAATCTGTACCATTTAAAGGTGATTTGAACATGGCACATAGAACATAATACAGCAATGGAAAGAGGCCTGCGGCCCACAATAATGCCAAATTAAACTGCACATCTGTCAGCAAATGGTGTATATCTCTCCATTTGCTAACAAGAGAAGATCTGCAGATGCTGGAAATCCAAAGCAACCCACACAAAATGCTGGAGGAACTCAGCAGACCAGGCAACATCTATCGAAAAAAGTAAACTGTCAAAGTTTTGGGCCAAGACCTTTCATCAGGGCTGATGGTCTGAGTCCTGATGAGGGGTCTCGGCCCAAAATGTCAACGGTTTCATTTCCTTTAATCAAGTTAGGAAGGGAGTTGAGAAGAAGGACTGCAAAGGTAGTAATCACAGGATTACTGCCTGTGCTACGCGACAGTGAGAGTAGGAATGGAATGAGGTGGAGGATAAATGTGTGGCTAAGGGATTGGAGCAGGGGGCAGGGATTCAAGTTTCTGGATCATTGGGACCTCTTTTGGCGCAGGTGTGACCTGTAAAAAAGGACGGGTTGCACTTGAATCTTAGGGGGACCAATATCCTGGCGGGGAGATTTGCGAAGGCTACTGGGGAGACTTTAAACTGGAATGGTTGGGGGGTGAGAATCAAAATTGAAGAGACTAGGAGGGAGGAGGTTAGTTCACAAATAGAGAAAGCTAGTAGACAGTGTGTGAGGGAAGATAGGCAGTGGACAGAGAACAGGAGTGTTCAGACTGGAGATGTGGGGGAGAAGGAAGAAAAAGATAACAAAGTTGTTTGCACCATTAGGGATAAACAGAGAGTAAGAGGTGGAGAGTTTCTTAAATGCATCTATTTTAATGCTAGCAGCATTGTAAGAAAGGTGGATGAGCTTAGAGCATGGATTGATACCTGGAAATATGATGTTGTAGCTGTTAGTGAAACATGGTTGCAGGAGGGGTGTGATTGGCAACTAAATATTCGTGGATTTTGTTGCTTCAGGTGTGATAGAATCGGAGGGGCAAGAGGGGGAGGTGTTGCATTGCTTGTCAGAGAAAAGATTACAGTGGCGCTTTGGTAGGATAGATTAGAGGACTCGTCTAGGGAGGCTATTTGGGTGGAATTGAGGAATGGAAAAGGTGTAGTAACGCTTATAGGGGTGTATTATAGACCACCTAATGGGGAGCGAGAATTGAAGGAGCAAATTTGTAAGGAGATAGCAGATATTTGTAGTAAGCACAAGGTTGTGATTGTGGGAGATTTTAATTTTCCACACATAGACTGGGAAACCCATTCTGTAAAAAGGTTGGATGGTTTGGAGTTTGTAAAATGTGTGCAAGACAATTTTTTGCAGCAATACATAGAGGTTCCAACTAGAGAAGGAGCAGTGTTGGATCTCCTGTTAGGGAATGAGATAGGTCAATGCTGGGGAGCACTTCGGGTCCAGTGATTACAATGTCATTAGTTTCAATATAATTATGGCGAAGAATAGGACTGGACCCAGGGTTGAAATTTTTGATTGAAGAAAGGCTAACTTTGAGGAGATGCGAAAGGATTTAGAAGGAGTGGATTGGGACAATTTGTTTTATGGGAAGGATGTAATAGAGAAATAGAGGTCATTTAAAGGTGAAAATCTGAGGGTACAGAATTTTTATATTCCTGTTAGGTTGAAAGGAAAAATTAAAAGTTTGGGAGAGCTATGGTTTTCAAGGGATATTGGAAACTTGGTTTGGAAAAAGAGAGAGATCTACAATAAATATGGGCAGCCTAGAGTAAATGAGGTGCTCGAGGAATATAAAGAATGTAAAAAGAATCTTAAGAAAGAAATTAGAAAAGCTAAAAGAAAATATGAGGTTGCTTTGGCAAGTAAGGTGAAAATAAATCCAAAGGGTTTCTAGAGTTATATTAACAGCAAAAGGATAGTGGGGGATAAAATTGGTCCCTTAGAGATTCAGAGTGGACAGTGATGTGTGGAGCCAAAAGAGAAGGGGGAGATTTTGAACAATTTCTTTTCTTCGGTATTCACTAAGGAGAAGGATATTGAATTGTGCAAGGTAAGGGAAACAAGTAGGGTAGTTATGGAAACTATGATGATGAAAGAGGAGGAAGTACTGGGGCTTTTAAGGAATATAAAAGTGGATAAGTCTCCGGGTCCTGACGGGATATTCCCTTGGACCTTGAGGGAAGTTAGTGTGGAAATAGCAGGGGCTCTGACAGAAATATTTCAAATATCATTAGAAACAGGGATGGTGACGGAGGATTGGCATATTGCTCATCTTGTTCCATTGTTTAAAAAGAGTTCTAAGAGTAAACCTAGCAATTATCGGCCTGTGAGTTTGATGTCAGTGGTGGGTAAATTGATGGAAAGTATTCTTAGAGGTGGTACATATAATTATCTGGATAGACAGGGTCTGATTAGGAACAGTCAATATGGATTTGTGTGTGGAAAGTAATGTCTGACAAATCTTATTGAATTTTTCAACTGGTTACTAGGAAAGTTGACGAGGGTAAAGCGGTGGATGTTGTCTATATGGACTTCAGTAAGGCCTTTGACAAGATTCCAAACGGAAGGTTAGTTAGGAAGGTTCAATCGTTAGGTATTAATATTGAAGTAGTAAAATGGATTCAGCAGTGGCTGGATGTGAGACGCCAGAGAGTAGTAGTGGATAACTGCTTGTCAGATTGGAGGCCGGTGACTAGTGGTGTGCCTCAGGGATCTGTACTGGGTCCAATGTTGTTTGTCATATATATTAATGGTCTGGATGATGGGGTGGTAAATTGGATGAGTAATTATGCAGATGATACTAAGATAGGTGGAGTTGTGGATAATGAAGTAGGCTTTCAAAGCCTTCAGAGAGATTTAGGCCAGTTAGAAGAGTGGGCTGAAAGATGGCAGATGGAGTTTAATGCTGATAAATGTGAGGTGCTACATTTTGGTAGGACTAATCAAAATAGGACATACATGGTAAATGGTAGGGCATTGAAGAATGCAGTAGAACAGAGGGATCTAGGAATAATTGTGCATAGTTCCCTGAAGGTGGAATCTCATGTGGATAGGGTGGTGAAGAAAGCTTTTGGTATGCTGGCCTTTATAAATCAGAGCATTGAGTATAGGAGTTGGGATGTAATGTTGAAATTGTACACGGCATTGGTAAGGCCAAATTTGGAGTATTGTGTATAGTTCTGATCACCAAATTATAGGAAAGATTTCAACAAAATTCAGAGAGTACAGAGAAGATTTTCTAGAATGTTACTTGGGTTTCATCTCCTAAGTTACAGAGAAAGGTTGAACAAGTTGGGTCTTTATTCTTTGGAGTGTAGAAAGTTGAGGGGGGACTTGATAGAAGTGTTTAAAATTATGAGGGGGATAGATAGAGTTGACGTGGATAGGCTTTTTCCATTGAGTGTGGGGGAGATTCAAACAAGAGGACATGAGTTGAGAGTTAAAGGGCAAAAGTTTAGGGGTAACATGAGGGGGAACTTCTTTAATCAGAGAGTCGTAGCTGTGTGGAACGAGCTTCCAGCAGAAGTGGTTGAGGCAGGTTCGATGCTGTCATTTAAAGTTAAATTGGATAGATATATGGACAGGAAAGGAATGGAGGGTTATGGGCTGAGTGCAGGTCGGTGTGACTAGGTGAGAGTAAAGTGCTGTAATTGTTATATGGTTATATGGTTAAGTGATTTCTGTTGTGTATTTAATATTTCAATAATATTTCAGTAATTTTGTATACACTTTGGTTGATTATTACAAAAAAAATTCTTGCATCGATAAAGCAGTGGCTGATTGACAGGAGGCAAAGAATAAAGGAAGACTTTTCTGATTGGCTGCCAGTGACTGGTGGTATTCAAACTAAAGGGTCTATGTTGGGACTAATTTTTTTTTACGTTATATGTCAGTAATTTGGATGATGGAATTAATGGCTTTATTGCAAAGTTTTGAGGAAGTAGAGAGGTTACAGAAGGACTTAGACAAGTTAAGAGAATGGGTGAAGAAGTGGCAGATGGAATACAGTGTCAGGATGTCTATGGCATGCATTTCGGTAGAAGAAATGAAAGGGTTGACTATTTTCAAAATGGAGAGAAAATACAAAAAACTGAGATGCAAAAGGACTTCAGAGTCCTTGTGCAGAATTCCGTAAAGGTTAATTTGCAGGTTGAGACTGTGGTGATGGAAGCAAATGCAATGTTAGCATTCATTTCAAGAGGACTGGAATATAAAAGCAAATAATGATGATACTTTATAAAGCACTGATGAGGCCTCACTTGGAGTTTTGTGAGCAGCTCTGGACTCCTTGTGTTAAAAAGGATGTGCTGAAACTGGAGAGGTTTCAAAGGAGGTTAACGAAAATGATTCCAGAATTCAATGGCTTGTAATATGAAGAGTATTTGATGGCTCTGGGCCTGTACTCACGAGAATTCAGAAGAATGGGGGGTGACCTCATTGAAACCTATTGAATGGTGAAAGGCTTTGATTGACCGGAGAGGATGTTTCTTGTGGTGACGCACCCTCAGTAAAGAGGGGCGTCCTTTTAGAGTGGAGATGAGGAGGGAATTCGTTACCACAGATAGCTGTAGAGGACAAGTCTTTATGTATATTTCAGGCAGAGGTGAATGGACTCTTGACTGGTCAGGGTATGAATGGATACAGGGAGAAGGCAGAAGATTGGGGCAGAGAGGAAAATTGAACCAGCCATGATGAAATGGCAGAGCTGATTCGATGAACCAAATGGCCTAATTATGCTCCTATGTCTTATGGTCTTATTATTAGGCATTCTTGTTTGTTTAAATAATACGTGAATTGCATACGTCTTCACACTGTTGGCCATGGCGGGTTTAAAACGTTGAACTTGAAGGGGGTCAAGGACAGTGGAAAAAGACAGATCAATTGTCTTTGTTCCTGCCACGTGCTTGGAGATGGAGGCTACCATTTTGTGGAACTGTTTTACGTCCTCGATTTTGTTGCTCTGCTCTCTGTGTTTTAAAGTAATCACAATGATGTTTCAAGTAATCTGCTGGGTCGGAGATCATTTTTAAAAATAAGAAGTTGTTTGTGTGGTGTTATTTGATATAACATAACATGCAGGTTTGTGAATGTTAGGGTAGTGCCTGCCTGGAGTGATTTGAGCTGGTTGCTGAAGATAACAAAGAGCCAGCTTGCTGGGAAGAGGGCATTAAATGGATGCTGACCTGGAGCAGAGCCAATAAAAACGTGTTGAAGATTAATCAGATGACCTACAGCCAATGATACTGGAATGCAATATTTGAATTGGTAAGGACGAATAAACTTCGAGCGTGCTATTCAGCAATAACTCTCTCAAGAGACCCACCATTGCAAGGAAGAGCCCCCTTGCCAGAGGCTGGGCGAAGAAAGAATCGATCATCTGGCCAATGGAGATCCCCCATTTCAGTGTTACAAATTGGAAAAGTGGCCTGAGTGAGTATTGGTACCAAGGAAGCAGTAGACTTTATGTTCTAAGCTGTTGGTCTGGCATCAACATAGTTACATTGTTGTTTGTACAGAGACAATAAAGTGCAAGATTCGATTATTTATGAGTTGCGTAGGGTATTTCCTAACCTAGTTCCATTGACGAACAATCAACAACACTACCCTGTGGTACGTGCATGTGTCGTTTAAAGGTAAACACAAAGTTAGACCCACATTCCCAGATTCCCGTGTCTTCCTTTAAATTAGTTTTATGTTTTGAAGTTGCAGGACATAACAATTCCATTTAGTATTCTCATGGAGAAGTCCACTAGGACAAGTCTCCATAGATAATTAAATAGTTTGAAAATTAATAGAATTGATCCTTGCATGGTGTGTGTGTGTGTGTGTGTGTGTGTATGTATGTCAGAACAATTGCTTAAAAGGGTAAAGCAGTCCAGAGTTTGAAATGTCATGTGGCAGGGGTGAGTATATATGAACTTGTTGAGACCATGAGCAGTGTGAGGAGATATCCAGTCAATTTCAACATACAAGAGAAGTTTGGATAGGCACATGGAAGGGAAGGGTATGGAGCACTATGTTCCCAGTGCAGGTTGATGGGATTAGGTGGTTTAAATAGTTCAGCCTGGACTCAATGGGTCAAAGGGCCTGATTATGTGTTGTCTTTTCTATGACTCTACTATAAATTGAGGTATAAATTGTCATCCAGTTTGATGAATCGCCCTTTATATTGGTAGATGGTCATACCAGCAGACCTGGATGAACAGGTGGGATCATGCTGTAAAGAAAATAAATAACTACATGATATATGCATCTCATCGACATAAGCATTATTTTATACCTAATATTATTCCTGAATATTGCCAGATGTCAGCATTTAGTTGTAGCGAGCCACATTCAGGCGAGTTACAGTGGGTCCGAATGTCTTCACTGGCTAGGATGCACAAGACAAGAGAAGAAATCATAAGTTTCAATCTTCTACTTTGGAGGTGAGACACGACAAGAGAATGAGTGGCCCTGTGCCGATATTCACATGAACTCATAGAGTGTCATGGTGAGTGGGGTGACTGTTGACATATGCACTGGAAGCACTGGCTGGAACAAGGCACGACAGACTGTCAAGGAGCCATTCACCAGACTGTTCGACAGATGCTGCCAATTTGGGGTTCAGCTCTCCACACTCTTAATGTTGCACAGTTGAAGATGCATTAAACAGAAGGAAGGAGCTCACTTTTGTGCTGGTTAGAAGGATCACCAAGTCAACACTGGGTAAACACTGCTAGATTTCAGTAGACAAGACCTTGGGAAGACAACACAAACAAACAGTAGAACCAGAAGGCCTGGTGGCAGACTGTATCCTCTTGGCCTCAATTCTCCATTCCTCACAGTCTCAGATATTGTCCTTGATCATGTGTATTCCCAAACACTAAAAAAATTGTTCAGGTCAAAGAACATGTTGCAGTGCGTACAAAACTGCTTATCACTCATGTGCCTTCTTCTCTAGGCTTTTGTTTAGCTCAATTAGAACAAACAACATAGAAATCTACAGCACATTACAGGCCCTTCGGCCCACAATGTTGTGGCAACCATGTAACCTCCTCTAGAAACTACCTAGAATTTCCTTACCGTATAGCGCCCTATTTCTCTAAGCTCCATGTACCTATCTAAGAGTCTCTTAAAAAGCCCTATTGCATCAACCTCTACCACCTTCGCTGGCAGTGCATTCCATGCTCCCACCACTCTGTGTGGAAAAACTGACCTCTGACATCACACTTGTACCTATTTCCAAGCACCTTAAAACTATACTCCCTCGTGTTAGCCATTCCAGCCCAGGAAAAAAAGCCTCTGGCTAGCAACATGATCAATGCCTCTATCATCTTATACACCTCTATCAGGTCACCTCTCATCTTGCGTCACTCCAAGAAAAAAAGCCAAAGTTCAGTCAACCTATTCTCATAGGGCATGCTCTGCAATCTAAGCAACATCTTTGTAAATCACCTCCGCCCTCTCTCTATAGTTTCCACATCCTTCCTGTAGTAAGGTGACCAGAACTGAGCAAAGTCCTCCAAATGGGATCTAACTAAGGTCTTATATAGCTGTAACATTACCTCATGGCTCTTGAACTCAATCCCACGGTTGGTGAATGCCAACAGAACATACACCTTCTTAACAAGACTGTCAAACTGCACAGCAGCTTTGAGTGTCCTATGGACATGGACCCCAAGATTTTGCCGATCCTCCACACTGTCAAGAGTCCTACCATTGATATTGTATACTGTCTTCAAATTTGACCTACCAAACTGAACAACTTCACATTTATCTGGGTTGAACTCCATCTGTCACTTCTCAGCCCAGTTCTGCATTCTATCAATGTCATGCTGTAACCATTGACAACACTCCGGACTATCCACTACACCACCAACTTTCGGTTCCAACCAGTGTTCAAAACTGCAGCATGGAAGATCAAGGTTGTGACTTTCAGCACTATGGACAGAAAATGAACCTGAAGGACAACACAAAGGCCTGTGACAGACTGCACCTTCTCCCATGGCCAGGGCAATCTGGGATATCTGTCAACAGCCAGGCATTGGTGCGGTGGAAGAAGTAGGCAAGTAAATATCTTTCTACATTCATCATTTCCCTAAACCAGTTACCTGGACATTCCATGCCCTGACACTAGAGACACAAGGCATTCTTAGGCACTTCCTGGCTTCATTTTCCATCACGTCCCAGCCATCTGATGAAGCCACGTTTCCAGTTGGATTAGCAGGGTCAAGAATTATTGGTCTGAAAAATAAAACCATTCCAACAAAGACCTCGTAAGTTAACAGCTCGACATCCATCTCATTGAAAATGTCATGGAGTTACTGTATATGCCATTTGTTTTCAAAGTAAGCATACACCAAGGAGTACTGATGGAAAATTTAATACTTTTTAACCAAGCCCCTCAAGTTCAGTTCATGACTAAAGTACCTGCCCACCCTTGGAAACCACAGAACAAGATGCTATTGACTGGCTGGCAAGACCAGGGTTTGTTGCCCATCGTGGTGTGAAGGGGATTGATCAAAACTACTAAGTTTGACCTAAGCAACATACATCAAAGTTGCTGGTGAACGCAGCAGGCCAAGCAGCATCTATAGGAAGAGGCGCAGTCGACGTTTCAGGCCGAGACCCTTCGTCAGGACTAACTGAAGGAAGAGTGAGTAAGGGATTTGAAAGCTGGAGGGGGAGGGGGAGATGCAAAATGATAGGAGAAGACAGGAGGGGGAGGGATAGAGCCGAGAGCTGGACAGGTGATAGGCAAAAGGGGATACGAGAGGATCATGGGACAGGAGGTCCGGGAAGAAAGACAAGCGGGGGGGGGTGACCCAGAGGATGGGCAAGAGGTATATTCAGAGGGACAGAGGGAGAAAAAGGAGAGTGAGAGAAAGAATGTGTGCATAAAAATGAGTAACAGATGGGGTACAAGGGGGAGGTGGGGCCTTAGCAGAAGTTAGAGAAGTCGATGTTCATGCCATCAGGTTGGAGGCTACCCAGACGGAATATAAGGTGTTGTTCCTCCAACCTGAGTGTGGCTTCATCTTTACAGTAGAGGAGGCCGTGGATAGACATGTCAGAATGGGAATGGGATGTGGAATTAAAATGTGTGGCCACTGGGAGATCCTGCTTTCTCTGGCTGACAGAGCGTAGATGTTCAGCAAAGCAGTCTCCCAGTCTGTGTCGGGTCTCACCAATATATAAAAGGCCACATCGGGAGCACCGGACGCAGTATATCACCCCAGTCGACTCACAGGTGAAGTGATGCCTCAGCTGGAAGGACTGTTTGGGGCCCTGAATGGTGGTAAGGGAGGAAGTGTAAGGGCATGTGTAGCACTTGTTCCGCTTACACGGATAAGTGCCAGGAGGGAGATCAGTGGGGAGGGATGGGGGGGACGAATGGACAAGGGAGTTGTGTAGGGAGCGATCCCTGCGGAATGCAGAGAGAGGGGGGGAGGGAAGGATGTGCTTAGTGGTGGGATCCCGTTGGAAGTGGCGGAAGTTACGGAGAATAATATGTTGGACCCGGAGGCTGGTGGGGTGGTAGGTGAGGACCAGGGGAACCCTATTCCTAGTGGGGTGGTGGGAGGATGGAGTGAGAGCAGATGTACGTGAAATGGGGGAGATGCGTTTAAGAGCAGAGTTGATAGTGGAGGAAGGGAAGCCCCTTTCTTTAAAAAATGAAGACATCGCCCTCGTCCTAGAATGAAAAGCCCCATCCTGAGAGCAGATGCGGCGGAGACGGAGGAATTGCAAGAAGGGGGTGGCGTTTTTGCAAGAGACAGGGTGAGAAGAGGAATAGTCCAGATAGCTGTGAGAGTCAGTAGGCTTATAGTAGACATCAGTGGATAAGCTGTCTCCAGAGACAGAGACAGAAAGATCTAGAAAGGGGAGGGAGGTGTCGGAAATGGACCAGGTAAACTTGAGGGCAGGGTGAAAGTTGGAGGCAAAGTTAATAAAGTCAACGAGTTCTGCATGCGTGCAGGAAGCAGCGCCAATGCAGTCGTCGATGTAGCGAAGGAAAAGTGGGGGACAGATATCAGAATAGGCACGGAACATAGATTGTTCCACAAACCCAACAGAAAGGCAGGCATAGCTAGGACCCATACGGGTGCCCATAGCTACACCTTTAGTTTGGAGGAAATGGGAGGAGCAAAAGGAGAAATTATTAAGAGTAAGGACTAATTCCGCTAGACGGAGCAGAGTGGTGGTAGAGGGGAACTGATTAGGTCTGGAATCCAAAAAGAAGCGTAGAGCTTTGAGACCTTCCTGATGGGGGATGGAAGTATATAAGGACTGGACATCCATGCTGAAAATAAAGCGGTGGGGGCCAGGGAACTTAAAATCATCGAAAAGTTTAAGAGCGTGAGAAGTGTCACGAACATAGGTCGGAAGGGATTGAACAAGGGGTGATAAAACAGTGTCGAGGTATGCAGAAACGAGTTCAGTGGGGCAGGAGCAAGCTGAGACAATAGGTCGGCCAGGACAGGCAGGTTTGTGGATCTTGTGTAGGAGGTAGAAACGGGAAGTGCGAGGTGTGGGAACAATAAGGTTGGTAGCAGTGGATGGGAGATCCCCTGAGCGGATAAAGTCGGTGATAGTGTGGGAGACAATGGCCTGGTGCTCCTTAGTGGGGTCACGATCAAGGGGTAAATAAGAGGAGGTATCCACGAGTTGTCACTGTGCCTCGGCAAGGTAGAGGTCAGTACGCCAGACTACAACAGCACCCCCCTTATCAGCGGGTTTAATAATAAGGTTAGGATTAGTGCGGAGGGAGTGGAGAGCAGAGCGTTCCGAAGGAGTGAGGTTGGAATGGGGACAAGGTGCGGTGAAGTCGAGACGGTTGATGTCCCGTCGGCAGTTGGCAATAAAGAGATCCAGAGCAGGCAGAAGACCAGAGCGGGGTGTCCATGAAGAAGAGGAGGGTTGAAGACGGGAGAAGGGGTCATCGGTGGGGGTGGAAGAGTCCTTGCCGAAGAAGTAGGCTCGGAGACGGAGACGGCGGAAGAAAAGTTCCGCATCATGGCGAACACGGAACTCACTGAGGTGTGGGTGAAGGGAGACAAACGTGAGGCCCTTACTGAGAACAGAGCGTTCTGCCTCCGACAGTTGAAGGTCGGAGGGGATGGTAAAGACCCGGCACGGATGAGAGCTGGGATCAGAGGGGGGAGGGGGGAGGCTGGGGGTGTCAGTGGAGAGGGGAGGGTTGGGGTGAGAGGAAGATGGAGCCTCTGAGGGCCCAGGAGTTTGACCTAATATTGTTCTCCACCCATCAGGAAACCAGTAGACTTCTCAGTTGTCCGACTGTCTTTCAGGTTTAACCGAGACCCCAATGGAGGCAACAACACTGAAGTGCAGCAAATGGCTTCCTCAATTACAACCTCTTTTCCCTCATGTCACTGGCTGTACTGGAAGTGAGTTTTATCCACCATTTGTAAAATCCTGCACGTGAGGACACCAAGGACCGGGGTTTTTTGATGGTGTGATTCACGATGGGTTTCAATACTTCAGAAACCAATTCCTGTGTTGGAACTCTGTGCAGCTATCTGCATCTCTGCAGATATTAATCAGTATTTTTCTATATGTCTTGTGCAGAGGAAATGCAATTTGAGCTGTAATAAAATCGGGGGATAAATGACAAACTCATTGATATGAAGAAGTAACTTTAGAGTGAATAACATATGAAGAATTCCATAAAGTGGAGGTAAGGTTGTTTTTGTAAGTTTTTTGTGCAGGGAGAGGGGGATTTGGAGGCTGATGTTCTTGGTGTGTTTTGTGTGGGGAGAGGGGGATTTGGCGACTGATGTTCTTCTTCCATTTCGTGTGGAGGGAGGGGGGCTTAGGTGATTGAGGATCGTGTTGCCTTTCTTTTTTGCGCAGGGGGTTGGGGTTACTGTTTCTCTCTGAAATGACTTCCATGGTTTTTCCTTGTTTCATAGCTACCTGGAGAAGAAAAATCTTAGAATTGTATACTGCATACGTCCTTTAAAAAAATGAACCTTTGAACCTTGCAACACACACAAACTGCTGGAGGAATTCAGCAGGCCAGGCTATGGAAAAGAGTACAGTCGAACTGTTGGGCCGAGACACTTCAGCAGGACCAGAGAAAGAATGATGAAGAGTAGACTTAAAAGTTGGGGGAGGGGAGAGAGAAACACAAGGTGAAAGGTGAAACCAGGAGGGGGGAGGGTGAAGTTGAATGGAAATGGGAAGATGACTGGTGAAAGAGAAACAGGGCTACAGAAGGGGGTATCTAATAGGAGAGGACAGCAGGCCATGGAAGAAAGAAAAGAGGGGAGGAGCACCAGAGAGAAGTGATGGGCAGACAAGGAGAAAGGGTGAGAGAGGGGAAAGGGGATGGGGAATGGTGAAGGATGGAGGGCCGTTACCTTAAATTTTAGAAATTGATGTTCATTCCTTCAGGTTGAAGACTACCCAGACAGAATATAAGGTGTTGTTCCTCCAACCTGAGTGTGGCCTCATTGCAACAGTAAAGGAGGTCATGGATAGGCATATCGGATTGGGAATGCAAAGTGGAATTAAAATGGGTGGTTTCTGGGAGATCCTGCTTTTTCTGGCGGAAGGGGTTTAGCTGTTCGGCAAAGCGCTCTCCCAATCTTGAACCTTTTTAGGTGACTGAAAGGATTACCACTGGTGGAAAAGGAACGGAAGGGGGACTGGCTCACTGGCTAGGAGAGGTTGTAGATGCAGGGTGTGGTGAGGTGATGGAGGGTAGGTTGTGGTGTTGGTAAGAAGTGAAAATGAAGGTGAAGGTTTGGAATTTAATCACTTCAACAAGGTGAGACAATGCCGGCTACTTTAGAATTGAGGAACATTTGAAGTGCATTGAAGCATCTTTTATTATGATAAGATTATTTTTTTTCTCTCTGTTAGAACTGTCTGTACAGGAATTTGAAAGGGAACATTAACTAAAATAAAAATGTAGCTTTAATTATCAGTGTGAATTGTGGTCATGCATCTTACCTCCTCTCACGGAGTTTATTGTTTAAAAATTCTGCCAAGGATCCGTTAGTAACATCGTAGTAGTCGGTCCAGTAGATGCAGAGTTCCCGATATCTGCAGATCAATTCCAGGACAGTGCGGAACCCTTCAGCCGTGTCAAAACTCTCCTTGCGATTACCTTGTTCCCAGGCATGGATAGTCAATAACTCTAGGGCATATTTTGGTGGCAGTCGTGCTCCAGCTCTCAACTCTGACTTCCGTGGCTTCACATACTAGAGAAAGTTATTGACAAAGATAAATAAATAAATGATGTAAAATATACTCCCTCTGATCCTGTATTTTTGTCTCTACATTTTAATCCTTTGTTATTTGTCTTGAGGAAGATACATGCTTTGGGCACATCCAGATCAACAATGACATGAAAATATCCATTGAACAATCATTGTGTAACCCTTAATCCAATATTTCCATCACTCAAACTGCTACATCTAAAATTAATTTCCCTCAAAAATATATCCTGAGGCTCAGGCTGCCATCTACAGATCTTTGAGGACCTAACCTAGTCCCAACATATTGATGTAGCCATAAAGAATGCAAGACAGCGGCTAAATTTCATTAGGAGTTTGTCACCTTCTACAGATGCACTGTGGAGAGCATTCCGACTGGCTGCATCACCATCTGATATGGATGTGGGGCTACTACACAGGATCAAAGTAAGATGCAGAGAGTTATAAAATTAGTTAGCGCCATCATGGTCACTTGCTTCCGTAGTATCCAAGACATCTTCAAGGAGCAGTGCCTCAGAAAGGTGATGTCCATCATTACGGACCCCCACCACGCAAAACATGTCCTCTTCTCATTGTTACCATCAGGAAGGAGGTACAGAATCCTGAACGCACACTCTCAGTGATTCAGGAACAGTATCTTCCCCTCTACTGTCCAATTTCTAAATGGACATTGAACCCAGGAACACTACCTCACTAACAAGAGAAAATCGACTGATGCTGGAAATCCAAGCAAATGCTGGAGGAACTCAGCAGACCAGGCAGCATCTATGGAAAAGTGTATGGTTGACGTTTCTGGCTGAGACCCTTCACCAGGACTAGGGAAAAAAAAGATGAGGAGTCAGAGTTAGAAGCTGGGGGTAGGGGAGGAAAAAACACAAGATGATAGGAGGGGAAGAGGGGTGAAGTAGAGCTGAGAAATTGATTAGTGAAAGAGATACAGAGCAGGATAAGGGGGAAATCTAATGGAAGGAAGAAAAGGGAAGGGGTAGCACCAGAGGGAGGTGATGGGAAAGCAAGGAGATAAGGGGAGAGAAGGACTGGGGAATGGTGAAGGAGGAGGGGGACATTACCTCACTACTCTCCTTTCTGATTTGTGACTTGGCCTCCACAGGAGAGCCTCTGAAGAAAGTGGAAGCTGGATATTAAACAAGCTTTCTCTTTATATTGGTATTACAAGGATTCAGAATCATGCTGTTCTCCAGTAACTTACCAGTATGTACCAATACTTCATCAGGCGGATCAAATCTTTGACTTTTGAAGTATACTTCTTCACAAACGCTCTCTGAAGTTCCGTAAAGCAGGGAGAAAATTCACCATCTGTGCTTCTGTTTCTGCTTAGAAATCTGATCAATTCACAATGTGCTTCATTCGGATTGTACAGTCCCTCTGTAAGGAGTAAAGTGGTTAACGAGCAACATTTCTGATGACAATCACAGTGCAGTTAATATATCTGAAACCTGGCAGGCGATGCGTAGTGCTGCACTGTATTGTTGACATCCAGTTTAGTTAATCTCATGATTTATAACCCAAAGGTTCTCAAATTGTGTTAGCTAGCTTGCATAGCGTTCCTCAAGGGACGAGGAAGTAACTCAGTCCAAGCTGCTAACTATTGTCATTTAACATATGGCACACAGTCCTGGTCACCCCGCTATAGGAAGGACGTTGAGGCTTCGGAGAGGATGCAAAAGAGGTTTACCAGGATGCTGCCCGGTTTGGAGGATGTGCTCTCACGAGAGGCTGGATGAACTTGGGTTGTTTTCTCTGGAGTGTCGGAGGCTGAGGAGAGATCTGATTGAGGTTTACAAGATTATGAGAGGATAGATAGAGTAGACAGGGGGTATCTGTTTCCCAGGGTTGAAATGTCTATAATAGTAGAGGGCATGCATCGGAGGTGAGAGGAGGTTATTCGGGAATTTCCGACAGCTCAATCAGTGGCAGGGGCAGGTTTCTCGCAGGTCGGTAATGCATGTTCAAAGTACAGACGGGACAAGCGGGGGCAACCATTGTCAGGGTAGCAATTGTCGGGGCAGCCATTGTTGGGATTAGGCTAGTGGTGAATGTAGGAGTGTCAGGCGTTGGCTCAAAGGAGACTTCGGATTGAAAGAGGAGTTGGCTCTGGGTGAGTTTCTGTTCAGGTTCCTTTTTCTCCTCTTGCTGTACCTAGTGTAGTGAATGGCTGTTGTGTGTTCTTCATGCTGATTGGATGTTGAGTCCCAGGAGACCCAGAGTCTCCCAGGGTTCTACATCTACATGCAGTGCATCCAGCTGCGGCTCCTTGAAGACCGTGTTAGGGAACTGGAGCAGCAGCTTGGTGACCTTTGGCTTGTACAGGAGAGTGAGGAGATAATCCATCAGAGTTACAGGGAAGTAGTCACCCCGAAGTTGCAGGAGGCGAGAATTGAGGAGCAGATCTGTGGGTGAAAATGCCTTGTTAATGAGAGAGGTCAGAGGAGAATGGCCAGACTGGTTCAGGCTGACAGGAAGGTGACAGTAACTCAAATAACCACACATTACAATAGTGGTGTGCAGAATATAGAACTCAATTGTCCCATGATCTGAACCATGAACCAGAAAACAGACACTGAAGGGAGAAAATCTAACAAGCTCCACTCTTCCCATCCTTCTAGAGCAGTATTTCCCAACCTTTTTTAATGCCATAGACTCTAAGCAATGACCAAGGGGTCCATGGACCCCAGGTTGAGGACAATTGTTCTAGAGCTTACACAAGAATTAAAATTAGGTTTCAGATTTAATGATACTTCTAAACATAGGTGAGATAACATTGCTGCAAGTTCTTACTTAATGCATCATAGGTCGGCAGAACATCAAATGACACACTCTCTGAAGACTTCTTTGATTTCAAATTAAAGCTCAGAGATTTTGGTGGGATGCTGCTTTGCTTTGTTGAGGTGATAGTAATATCACGGATCTCATACGCAAGGCTTCTGGAGCATTCTTCCAGCATTTGCTGAATTCCCTCGAGAATTTCAAGCCTGGTGTCTCTCTGGTCCTGGAAACTTTTGAAGCAACTGAGGAAGATGACAAGATCTGCATCTGAGCTCATTTTTACGGCTGTGCCTTTCCCTGATGACCCACCCTGTCAAAAAACAAGAATGTTTAATTATTTCCGATTATTACAATGAGTGGCAGACAGTTCCATTTCAGATATATGATGTAAACAAATGACCCACGTTGATTAGCTTCACTATTGATAGTTATGGGATTACAGTCCGTTTACGTTGTAACTTTGTTTGCACAATTACACACAGTGGCTATTTTTCCTGCTGCTTTCCATCCAAATATTCCCCTTTTCCAAAAATCCTCAATGGGATGGGATGCCCATAATATTTCCCCAAAGTAGATATTCTATGCGTATGATCATAAATGATCACTGACAGCAGGTTATTGTACTTTATTGGCAAAACATCCAGCCTCGTACTCACTGAAGATACAGTTTTTATATTAAAAAAAAGTAAAACAGGAGCGGGAAGACCTGTGCTGATATCTCCATCCTGAATCTGTGGAATGCTCTGCCACAGACTGCAGTGGAGGCCAAATCTGCGGGGATATTTAAAGCAGAAGTTGATAGTTTCCTGATCGGGCTGGGCATCAAAGGATATGACCTGAAGGCAGGTGTATGGGGTTTTGAGTGGAATACAGTATCAGCCATGATAGAATGGAGGAGCAGATCGATGGGCTGAATGGCCTAATTCTGCTCCTATGTCTTACGGGATTATGGTCCCTGCAACCAGCATTAAGTGATTCTGCTGGAAGATCTCAGTCAGCGCTGAGAGAATCACTATTGATTGCTCGGAGTAGGGCTACAAAGTTAGAAGATACGAATTTGTAGCTAGCATGTCGGCTAATGAAAATACAGAATGTAGAGGCAGCTCGAAGGGCCCATTGGGAACCTGATCCTGTGAAGGTTCAAGCAATGTTGAGACAGGGCAATGATCCTACTGTGGGGTTGGGAGATGGGGATACCAGGCTGCATGATGAAAATGAGGGGGACAGGGAAGAGTGAACACCTCTGCTTAATCCTTGTGATGATCGCATTCTCCCTTGTTAGTGCAAAACAGTAGGGGCCAGGCCAGTGATTACACGTTTCCACACCAGCCACTGGGGGCATCGGCACACTGCTTCTTCCTCTCAGGGGGTAGGGACAAGGAGGAGGCTCAGGAATGTGTGAGGGATGGTGTAATGGACACCTTCAACACATCACAGCTCAGAGAATTCTACGATGAGGAATTAGCAAGTTTAGGGGAAAGATAGAGACAAAAGGCTGGGGAGTACTTGGCCGCGTAAAGGTTATTGAAAATATGGGAAGAAGGGGTACCAGAGAGAACCTATCTAATGGAGAGATGGGTGCCTTAGGAAGCCTGTCGTCCCAACATGCAATTGATAACACCCTGAGAACATGGCATGTTACCCTGAGGATAATGCATCACCATGGATTTGAGTAACAGCAGCAGTTCAACTTGGGTATCCCACTCTTACTGAATGGAATTTAAACCCCAAAAGGAGTGGAGCACAGTAGACAAGGCTACTACACTTCTATGCCAGTGGACTCTTATCAGACCAGAGGATATTGAATTAACTTCTGGAATGTTAGGACACCTGGTTACCGAGAGAGATTTCTCAATAAAAGGGCTACTGCTGTCTTTAATAGCACCAGCTGCTGGTCATCCTATAAGTAGAGCGATTCAATTATTACAGGTGTCGAAAATGTAGAAGAGGGTGCCCATAGCCAGGTGCAGAGGTTAATTGGCAGACTACAGTACATGTGCTTGCAACACTGTGTGTCCGACAGAGTGATCAGCAGCACTGGGGCTCCACAGGGGACTGTCTTGTCTCCCTTTCTCTTCACCATTTACACCTCGGACTTCAACTACTGCACAGAGTCTTGTCATCTTCAGAAGTTTTCGGATGACTCTGCCATAGTTGGATGCATCAGCAAGGGAGATGAGGCTGAGTACAGGGCTACGGTAGGAGACTTTGTCACATGGTATGAGCAGAATTATCTGCAGCTTAATGTGAAAAAGACTAAGGAGCTGGTGGTAGACCTGAGGAGAGCTAAGGTACCAGTGACCCCTGTTTCCATCCAGGGGGTCAGTGTGGACATGGTGGAGGATTACAGATACCTGGGGATACAAATTGACAATAAACTGGACTGGTCAAAGAACACTGAGGCTGTCTACAAGAAGGGTCAGAGCCATCTCTATTTCCTGAGGAGACTGAGGTCCTTTAACATCTGCCGGACGATGCTGAGGATGTTCTATGAGTCTGTGGTGGCCAGTGCTATCATGTTTGCTTTTGTGTGCTGGGGCAGCAGGCTGAGGGTAGCAGACACCAACAGAATCAACAAACTCATTCGTAAGGCCAGTGATGTTGTGGGAATGGAACTGGACTCTCTCACGGTGGTGTCTGAAAAGAGGATGTTGTGTAAGTTCACAGGATCACAAGACAAAGGAGCAGAAGTAGGCCATTCGGCCCATCGAGTCTGCTCCGCAGCTCCCCCATGAGCTAAACTATTCACCCATCTAGTTCCAATTTCCGGCTTTTTCCCCATATCCCTTGATACCCTGACATTTTAGATACCTGTCAATCTCCTCTTTAAACACCCTCAATGATCGGGCCTCCACAGCTGTATGTGGCAATGAATTCCACAAATCCATGACCATCTGGCTAAAAAAATTTCTCCTCATCTCTGTTTTAACTGGGTACCCTCTAATTCTAAGACTATGGCCTCTTGTTCTGGACTCACCCACCAAGGGAAACAACCTTTCCACATCTACTCTGTCCAACCCTTTCAACATTCGAAATGTTTCTATGAGATCCCCTCTCATTCATCTATACTCTAATGAACACAGCCCAAGAGCCGACAAACGCTCCTCATATGTTAGCCCCTGCATTCCAGGAATCATCCTCGTAAATCCTCTCTGAACTCTCTCCAACATCAGTACATCCTTTTTAAGATAGGGGGCCCAAAACTGCACACGCTATTCCAAATGAGGTCTCACCAGTGCCCAACAGAGCCTCATCAACACCTCCTTACTCTTATACACTATTCCTCTTGAAATGAATGCCAACATAGCATTCGCTTTCCTTACTGCTGATCCAACTTGGTGGTTAACCTGTAGGGTATCCTGCACGAGGACCCCCAAGTCCCTTTGCACTTCTAATTTTTGAATTTTCTTCCCATCTAAATAATAATCTGCCCAATTATTTCTTCTTCCAAAATGTACAATGGTACATTTGTCAACGTTGTATCTCATCTGCCATTTCTTTGCCCACTCTCCTAAACTGACTAAGTCTCTCTGCAACCTTTCCATTTCTTCAACATTTCCTGCTCCTCCACCTATCTTGGTGTCATCCGCAAACCCACAAAACCATTTAATCCATAATCCAAATCATCGATATACATCGTAAAAAGAAGCAGCCCCAACACCGACTCCTGCAGAACACCACTAGTAACCGGCAACCAGTCAGAATAGGATCCCTTTATTCCCACCCTTTGCTTTCTGCCTATCAGCCAATGCTCCTCCCATTTCAATATCCTTCCTATAATTCCATGGGCTCTCATCTTATTAAGCAGCCTCATATGCGGCACCTTATCGAAGGCCTTTTGAAAATCCAAATACACAACATCCACAGCCTCTCCCTTGTCAACCTTATTCGAGATTGCCTCTAAAAATTCCAATAGGTTGGTAAGGCAGGATCTTCCCTTCATGAAACCACGCTGGCTTCGGCCTATCTTGTCATGCACCTCGAGGTATTTCGTAACCTCGTCTTTGAGGATTGACTCCAATATCTTTCCAACTACCGATGTCAGACTAATAAGTCTGTAACACACATCAAAGTTGCTGGTGAATGCAGCAGGCCAAGCAGCATCTATAGGAAGAGGCGCAGTCGACGTTTCAGGCCGAGACCCTTTCTTTTTGCTGCCTCCTTCCTTTCTTCAATAGCGGAACTACATTTGCGACCTTCCAGTTCTCCGGAACCATGCCAGAGTCTATTGATTCCTGGAAGATCATTTCCAATGCTTCCACAATCTCCAAAGCCACCTCCTTCAGAACCCTTGGGTGCACCTCATCCGGACCAGGAGACTTATCTATTCTTAGTCCACTTAGCTTCCCAAGCACTTTCTCTCTAGTAATCTTGACCGTACCTAACTCTATTCCTTGATACCTCTGGCTATCAGGTATATTGCTCATGTCTACCACTGTGTAGACTGATGCAAAATACTCATTCAGTTCCTCCGCCATCTCTTTGTTATCCATTATAATTTCTCCAGCATCATTTTCAACTGGTCCCGTATCTACCCTTGTCACTCTTTTACTCTTCATATATTTAAATAAACTCTTAATATCCTTTTTTATGTTAATAGCCAACTTCCTTTCATAATTCATCTTTTCTTTCCTAATGACTTTCTTAGTTTCCTTCTATAAGTTTTTTAAACTCTTCCAGTCCTCATTTTTCCCGCTAATTTTTGCTTCCTTCTACGCCGTTTCTTTTGCTTTTATATTTGCCTTAACCTCTCTCGTTAGCCACATTTGTGCCATTTTTCCATTCATGATTTTCTTTTTTCTTGGAATATATTTTTCCTGCATTTTCCTTATTTCTTGTAGGAATTTCATCCAATTCTGCTCTGCCGTCCCTCCATTTAGCTTACTTTTCCAATCGACTTGGGCAAGTTCCGCTCTCATACCACTGTAATTTCCCTTGTTCCACTGAAATATCGATACACCTGATACCAGCTTCTCCTTTTCAAATTTGAAACTGAACTCAATCATATTATGATCACTACTTCCAAGGGGTTCCTTTACCTCCAGCTCCCTAATCGCCTCAGGTTCGTTACACAGCACGCAATCCAAAACAGCCGGTCCCCTAGTGGGCTTCTGGACAAGCTGCTCCAAAAAGCCATCTTGTAGGCATTCTACAAACTCCCTCTCCTGAGATCCATTACCTTCTTGACTTTCCCAATCCACTTTCATATTAAAATCCCCCATAATTATCTTGACATTTTCCTTCTGACACGCTTTTTCTATTTCCAGCTGCAACTTGTAGCCCACATCCCGGCTGTTGTTTGGAGGCCTGTATATAACTGCTATTAATGTCTTTTTACCCTTGCCATTTCTTAATTCTGCCCATAAGGATTCTACCTCTTCTGATCTTATGTCCCTTCTTTCTATTGATTTGATATCATTACTTACCATCAGGGCCACGCCACCCCTTTTACCTACCATCCTATCTTTCCTATACACTGTGTATCCTTGGATAGTCAGCTCTCAATCACATCCATCATTTAACCATGACTCGGTGATGGCCACAATGTCATATCTTTTAACCTGTAGCTGTGCAGCAAGGTTATCCACTTTATTTCTAATGCTGCATGCATTTAAGTTGCATGCCATCTTGGACAATATCTCCCATCCACTACATAATGTATTGGGTGGGCACAGGAGTACATTCAGCCAGAGACTCATTCCACCGAGATGCAGCACAGAGCGTCATAGGAAGTCATTCCTACCTGTGGCCATCAAACTTCACAACTCCTCCCTTGGAGGGTCAGACACCCTGTGCCGATAAGCTGGTCCTGGCATTATTTCATAATTTAGTGGCATAATTTACATATTACTATTTAACTATTTATGGTTTTATTACTATTTATTATTTATGGTGCAACTGTAATGAAAACCAATTTCCCCCGGGATCAATAAAGTATGACTATGACTATGACTGTGACTAATTAAACAGATGTAGATTGGGTGATCCTGCAGATCCCATAAAGAAATATTTTTAGCGTGGTTTAAAGCTGGTGTTCCGAAGGAGTAGGTAAATTGGTTTCCTACCCCTAGCCGCTACGCAATGTGGAAATACTATCAGGAAGAACAAGAAGGGGAAACTGTTGAGGGGGAAGGGTAATTATTCAAGTCCTATGCAGACAGAGGTCCTTTTGTCCTCTGCCAGATTCCTCACATTCCATTCAGGGTTCCCTGCGAAGGATATCAGTTCGCCAGCAGTGTGAATTGAGGTGTGGTTAGTATGTTCGCGCCTCATCGTTGTAGAGAGGGGTTCACTTGACCTGCATCCCTCATCACTGTAAATAGTGTGATTGATCTGAATGTGGAGAAATGCAAGGCCTGGCCACAGTTATTTTTGTGTGTTTAAAACCTTGAAGAGATTCTGTGAATGCCTTGAGTCCCACCCATTTGCTTTTTCCTTATTAGTTGTTCTCTGATAAGCATTGTTTCTCTTTGAGAAATTAACTGTCTTTTTTAAGTTTTTGCAGTTTCATAGGAAGTTTTAAAGAGGAGTACTACAGCCAGGCTTTGTGATTTTTGTTTTGTTTTTAATCTGTTACTTTGTTTCTTGTTTTCTAAATCTGTTACATGTTTATTGTGTCTTAATATGTTACTTTGTTATTTGTCTCTCCACATCATTGGTTTATGGATGACTCATTTCGTGTGAAATTTGAGTTGAAATTTGGGCAACTCAATTCCTGATATGAGCTGCCCACATTTCAGAGGGAATTGAGCATCTGGAGAGCAATTCTTATAGTTCTACTGTTTTTGTGTTTTCTAAATGTCCAGTGACTAATCAGGATAAATATACCTATTCACAAAGAGTGCTGTCTGTATCACTTGCCAGGCCCACAAACCTGATTCTACATTACAGGCATGGCTGCTATACAAGGAAGTAAGGGGACTAGGACCTCGTGATTTATAAGGCAGAGTTTGAACTGGGGCTCCAGTGAGCTAGAAAATAATGTGGGAAATTCGGACCCAGTGGGTTTGAGGGCAGGGGATAAACTGGTTACTGGTCAGTTAAAAAGCAGTGTTGCCAGGGTTTGGTCTGTTCCCTTCCCTTTGTACAAGGGTATTAATGGCTTGAAACCTGACGGCGGTTGCTGTAAGTGAGGTGAAATGTGTTATAAGGGAGAAGTAGTTCTTTTGGGAAATGTGGAAGTTCTGCATGCTTGTCTACTGCAGACCTGAAACAGGTTCCATTGGCAAGACAACCTGATTGACTGGTGAGAGCCCATTCACCAGGCCCCTGCAGCCAGCACCATGTGATTCTGCTGCTAATGCAGTGCTGCCCATCATGGGTGTCTTAGTCAAGAGAAGAGGGAGGGCAAATCTGATCTTTGTCCTTGGGGAACTGGTAGGAGGACAAAGGAGTGGCAAAGCAGATAAAATACAATTTCCAATTCTAAATAATAATTCAACTGATCAATCATATCACGGTACTGAATTGCGTCCTCACCCGTTTCCCTGCCTCAATTTATACCAAAGTTGTTTAGGTATCCGATTTTCAAAGTTTGAACATCTCAGCCAATTCCAAACAGTAATTTTTTTTTGGATGGGACTAGAAAGATGAAACCAAAATTCAAATTGTCACCATTGGCCACCTCAGAATCCAGAAAGCTGAAGTAGAAGCAGACCATTCCTGAACTCTATCAGCTGTCCAGGAAGACGATGATAGCTAGGATACCTTGGGAGATTTCCCAACGAGCCAAAACAGATTATAATTTAATGTACTTTTTTGGCAGAAACTCTGTAATGCTGCTGTACAATTGTTTGCTGCCAAAATTGTTAACATTTTGGGAAACCTGTGTGATGTTCTGGTGTGCTAGAAGAAAACCCATTTTCAACAATTCATCTTCAATTCAGGAGTGAAAAAGACTGTAAAGTTGGAGATTCAGCCAACACCATTACAGGCACAAACATCCCTACCAATGAGAACATCTTCAAGAGGCAGTTCCTCAAGAAGGTGGCGTCTACCATTAAGGTCCCTACCATCAGGGACGCAGCCTCTTCTCGTTACTACCATCAGGGAGGTGGTACACATTCAACGTTTTACCAACAGGTTTTCTCCCCCTGCCATCAAATTTCTGGATGGTTGATGAAACCAAGAACACTGTCTCACTGTTTCTCTTCAGCACTATTTATTTATTTCTTTACTAGTTATAACTTATAGTAATATTCTCAGGCTTGAACTGCACTGCTGCCGCAAAATAACAGATTTCACAATGTATGTCAGTAATATAAACCTGATTCTAATATCATCAAATTCATCTGAAAACAACTCCATTCACAAGGAAACAAATTAAAAGATAAATTAAAATAAGAAATTATTCAAATCACTTGGAGGCACAGTAAACATTTACATTAAAAGCCAAGCAACTCACCTTAACAGCTCTGATCACTTTAATGCTGGGTTGAGACATAAAACATCGATTCTTTAAAAACTCACAGATTCTGTGCACAGCCTGCTTCACCTCAGCATTAAATCCGACTGGCTCCAAGTTTCTTTTGATGAAGTCATCCAGTCTCCTGGGCTCTGTGTAGTACAGCTCCATTGTCGCTGAGCGTATGTTCTTCCTCAGGACTGTGGTCTTACCTCTGCCCCACAGATGCAGTGGATGAGGAGCTGAACTTCTTTATAAACTGGTTGTTAGCTCCACCTTCAAATAATAAAAATGCCATGCAACGTGAAGATAAGCTTTTCCCAGTGCAATAAAATTTGTACACATCACAGTTCAGTGACTGATCCACCCCTGCTCTGCTTATTGGATGTTTTGGAACACAATGGAAAACAGCTCTCCTAAGTTTCATTTCCTTACTTTGCATTCCTGTGATTTTCTATTCCTGGTTCCATTAAGATTTTCCTCACTGCCCTCTGGTCAGTGGCATTTTCCCTTCATTGATCCACATTTCAAGGGTTAATTTTGGCAACTGCAGTAACACAGGGCAAATGCCAAGAAGTCTTATCCCTGAGACCCATATTGCAACCCAAAAAGGAATCAAATCACAAACAAGAGAAATTCTACAGATGCTGAAAATCCAAAGCAACACACACAAAATGCTGGAGGAACTCAGCAGGCCAGGCAACATCTATGGAAAAAGTGCAGTCAATGTTTCGGGCCGAGACCCTTCAGCAGGATGGAGAAAAATAGATCAGAAGTAGACTTAAAATGTGGGGGAGGAGAGAGAGAAGCAGAAGGTGAAACTGGGAGGGGGAGGGGTGAAGTAAAGAGCTGGGAAGTCAATTGGTGAAAGAGATACAGGGCTGGAGATGGGGGAGTCTGACAGGAGGGAACAGAAGGCCATGGAAGAAAGGCAAGGGGGGAGGAGCACCAGAGGGAGGCAATGGGCAGGCAAGGAGATAAGGTGAGAGAGAAAAGGGAATGGGGAATGGTGAATGGTGGGGCGCATTACTGGAAATTTTAGAAATGGATGTTCGCGCCATCATGTTGGAGGCTACCTAGACAGAATATAAGGCGTTGTCATCCAACCTGAATGTGGCCTCATCACAACAGTATAGGAGGCCATGGATTGACAGCTCGGAATGGGAATGAGAAGTGCAATTAAAATGGGAGATCCCACTTCTTCTGGCAGATGAAACGGTCTCCCAGTCTACATCGGGTCTCACTGATGTACGGGAGGCCACACCTCTGCAATCACCTGATACGAATAATCTAATCTAATCTAAAAAACCTCAACAACCTCAGACCCCTTCAAAGTACCAATTGTACATTCTCCAACTCCAAATTTAGCCTTGACCAACAGCACCTTCAGGCCAGGACTTTATGAACTCCACTGGAAACCCCGTCTCCCATTCCCCCACCACCACTCTGCAATCCCCTGTCTCTCTCCTAGCACTTGGGTCCTTGGAGATGCTCTCTCCTTCTTACCCCACTTTCCCTGAACACCCCAACGCACCGCTCTCCTCTGATATGACCAACCCCCTTCGCCCCTCTGATCCGAGCTCTCATCCATACCAGGCCTTCACCGTCCCCTCTGACCTTCCCCCCTCTGAGGCAGAACGTTCTGTCCTCAGTAAGGGTCTCACCACTCCTCTCTCCAATTCCAAACTCACTCCTTCCGAATGTACTGCTCTCCACACACCCCCGCGCTAATCCCAACCTCACCATCAAACCCACAGATAAGAGGGGTGCTATAGTAGTTTGGCATTGACCCTTACCTTGCTGAGGCCCAGCAACAACTGTCAAGCACTTCCTCTTACTTACCCCATGAACAGGACCCCACTAAGCACCAGGCCTCAAAGCACCCCATTTCTTTCTGGACACCAGACCCAGCCAGTTTTCTTTCCACCACCACTTTCCTCCATCTGGCAGAACGTCCTCACTCTCAATAAGTTCTTATTTGGCTCCTCCCACTTCCTTCAAACAAAAGGTTTAGCAAATGGTACTCGCATGGATCCCAGCTATGCCTGCCCTTTCGTCAGCTACATGGTACAGTCTATCTTAGTACTCTGAAGTCTACTCCCCAACTTTTCCTATGCTACATCGACAACTGCATGGGATCTGCTGCCTGCACCCATGCCCAGCTCATTGACGTCATCAACTTTGTCTGAAACTTCCACCCTGACCTCAAATTTAACTGGTCCTTTTCCGACACCTCCCTCCCCTCTCTAGATCGCTCTATCTCTGTCTCTGGAGACAGCTTATCGACTAATGTCTATTATTAAACCACTGACTCTCACAGCTACTGGACTATACCTCCTCCCACCCTACCACTTGTGAAAATGCCATCACAGTCTCTCAATTCCTCCATCTCCGCTGCATCTGCTCTCAGGATGAGGCTTTTCATTGCAGAGCAACGGAGATCTTGTCCTTCTTCAAAGAAAGGGGCTTCCCTTCCAGCACCATCATCGCTGCCCTGAAGAGCACCTCTTCTATTTCGCACAAGTCTGCCATCACCACATCCTGCCACAGCCCTACTAGTCGTCATCTAACACCCCACCAGCCTCCACATCCAGCACATAATCCTCCGTACCTTTCGTCATCTCCAACGGGATACCAAGAACATCTTTTCCCCACCTCCACTTTCTGCTCTCCGCAGGGACAAGTAATTGGGAACACAAATGGAACGTTGCTCTTTGTTGCCAATGTGGTGGAATGTGAAAGAAGGAAATGTCTCCATACAACTCAACAGGGTATTACTGAGGCAATGTGTGGAGTGCTACCTAAATTTTTTGTGGTCTTCTTATTCATGGAAAGATAGGAAACAGTTTGTAAGCTTGATTCCTGGGATTTAAAGCTGTTTCATGAGAAAAGGTTGAGGGGGTTGTCATTTCCTCTTTGGAAATTATACCCACTGGAGTTACAGAAAGATGAGAGGTTTTCTCACTGACAGTCTGAGAGGAATCGACAGGACAGATGGTCAACAAATACATGCCTTGTGGGAGACAGCATATATTCAATAATGAGGAGCGAGGTGAAGAATGAGTTATTATATATCCCAGACTGAGATGGACACAAGATTGTTCTATGGGGAAGTTCATCACAGGTAAAACTGTTCTAACCACTGAGCACGTCTACATGAAATGTTGTCATAGGGGAGCAGCATCCATCATCAGAGATCCCCATCTCCCAGGACATGCATTCTTTTTGCTTCTGCCATCAGGTAGAAGGCACAAGAGCCTCAGGACTCCCACCACCAGGTTCAGGAACAGTTACTACCCCTTTAACCATTAGTCTCGTGAATAAAATGAAGGGCCTCATGCTTGCCCCATCATTGAAACCTTCCCACAACCAATGATCTCACTTTTAGGGACTCTTTATCTCATTATCTCATGTTCTTGTTATTTATTACCATTTATTTATACTGTATTTGCATTTGCACAGTTTGTTGTCTTCTGCACTCTGGTTGGTCTTTTATTAATCCTATTAGAGTTACTATTATAGAGACAAGAAAATGAATCTCAGGATTGTATATAATGACATATATCTACTTTGATAATAACATTTTCTTTGAATTTGAAATTAAATGTTCTGTGGAATTGGGCTGGAAAAGGCAGCAGGTGTCAAAATGGAGTGGAATAAAACAAACCTATTATCAAACTGCTCTTTGGCTCATTCCTCATGTGTTATGTTGTCCCAAACATCCAGCCCACTCTCTCTTCTATTGGACAACTTGCATGCCTATCTTCACAGCTCATCCAATCAGAAAGGGAACAGATCGGCTTGTCCGAGTGAATGATGCTCGATGTTCCGTGAAACTAAACACTCGGTAGGATGTTTGATACCAACTGTGAAAAAAAGAATTAAAGTCACTTATTGCAAAGCTCCGAAAGCCCAGGAAACAATCGTGACGCATTCTGCACCACAATTACTTCAGGAGTACAGTGGCCCTTTTGTGTAAATTCGGACCTCAGTAATAAATGGAAGCAATCCTGTTAGTTTCACTGGGAAGAGTACAGCCTAGGGTTAATCGAACGAGTGGAGATGA
The DNA here is from genome assembly GCF_963921235.1 of Mobula hypostoma. NCBI lineage: Eukaryota > Metazoa > Chordata > Chondrichthyes > Myliobatiformes > Myliobatidae > Mobula > Mobula hypostoma. The sequence continues at coordinate 31,084,241 of NC_086123.1, read as the reverse complement.
AAGGCGCTGTTTCGACACAAGTAAATAATATTCGTGTCGATTCACAGGCTGAAGTTCAGCAAACTGTCTTCATTTCCCCGTTCTCGGGCTAAGTTTCGATTTCGAGATCTGACGTTGCTGATAACAGAGGAAACGTTCAAAGTCAGAAGCAGGAAACTGTAGAAAAAAATAGCAGCAGGCAGCAAGTGTTACAGATCGGAGAGAACAAGTTATCGTTACGTGCAGAGAGCAGACAAAATGTTGTATCTCTGGTAAAGTGAGGCCGCGGTTAAAGTGACTGACAGGCGAGATGCAGTGATGATGTTTCCTCTTACTGGGTAGCCTGGGACCAAGAGACATCGTGGACAGGAAGAATTGAACTCTGAGATGGAGAATGGATAACTCTCTACCCCGGGGGGATGTGGAAACCCAGTAAATTTCATCCATTTTCGGTCCAACACCACCAGGTTCAGGGACAGTATTAACACCCACACTTCACTCACCTCAACACTGAACTGATTTCACAGACTATGGGCTCACTTTCAATGACTTTGATATAGACTTCATTGATCCCAAAGGAAAATACGGTATCACTGTAGCATTACAAGTGCACAGATATACGAATATTAGAAGAGAAGTAAGAAAGAATAAAAAAATTAGTTACCTCTAACAGTCTAACAGGAGGGGTTCACCACTTCCCGTGCTTTAGGCTGTCTCATTATAGACCCTAATGACCAAGGTAAGAATGACCTCATATTTGGAGCAGTGCAGTTGTCTTAGTCCGTTACTAAATGTGTTCCTCTGTTCAGCCAAGGTGGCATGCGGAGGGTGAGAAACATTGTTCAGAACTACCGGGTTTTTCCATAGGGTCTTTTGTTCTGCCACAGCCCCCAGTGTGTCCAGTTTGATTCCTATAACACAGCCAGCCTCTCTAATCAGTTTATTGAGCCTATTGACATCACCTGTGTTGATGCCATTGCCCCAGCACACCACCGCATAGAAGATTGTGCTGGCATCAACAGAGTGGTAGAACATGTGAAGGAGAGGCCTGCATACTCCAAAGGACCTCAGTCTCCTCAGGAAGTAGAGGCTGCTCTGGCCCTTCTTGTACGCAGCCTCTGTGTTGGTGCTCCACTCAAGTCTGTCATCCAGGTGCACCCCCAAGTTCTTGTAGGTCCTCACCACATCCACATCCAAACCATCAATAGTAACAGGGAGCAGTGCAGGTTTAGTCTTCTTAAAGTCCATCACCATCTCCTTTGTCTGACTGATGTTGAGCTACAGATGATTCAGCTTGCACCATTTGACAAAGTCCTCCAGCAAGGTCCTATATTCATCCTCCCATACTCCCTTTGTATAACCAACTATTACTGAGTCATCAGAGAGTTTCAGCAGATGACATGACTCAATGTTGTCTCTGAAGTCCGAGGTTTGCAAGGTAAACAGGAAAGGAGCCAATACATTCCCCTGTGGGGCCCCAGTGCTGCTTATAGTCATGTCTGACACACAGAACAGCAGTAGATTTAAACGATGGGGGAGGGGAGAGAGAAGCACAAGGTGATAGGTGAAACCAGGAGGGGAACGGATGAAGTAAAGAGCTAGAATGTTGATTGGTGAAAGAGATACAGGGCGGGAGAAGGGAGAGTCCAATAGGAGGGAACAGATGGCCATGGAAGAAACAAAAGAGAAGAGAAGCACTAGAGGGAGGCGATGGGCAGGCAAGGAGATAAGGTGAGAGATGGAAAAGAGGATAGGGAATGGTGAAGTGGGAGGGGGGCATCACTGGGTTCAAGAAATCGATGTTCATGCCATCAGGTCGGAGGCTACCCATATGGAATCTCAGGTGTTGTTCCTCCAACTTGAGTGTGACCTCATTGCGACAGTAGAAGAGGCCATGGACTGACATATCGGGAAAGAAACGGGAAGTGGAATTAAAATGGGTGTCCACTGGGAGATCCTGCTTCTTCTGGCGGATGGCATGTAGGTGCTCGGCAAAGCCCGCTCTGGTCTTCTGCCTGCTCTGGATCTCTTTATTGCCAACTGCCGACGGGACATCAACCGTCTCGACTTCACCGCACCTTGTCCCCATTCCAACCTCACTCCTTCGGAACGCTCTGCTCTCCGCTCCCTCCGCACTAATCCTAACATTATTATTAAACCCGCTGATAAGGGGGGTGCTGTTGTAGTCTGGCGTACTGACCTCTACCTTGCCGAGGCACAGCGACAACTCGCGGATACCTCCTCTTATTTACCCCTCGATCGTGACCCCACTAAGGAGCACCAGGCCATTGTCTCCCACACTATCAACGACTTTATCCGCTCAGGGGATCTCCCATCCACTGCTACCAACCTTATAGTTCCCACACCCCGCACTTCCCGTTTCTACCTCCTACCCAAGATCCACAAACCTGCCTGTCCTGGCTGACCTATTGTCTCAGCTTGCTCCTGCCCCACCGAACTCGTTTCTGCATACCTCGACACTGTTTTATCACCCCTTGTTCAATCCCTTCCGACCTATGTTCGTGACACCTCTCACGCTCTTAAACTTTTCGATGATTTTAAGTTCCCTGGCCCCCACCGCTTTATTTTCACCTTGGATGTCCAGTCCCTATATACTTCCATCCCCCATCAGGAAGGTCTCAAAGCTCTACGCTTCTTTTTGGATTCCAGACCTAATCAGTTCCCCTCTACCACCACTCTGCTCCGTCTAGCGGAATTAGTCCTTACTCTTAATAATTTCTCCTTTTGCTCCTCCCATTTCCTCCAAACTAAAGGTGTAGCTATGGGCACCCGTATGGGTCCTAGCTATGCCTGCCTTTTTGTTGGGTTTGTGGAACAATCTATGTTCCGTGCCTATTCTGGTATCTGTCCCCCACTTTTCCTTCGCTACATCGACGACTGCATTGGCGCTGCTTCCTGCACGCATGCAGAACTCGTTAACTTTATCAACTTTGCCTCCAACTTTCACCCTGCCCTCAAGTTTACCTGGTCCATTTCTGACACCTCCCTCCCCTTTCTAGATCTTTCTGTCTCTGTCTCTGGAGACAGCTTATCCACTGATGTCTACTATAAGCCTACTGACTCTCACAACTATCTGGACTATTCCTCTTCTCACCCTGTCTCTTGCAAAAACGCCATCCCCTTCTCGCAATTCCTCCGTCTCCGCCGCATCTGCTCTCAGGATGAGGCTTTTCATTCTAGGACGAGGGAGATGTCTTCATTTTTTAAAGAAAGGGGCTTCCCTTCCTTCACTATCAACTCTGCTCTTAAACGCATCTCCCCCATTTCACGTACATCTGCTCTCACTCCATCCTCCCACCACCCCACTAGGAATAGGGTTCCCCTGGTCCTCACCTACCACCCCACCAGCCTCCGGGTCCAACGTATTATTCTCCGTAACTTCCGCCACCTCCAACGGGATCCCACCACTAAGCATATCTTTCCCTCCCCGCCTCTCTCTGCATTCCGCAGGGATCGCTCCCTACACAACTCCCTTGTCCATTCGTCCCCCCCATCCCTCCCCACTGATCTCCCTCCTGGCACTTATCCGTGTAAGCGGAACAAGTGCTACACATGCCCTTACACTTCCTCCCTTACCACCATTCAGGGCCCCAAACAGTCCTTCCAGGTGAGGCATCACATCACCAGTGAGTCGACTGGGGTGATATACTGCGTCCGGTGCTCCCGATGTGGCCTTTTATATATTGGTGAGACCCGACACAGACTGGGAGACCGCTTTGCTGAACATCTACGCTCTGTCCGCCAGAGAAAGCAGGATCTCCCAGTGGCCACACATTTTAATTCCACATCCCATTCCCATTCTGACATGTCTATCCACGGCCTCCTCTACTGTAAAGATGAAGCCACACTCAGGTTGGAGGAACAACACCTTATATTCCGTCTGGGTAGCCTCCAACCTGATGGCATGAACATTGACTTCTCTAACTTCCGCTAGGCCCCACCTCCCCCTCGTACCCCATCTGTTACTCTTTTTAATGCACACATTCTTTCTCTCACTCTCCTTTTTCTCCCTCTGTCCCTCTGAATATACCTCTTGCCCATCCTCTGGGTCACCCCCCCCCCCGTCTTTCTTCCCGGACCTCCTGTCCCATGATCCTCTCGTATCCCCTTCTGCCTATCACCTGTCCAGCTCTCGGCTCCATCCCTCCCCCTCCTGTCTTCTCCTATCATTTTGCATCTCCCCCTCCCCCTCCAGCTTTCAAATCCCTTACTCACTCTTCCTTCAGTTAGTCCTGACGAAGGGTCTTGGCCTGAAACGTCGACTGCGCCTCTTCCTATAGATGCTGCCTGGCCTGCTGCGTTCACCAGCAACTTTGATGTATGTTGTTCCCAATCTACGTTGTGTCTCACTGAGAGACAGGAGGCCACACCTCTGCAATCACCTGGACCCGATGGACGACACCTCAGGGTTCTGAAAGAGGTAGCTGAAGAGATTGTGGAGGCATTGGTAATGATCTTTGGAGAATCTCTAGATTCTGCAAGGGTTTTGGAGGACTGGAAAATTCCAGATTCACTCCATTCATTAAGAAGGATGGGAGGCAGAAGAAAGGTAATTTTCGCAATACGCACAAAATGCCGGAGGAACTCCGCAGGTCAGGCAGAATCTATGGAAAAGAGTATGGTCAACACTTTCAATTGCCGGTTCTTCGACTTTCTCACAACCGGCAGCCTTACATGCTGCTGCTGGAACCCCCATCACCCCTTCCCCCACCACCATTCTGCAATCCCCTGACTCTCAGGTCCCACCACCAGCTCTTAGGTCCTCTGAGATACCGTCCTCTTCTTAACAGTCCTTCTCTGAACACCCTAACCATCCCCTCTCCTTTGACACTACCAACCCTCTTCCCCCCTCTGATCCTAACTCATCTGTGCCAGCTCTTCACCACCCCCTCCAACCTTCCCCTCTCTGAGGCAGAACGATTTCTCCTCAGTAAGGGCCTCACCTTCTTCCCACTGCACCCACACCTCAGTGAGTTCCGCTCCCACCATGACATTGAACTCTTCTTCCGCCACCTCCGTCTCCATGCCCACTTCTTTGGTAAGGGCTCTCCACCTGCAATGATGACCCCCTTCTCCTGTCTTCAATCTACCTCCTCTTCCTAGACACCCCACACTGGACTTCTGCCTGCTCTGGACCATTTCATTGCCAACTGCCAATGGGACATCAACTGTTTCGACTTCACCACTTCTCTCTTCAATTCCAACCTCACTCCTTCCGAACGGACTTCCCTCCAGTTCCTCCACCTAAACTAATCCTAACCTCACCATCAAACCTGCAGATAAGGGGCAGACTGACCTGTAGCTAGCGGAAACCCTGCAACAGCTGTTACAGACCTCCTCTTACCTACCCCTCGAACAGAACCCCTTAAAGAGAACCAGGCCATTGCCTCCCACACCATCACCAACCTCATTAACTCTGGCAATCTCCTATCCACTGCCACAAACCTCATCGTTCCCTCACCCTACACTTCCCATTCCTACCTCCTACCAAGGATCCACAAACCTGCCTGTCCAGGAAAACCCATTGTTTCTGTTTGTTCCTGCCCCACTGAACTCATGTCTGCATTCCTCAACTCACTTTCATCCCCACTGATTCAGTCCCTTCCTACCAACATCCGTGAAAGTCACGAGATCTTGACCTTTTCAATGATTTCAAGTTCTCTGGCTCCAAAGATCTTATTTTCACCATGGTTGCCCAGACCCTCTACACCTGCATCCCTGCATCCCCCACCAAGAAGGCCTCAAAGCTCTCCGTCTTTTTCTGGACACCAGATCCAATCAGTTCCCCTCGCCCACCACTCTCCTCCATCTAGCGGAACACGTCCTCACTCTCAATAATTTCTCCTTTGGCTCCTCCCGTTCCCTTCAAACAAAAGGTGTAGCCATGGGCACTCACACGGGTCACAGCTACGCTTGCCTTTTTGTCGGCTACGCGGAACGAGTCTATGTTCCAAATCCACGCTGGTGTCACTCCCCAACTTTTCCTACGCTAAATCGCGGAATGCGTTGGAGCTGCCTTTTGCCCCCGTGCTGACCTCGTCGACATTATCAACTTTGCCTCCATCTTTCACCCTGCCGCAAATTTACCTGGTCCATTTCCGACACCTCCCTTCCCTTTCTCAATCTCCCTGTCTCTGTCTTTGGAGACAGTTGATCTACTGATGTCTGTTATAAACCCACTGACTCTCACAGCTATGTGGGCTATATCTCTTCCCAACCTGTTACTTGTAAAAATGCCATCCCCTTCTCTCAATTCCTCCATCTCCACTGCATCTGCTGTCAGGATGAGGCTCTTCATTGCAGAACGAACAAGATATTATCCTTCTTCAAAGAAAGGGGCTTTTCTTCCTCCAACGTCAACACTGCCTCAACTGTATCTCTTACATTTTGCTCACGTCTGCCCTCACACCATCCTCCTGCCACCCCACCAGGGATAGAGTTCCTCTTCTCCTCACCTACCGCCACGCACGCCCAGAACAAAATTCTCAGTAACTTCCGCCATCACCAATGGGATCCCAAGCACATCTTTCCCTCGCCCCCACTTTCCTCCTTCTGTATGGATCACTCCCTACGTGTCTCCCTTGTCCATTCCTCCCTCCCCACTCATTTCCCTCCTGGCACTTACCCTTACAAGCAGAACAAGGGCTACACCTCCTCCCTCACTACCATTCAGTCCTTCCAGCTGAGGTGACACTCATCTTTGAGTCTGTTGGGGTCAAATACTGTGTCTGGTGCTCCTGGTGTGGCCTCCCGTATATCAGTGAGATGGACGCAGATTGGGAGATCTCTCTGACAGCCACGTACGCCCCAACCGCCAGAAAAAGCGGATCTCCTCGTGGCCACCATATTAATTTCACTACCCTTTCCTATTCCAATATGTCAGTCGATGGCCTCCTTTACTGCCACGATGAGGCCACACTCAGGTTGGAGGAGCAACACCTTATATTCAGTCTGGGTAGCCTCCAACCTGATGGCATGAACATTGATTTCTGAAACTTCCGGTAATGTACTCACCCCCTTGCCTCGTTCACCATTTCCCATTCACTATTTTCTCTCTCACCTTATCTTCTTACCTGCCCATCACTTTCCTCTGGTGTTCCTCCCCCTTTGCTTTCTTCCCTGACCTTCTTCCCTTTCCTGTCAGATTTCCCCTTCTCCAGCCCCTTCACCATCAACTTCCCAGCTCTTTACTTCACACCTACCCCCTCACAGTTCCATCTATCACTTTGTGTTTCTTCCTCCACCCCCACCCTCAAATTCCAACTTTGATTCCTCATCCTTTTTCCTCCAGTCTGGATAAAATGTCCCAGCCCATACCATTGACTGATTTCCATATGTGCTGCATGGCCTACTGAGTTCCCCCAGCATTTTATGTGTACTGCTTGCATTTCCAGCATCTGCAGATTTTCTCTTGTTTGTGAAAAGTAATTATAGGCCAGATAGTCCAACTTCAGTGGTGGGAAAGATGGAATGTATTATTAAAGAATGGGTTTTAGACTTCTTTGAGGCACATGATAAAATAGGCTATAGTCAGCATTGTTTTCTCAAGAGGAATTCTTGCCTGACAAATCTGTTGGAATTCTTTGAGGAAATAACAGACAGGATAGACAAAGGAGAATTGGTTGATATTGTGTACTTGGATTTTCAGAAGGTCTTTGATAAGATGCCACAGATGAGGCTGCTTAAGAAGATAAGAGCCCGTGGTATTACAGGAAAGGTACTATCAAAGACAGATTTTTGGCTGACTGGCATGAGGCAAAGGGTGGGAATAAAGTGGACCGTTTATGATTGGCTGTCAGTGTGTAGTGGTGTGCTGCAGGGTTGAGTGTTGGGATCACTTCTTTTCACGGTATACGGCTTTGTGGACCAGTTTGTGGGCTATACAAAGACGGGCAGAGGGCAGGTAGTGCGAAGAAAGCAGGGTATGTCTGCCGAAGGACTTGGACAGTTTCGAGGAATGGTCAAAGGAGTGGCAAATGAAATAAAATGTATGGAAGAGCATGGTCATGAATTTTGACAGAAGGAATAAAGGTGTGGACTATTTCTAAATAGGGAGGAATTTCAAAAATCAGACATTCAAAAGGACTTGGGAGTTCTCATGCAATATTCGCTTAAGACTAACTAGCAGGTAAGCAAAGCTAATGTTAGCTGCGTATGTGTATGTGTGTGTGTGTGCTTGTGCATGCGTGTGCATGTGTGTGTGTGCGTGCGTGTGTGTGCGTGTGTATGTGCGTGTGTGTACGTGTGTGTGTGCGTATGTGTATTTGTGTGTGTGTGCGTGTGCGCGTGTGAGTGTGTGCGTGTGTGTGTGGGGGTGTGTGTGTGTGTGTGTGTGTGTTGGAGGGAAGCCCCAAGTAGTGGTGAATGCGGTGAATGCGGAGGTGGGCCGGGGGGAGATGGGCTGAATAGAGGAGGGTGAGTGCAGGGACTGAACCCTATATGGAGTGCTAACATGAACACAAAATCGTCTGCAGACACTGGTGATAAGCTCTAACCAACTTGCTGGAATTGTTTGTTTATTTTGAGGGTCGGTACGGGCTGGTACTTTGAGACCCCCCCCACCCCGCCCCCCCCCTCACCGGCCAGCAACACACCTACTTAACCCTGGCCTAATCACAGGACAATTTGCAGTGACCAATCGACACAGTCGCAGGACTGTGGGAGGAAACTGGGGCACCGGAGGAAACCCACAGGGAGGTCGTACAGAAGATGCCAGCTTGAACTCTGAACTCTGAACCCTGACGCCCTGAGCTGTAATAGCATTACGGTACCGCGGTGTCCCGAAGAAGGATCGTGGGAAGCGGTGGATGTACTAGACTGATGAGGGGTAGTGTCAATGATGGGCAGTCAAAGCTCTTGTTACAGGGGCTCACATTCCAGTGTGGACAGGAGATGGATTATTGGCAAACAGAGTCAGGACCCTTTACAGGATGGAAGAAGTAATGAGTACTGTGCCACAGCGATGGGTGCTGTGATCCCCAGTGGAGAAAGGACTTGGATGTAGCCATCGGACTGTCAAGTTGTAAAGACGGGTAACCAGTGAGAGGATATCTGCTGTCTTTAGGAATTTATACATCCTTCCCATGAACGTATGGGTTTTATCTGATGCTCTGGTTTCCTCCCACAGTCCAAAGACAAACCAGTTAATAAGTTAATTGGTCATTGTAAAGTGTTCTGTGATTATGCCCGTGTTAAATCGGTGGGTTGCTGGGCAATATGGCTCGTTAGACCGGAAGGACCTGTACCACACCATTTCTCTAAAGAAATAAATAAAATCAACACAAGAGATTCTGCAGACGCTGGAAATTCAGAGCAACGCATACAAAATGCTGGAGGAACTCAGCAGGTCAGACAGCATCTGTGGAGAGGAATAATCCACTGTTTACTCGCCTCCACATATACTGCCTCCAGTGATTTCCTCCAGTGTCTAGACCACTGCCATGTTCATTCAAATGTCCTAGGACTTGAGCAAAGTCTGAATTCCTCACGGTACAGCTCTGAGAGGGGAGATCAGTGAGATGGGAGTGGGATCAGTCAATGGCCTCTGCCAGTCTCGGTGGAAGTCTCTCTCCAACTGAACAGAGCAGATCTCTGGATCTCCTTACAACAATAAACAAACAATTCCTGAGTCTTCACCCCCTCTCTCCTCCCAGCAACTTCAGAGTGCAATGTATTTGTGTTCTAGTGAAGAAGTTATAGGAAAGATGTGGTTAAACTGGAAAGAGTGTAGGAAAAATATAGAAGGATGTTGCCTGAGTTCTCAGACAGGTTGACCAGGCTGGGTCCATTCCTTGGAGCGTAGGAGAATGAGGGGCGGCCTGATAGAGCTGTTTAAACTAATGAGAGGCATCGATGAGGTGGACAGTAACAGTCATTTCCCCAGGATAGGGGAATCCAAAACTAGGGAGCATAGGTTTAGGCTGAGAAGGGAAAGGTTTAAATGGGAGCTGCCAGAGCAGGGGAGAATTCCATGGTCTGTCAAACTGCTGGTGTGTCCTGCAAGTGCAGAAAGGTTCTGGGGTGTCAGAGGGATGTAAGAACATTTCAGAGATGATTTCTACTCAAAAACCAAAGGGCAGAGGTCTAAGGTGATGGGGGAGGGCTTTAATAGGGCATCATTTTCACCGAGAGAATCGTCAGTATACTAAGCAAGCTGCCAGTGGAAGTGGTTTTGGCAGATCCATTAACAACATTGAAGAGGTATTTGGACAGGTAGATGATGGGAAAGGTTTTGGAGAAATATGGGCAAATATAACAAGTTTAGTTGGCAGTCTTGGTGCTGAGGGGCCTGTTTCCATGATCGGTGACTAACTTACCCCAAGTCTGACCCGTTCCCATAGTCCTGTGGTATTTATGTGATGGTTTTACTGTGTTTCTGGTCGACAGTGATTCCCAGCACACTGACGATGGGGTCTTGGTGATGTCAATGTCAAGATTAGGAGGTTGGATTCTTGTTGGAAGAGGTCCTTTCCTGACACTTCCATTGCGTGAATGTTACTTGCCACTTCAGCCTGTGCCTGACTGTAGCCCTGCTCTAGGTAAAGATTAGCTTTATTTATCACATGTATGTTGAAATGCGTCAAATCAAATCAGCTAGGATTGCGCTGGGCACCCCACGAATGTCGCCACACTTCTGGTACCAACATAGTGTGCCCATGGCTTACATCTAACCCGCAACTTCTTTGGAATGTGGGAAGAAACCCACGTGGTCACAGGGAGAACGTACAGACAGCAGCAGGAATTGTAACCAGTCAGCGATCCCTGGCGCTGGAAGGCATTTGTGCAAACTTCCATGCTACTGTGCGGCACGCAGGCCTGGGACTTGTGTGTGGAACTGAGAATCGTGCAGTTACCAATGTGTGAACTCCCCACTCTGACCTCCGGATGAAAGGCAGGACACTGGGCCAGAGGAATTCCTGCAGTGACGTCCCTCAACGACCACAACCACAACCACAACCCTTGGATGAGCGTGTAAATCCAGCCATCAGTGCCTGGCTGAAGTGCTGGGTTAGGTCAGTGGCTGATGTGGATGGAGACTTAAGTAATGGCCATGGAAGGGAAAGAGACAAATCCTCATCCTTGAGGATAAATCTCACCCTCCCTCCTCCTTGTTCACAAGGTGAATGGAATCGCAGAGGCATTGGTGCGACAATGGGGCCGCAATCAAGCAGCACTTATCTGCGTGTGTCTACATCGGTTTAATAAGCAATGTTTCTATCTTCACTGCCTCGAATCCTCACAGCCTCATGCTGCTAATCTGCAACTAATTATAGACAGAGCTGGCAGCTGGCAAGTAATCAGGTAATTGAACAAAATATACCCCTTGGCAGTGAAGAAGGAGCTGAGATTTGTCATGAGGATGAGGAGGAGGAAGAACCAGACGAACAGGTTGCAGTGATCACGTTTCACACCACCAGTTAGCGCTGTCTTACTCTGGGGATGGGGACACAGACACTGGAATCAGGAGCTCAGTGGGCTGGGCAGCGTCTGTGGTGGCAGAGGAGAAATGAAGTGTTGATATTTCAGGTCGAGACCCTGCATCAGGATGTCCTGAAACATCGACAGTTCCTTCCCTCTCACGGACCACTGCCTGAGCCACTGAGATCTTCCAGCAGATTGTACATTACTAGCTTTGACAGCGTAGCACGAAGCCAGAGAAATGAGGGTTTCAGAGTGTGGTATGAACTCAGAGTGTCCTGTCTCAATGTCTGCAATGAGAACATCAGACATAGGAGCAAAATTAGGCCATTCAGCCCATCGAGTCTGCTCCACCATTCCAGCATGGCTGATTTATTATCTCTGTCAACCCCCTTCTCCTACCTTCTCCCTGTAACCTGATGAATCAATCTCTGTTTTAACTATCCCAATGACTTGGCCTCCACATCCATTTGTGACAGGGAATTCCACAGATTCATCCCCTGCGGCTGAAGGAATTCCTCCATATCTCTGTTCTAAAGGAGCAGGCTTGTGACTGAGGCTGTGCCCTCTGGTCCCACAATATTAAATATCCTCACCACATCCACCCTGTCTAGGTCTTTCCATGTTCCACAGGTTTCAGTGAGATCCTCCTTAGTCTTCTGAACTCCAGCCAGTACAGTCCCAGGACCATCAACATTTGATGCTGTCAGTGCCCCTGTAATGCATCACAAACACTGGTGCGGTAGGAGCATTATGCTACGTTACCGTGTTGCCCCGACTTCTATCTATTTATTTCGAGAAACAGTGTGAAACAGGCCCTTCCAGCCCAACGAGCCGCGCCACCCAGCAGCCCAGCCGAATACAGGACAGTGACCGGCTAACCGGTACATCTCTGGGCTGTGAGAGGAAACTCGAGCACCCAGAGGAAACCCACACCCACACAGAATGAGATGCAATCTTTTTTACAGAGGATCTCAGAATTCTTTCGAACTGAACTCTGACGGCCCAAGCGATAATAGTGTTGCACTAACAGCTGTCCTGGCTTTGTTCCATTCCCTGCATTGCGAGTCTGGTCCCTGCATTGCGAGTGTGGTCATTGCGAGTCTGGTCCCTGCATTGCGAGTCTGGATGGCTCAGGTTGCGAGAAGGTCCCAGGGAATTCAAACTCAGGTTGCAAATGAAAGGGAGCTGGTGCTGGATCCATTGGGGTCACCAGGAGTGATCAAGGGTACTGGGACCATGGTAAATGCTGCATTCTGCAGAGGGTGTAGGGGAGGAAGAAAGAGGTGAGTAGCTGAAAGGACAAGGAGCTCAAGCTGGTATGGTGATGCAGCCAAAGAGAGTGTTGGGGATGGCAGTATGTGGAGGGATGAAGAGTTACGGAAGTGCTGCTAATCTGTGCCTGGTGGCCCTGTGCTAGAGACGGTGGCCTGGCAGGCGCCCTATGCAACACCAGCCCCATAACGGGCGGGTGGAGTAGAAAACTGTTACCGTGACACCCAAATTCCCCAAGGAAAGGTAAACTTTGGTAAGTTCGAGCAGCAAATGTTCTGGGTTGGTTGCCCATTCCCTGCACACACTCACTCACACACTCACACACACACACAATCACGCTCACTCACACACACACACACAATCTCACACACACACAATCACACACACACATACACACACACACATACTCACACACACACACACATACACACACACAATCACACACACTCACACAATCTCACACACACACATACACACACATGATCACACACACACATACTCACACACACACTCACACACACACATACACACACACAATCACACACACTCTCACACACACACACTCACACAATCTCACACACACACAATCACACACGATCACACACACACATACACACACACACAATCACACACACACACACACACACACACACACACACACACACACAGACTAAGCAGATGGTGAAGCTCGGTGGTTGAGGTTGTGGGTTGTGGCAGATACACTCACAGCACCTGAAGGTGAAACACTCTGGTTCCGTCAGCTGTGTAATTCTGGGGAAGGCAATCTCCAGCCCCAGCAAACATGTGAGGTTGAGGTGTGAGCCCACCCCGAAATCTCCTGTTTGTGTGGATGCTGCGTGATTTGTTACTGTTACGAAATAACAGACAATTAAACGATTTAGCTTTATAATTAATTTGACTAAAGGATTCGTAAAGAAAAAGCAAAAAAAAGAAGAAGGGCCCATTTTAATGAAACAGTCTATTGTGACAAGTTGGAGCTCACAGTTTCCCCTTCGCCGATCCTCCCTCGATCTCCCAGAGCTTCATCAAATCATGACCTTGCTCCAGGTCAAGTCCTACGACCTCTTCTCGCCAGCATCTTCTCCCGCCGAACAAAGTCCCAGCTCACCCCAATGTCAGGCACACAGGATGAAGCACACTCCCTTCAATGGACGGCTCACATTCCAAAGCACCCATTATCTCTAACCATAACACAAACCACTGCTTCTACAGTAAGATCAACACGTTAGGAGTGAAACCTTTCCCAGGGTGTTACAGTCTCCCCCACCCCGACCCCCACCAAAATTAGTCACCCCTTCATACAAAGCACAAAGTCCACCCCAGGTGTAAAAGGCAGATAGTTTCTCCCCAGCTTGTCTCACAGGGACACTAGACATTACCAGCACCGGGAAGAGATGCACTAGGGACATCCCCTGCTTGAAGGTGACCTCCCTCTTCGTAGCGTTCCTGATGATCACTGCCATCCTGTTCACCTGTACAACCGAGAGCTTCTGCAGTTCGGGCCTCACCAGTACCCCAGCAGGTAAGCCCGACTCCTCCTGGTGAACTTCCAAAACATCCAGCAAGAGGGGCTCGGCCTCAGGCATTCCGGGAAATTTGGGGTTTCCCATCACTCTTGCATCCCTGGGCAGTAACATGATTGACCTTGACTGGGTGAACCACACAGTCCCTCATCTAAGCTAATTATCTGGCCCGGTGTGGCCACGAACTTCCTCGAAAGCAGCTCGAACCACCGGGTGAACGGACAATGTTCCTAGAAAGCCCTCTCCAGCTCCCTCCTTGCAGGCCCCCATGAGTCTCCTCACAATAGGTGTATTTGTCCCCACAAGAATTGAAACGCCGCCCTTCTCGCGGGATCCGGACAAACTAGTGTTAATGTACCAAGGACCTCAGCCACCCCCACATCAACCTCTGACAACTCCAGCTTTACTGACAAATAACCATCATACAGAGAGTCAGATACACTAAGACCCCAGATCTCCAGTGCACTGAGTGGCGTCAGTGGTAAATACGTCAAATACTGGTTGTAAAATGAGCGGTACAGCAGAGTGACCTGTGACCTTGTGTCAAGTATGGCTCTGGCATAGATACCCTCTATCCATAGCGATACACTGGAGCTTGGCCCCACTAAGCCTTCAGGAATGGGGTTTTCTGCTTTAGTGTGTTCCTATTGCTGGGAATGTGTTCCCCCAAGATGCCAGACCGTCCCCTCACTGGGTCTCTTATAACTTTCCCAGCGTCTCTCTCAGTTTAGGTACCGGGGGCTCACTCTCCGAGGGGCTTCCTGTCGTTCACACTCCCGCCTGAAGTGTCCCTCTTCACCACAGTTATAACAGACAACACCGCCCGCTCCCCTTCTCATGGGACCCAGGCTGCTGGCAGCCCTCTGCATAGTCCGTGCCCTTAGAGCATCTGCCTCCCTATCAGCTCCATCATATGGGGGGGGCACACCCACTGATAACAACCGGGATATCTCAGTTCTCAACTCAGCCACAATCTCCCCTACCACTCCCCGGGGCAGGCTATCCGTGGTCACTTTACCGCAGGGGACCACTACTGGGGACTGTACCCTGCTGACGGAGACTTCCCACTCCTCCAATGCATTCTCCTTCTCTCGTACTTCTCTGATCAGCTCAACAAACAAGGGAGGAGTGCACGTTTTACGAGACACTCGGGGACCCCAAGCGATCAAGTTCTGGGACTGGGCGCCTGTTGCTCTTTGGTCCATTCTTAACTGATCCACCTCAGCCGTCTGAATGGCCCCTCAGCGCCACAAGCAATTTAGCTGCCTCTCCAGCTGAAAGATGTCACCAGAAAGCTTCTCCCCCTTCTCCTGACACGTTCTGAAACCCCGTCATGAGCTCCATTGGGCTTCCAGTCGCACCAAACATCTTCTCTAGTGCTTGTATGTAGGCTGCAGAAGCGGCCTTACAGCTCTCACTATGTCAGCAGCCCGCCCCCTCAAACTCTCAACCAATCACTGCTGTCTTACATCATTAGAGCACTGTCAATCATCTAACAACTGAGAAGTCTGCTCCGCCCAACTCTCATACTCCTCTTCCCTTTTAAGGGTGGGATTCGTTCCTGAGAATAAACGGAGCCTACGATAGCCAGGACTCTGAACCTGGACATTTTTCCATTTATTCGCCAGAGTGGTAAGAGCTGCTACCAACTCAGAATTCTCACTTTTCCCTGGGGAACTGATTAGACATTCCATTCAGACCACTCCTTCCCCTCGCTCTGCAGAAACGAGAGAACCCTGTCTTTGAAGTCTCTGCCTCCAGCTACAGGAGACTCGACTTATGACTTGGCCTGCTCCCCTACACTCTCCTCCTCCCAGGAAGTATGGACAGTCCATGGCCCCGCTCTACCGGGGCCCCAGTAGTACCAGGCAGTTCCACTGCCAATACGTCAGTGCTAGTCTGAACTAAAACAGTCTCTGACCGCCATTTTTTCAAATCTCCACCTCACAATCGTAACTTTGCCTATACCTTTAATAGTGCTTCAACGTCAAATTAACAATCCAACAGGAGTACAAATATCTACCCCACCCAACACGCACACATTCGTTGCCGGTAACCACACGGATGTACACCACCGCTCAACCCTGGCAGCATCCATACCTATGTAATATAATCGCTTTACCAGACAATAGTTTAGTACAGACTTAAACACACAACCTCTGGGCAATCACATAGCATCCAATGAAATTGATCCCGGATGAGCCCCCACAATTGAAACACTCTGGTTCCATTGGCTGCGTACGTCTAGGGGAGACAATCTCCAGCCCCACCAAACGTGTGAGATTGAGGTGAAAGCTCACCCCGAAATCCCCATTTGTGTGGATGCTCTGTGATTCGTTACCCTTTTACAGTACCACAAAATAACAGACAGTATACTGCATACAATTAAACGATTTAGCTTTATAATTCTTAACTTGACTAAAGGATTAGTAAAGAAAAATCAAAAGAAAGAAAAGGGCCCATGTTAATATGCACAGGTTGGAGCTCATGGTTTCCCCATCACCGAACCTCCTTCGATCTCCTCGGGCTTCATCGAATCATGGCTCCTGCTCCGGGTCGAGTCCCACGACCTCTTCTCTCCGGTGTCTTCTCCCTTTATCTCCCGCCGAACAAAAGACCCAGCTCTTACCCGTGTCAGGCACACAACATGAAAGCACAATCCCTTCATTGGACAGCTCACATTCCAAAGCACCCGTTATCTCTAACCATCACCCAGACACTGCTGCTACAGAAAGACCATTATGGAAGCAGTGAAATCTTTCCCAGGGGGTTACAAAGGACATTTGAAATGTGCTTAGATTGGAGAAGGTGAGAGGGGCATGGACCAAACACTAGCCTGGTTCAATATGTTGGTCAGCATGGGCGAGCTGAGCCAAATGGCCTGTTTCCATAGCAACACACACAAAGTGCTGGAGGAATTCAGCAAGTCAGGCAGCATCAATGAAAGTGAATAAACAGTTGACGCTTTGGGCTGAGGACCTACATCGGGGCTGGAAGGAAGGGGGAAGACTCAAGATTAAAAAGGTGGGGTGAGGGGAAGGGGAACTAGCTAGAAGCTGATAGGTGAAGCCAGGTGGGTGGGAAAGGTAGAGGGCTGGAGAAGAGGGAATTTGACAGGAGAGGAGAGTGGACCATGAGAAAGGGAAGGAGGAGGGGACCCAGGGGGAGGTGATAGGCAAGTGAAGAGAAAAGGTAAGAGGCCAGAGTAAGAAACAGAAGGAAAGGGAAGGGTGAGGGAAAAGTTACTGGAAATTGGAGAAATCAGTGTTCATACCATCAGGTTGGAGGCGACCAAGACAGAATATGAGGTGTTGCTCCTGCACCCTGAGAGGGGCCTCATTCAGAGTGAAGAGGAGGCTGTGGACTAGCATGTTGGAATGGGAGTGGGGATGGGAATTCAAATGGTTTTCCACTGGGAAATTCAACTTTTTGGACAAAGCAGGTGCGCCACAAAGTGGTCCCCAATATACATTGGGTCTCACCAGTGTTGAGGAGTCCACATCAGGAGCCCCGGATACAATAGGCGACCCCAACAGATTTGTGGATGAAGCTTGCTTTGCCTGGGTGGAGTGTTTGGGATCCTGAATGGAGGTGAGGGAGGAGGTGAACGTGCAGGTGTAGCATTTCTGTATTGGCCAGGTCCATACTGTGTAACTGACTGTAACAGGTGGGTAACTGTGGGATGATATTGAGAAAGGACATAAATGTCCTTGACCTTGCATCCACACCCCCATACTGACTGGGTGCACACAGGCAGGAATGGTTCTGTGGACCGATTAGTGATGTTCAAACTCAAATTTGGGTTGGGTAGCCTGGACCCAGTGGAGACCTTCCTGCCGAGGTTGTTGATGTAATGATCAGGAAGACAAACTGATTCATTATCCACTGTCGAACTTACAGGAAATATTTTCACTTCTGACCCAGATATCACGGTTCCTCTCTCACTGTCTCCTCCCTGTCTCCAGCCTCCTGCTCAACTCTCCTGGGTCCTATGAGGTTTCCGAGTGAGGAGATGGGCAGAGGGGATACATTAATGCTTTTACACGCAGCCAGGTGAAGGACTGGGTGGGGGCCATGAGAGGGCCCTGCCAGGAAGCGTAGTGATTGTGGAGACCGGGCCAATGCCCTCACCTGCCAAAGGAGGGAGCTACAAGGTGAAGTGGCAGAGAGTTCACACAGAGGAGGAAAGGGGGGCTTTCAGTGTGTAAATGGCCAACATTATACAGGGGCAGCAGTCAGGGCAAAGCAAGATGGCACATCCAAAGAGCCACTACAAAGTGTAGCCTTTCCCTCCCCAGCTACCCATTCCCCCGTCTCCTAACATTAAGCTAACATTAGGTGTTTGAGGAGAATTGGTTTGTCAACTGAAATACTCCAAAACTTCTACAAATGTATCATGGAGAACAACCTGACTGGCTGCATCACAGTCCGGTATGGGGCAGGGCTACTGCACAGGATCGAAATCAGTTGCAGACACTTGTGAAATTAGTCAGCTCCATCATGGTTATCACCCTCCATAGTATCTAAGATATCTTCAAGGAGAAGTGCCTTCGGAAGGCTGTGTCCATCACTAAGGATCCCCTCCACCCAGGACATTCCCTCTTCACACTGTTACCCTCGGGTGGGAGGAACAGAACCCTGAAGGCACATCGTCAGCAGCTGAGGAACAGTTTCTTCCCCTCTGCCATCTGATTTCGAAATAAACACTGAACCCACGAACAGTACCTCACTACTTTTTTATTTCTGTTATTTTGTTTAACTGAACTATTGAATAGATACATAATATATCTATGTCGATATACATCTATATCTATAAATATATATGGGCATCCGTTAAGTCTGGTGAGACCATGGATTTGCGCCTTGGAAGGTTTCCAGGGCGCAGGCCTGGGCAAGGTTGTATGGAAGACCAGCAGTTGCCCATGCTGCAAGTCTTCCCTCTCCACGACACCGATGTTGTCCAAGGGAAGGGCACTAGGACCCATACAGCTTGGCACCAGTGTCGTCGCAGAGCAATATATTGCTGCCATAAAGTTAACAAATCTCACAACATATGCCGGTGATATTAAATCTGATTTGGATTCTGATTGTAATTCTGATTCTGAAAAGGCATTGGTCAGGCTACACTTGTGATATTCTCTTGAAACATATCAAGTATTGAAAGGCCTAGATAGAGATGGTGTGGGAAGGATGTTTGCTGTAGTGGGGGAGTCTAGGACCAGAGTACACAGTCACAGAACTGAGGGGCCTCCATTTAGAACACAGATGGCAAAACACTGCTTTAGCCAGATGTTCAATCTCTGCAGTTCATTGCCACAGGGAGCTGTGCAGATCAAGTCATTGGGTATATTTAAAGCAGAGGTTGATAGATTCTTGGTTAGTCAGGGCAGCATAGGTTATAGAGAGATAGCAGGAGAATGGAGTTTAGAAGGATAATAAATCAGCTATGATAGAATGGTGAAGCAAACTAGATGGACTGAATGGCCTAATTTGTTCCTACTCTATGCCTTATGGTGGATATCAATAGTAGTTAGTCCTTGGCTTTCAAATCTGGCATTCAGCTTCATGTCATAAATAGGTTGAAAAGAATTCGTAAAGCAAGATATTACCAGAAAAGTTTTAACTGCAGAGATCACCAAAACCAAAACATTTCACAGGCTGTGTAAAACAAAGGACGGGCATACTGTCCATGTTACTGAAGTTGCCACAGACATCCTGTGCTCTGCTACCTTTACGGTGCAGCCAAGCTCAACCCATCAAGTTATTCCATGACAGTGGTCATTGTCATCGCTGGTTAAAGCAATCCTTTTATACCAATACTTCATCTTTTTCTGTCTCAAAGTGCTGGAACACCCTACAGCAGGTGAAGGTCTGCAATAGTAAATCAGCACCCAGTTCTCAAGGGTAAGTAGGGATCAATAGTAAAAGCAGGCATTGCTAGCAAAGCCCAGGTAGTGAAAATTATCTAACAACAAGTTTGCTGTTCATTATCCTTCTCTTCGTACAGAAACATCTGCATGATGCTAAGCTAGGGCACATCATCGGTGATGTTACCTGGGGTCGTCGGGTGTTTTGGGTCTTTCAACATCGTACACCCTCGCCCAGGTGACCCAACCGGGGTTGATCAGACCCCGGCCTGTGCCCTAGCGGCAACCCACAGATCTGCCCTCTTTATCCAGAGCCACCTTGACGCTTCCTCTGCTGCATCTGTGGTGGTAGAAGTGGCTCTCCTCCTTCTCTCTCCCGTGATTCCAAGTGCAGTGTACACTTTGAGCGTGACTGGCCGGCAAAGCCACGACCCCCGACCTCCGCGGGCCAGCACTTTGCTCTCCAGCCTCTTCTTTGGCAGCTGTTCTTCAGATCCTCATACTTGGCTCTTTTCCGCTCGTAGGCCTCCTCCATGCGTTCTTCCCATGGCACAGTAAGCTCAAGCAAAAACATGCTTCAATGAGTCGGACCACAGACACAATGTCGGGCTGCAATGTAGTCTCTGTGACGTGGGGTGGAAACTGCAGCTGTTTTCCCAGGTCTGGTTTTAGCTTCCAATACTGTGAAGTGAAGAGCAAGCCGGTTGCTTTCCGGTGTTCTGTTCGATTTTCCCCCTCTTTGACAAAGCAGGTGGTATTCTTTTCCGGCAGATGTTAGGGGTGCTGCAGATGTTTTAGCAATTGTCCGGAGGACCTGGTCATGCTGCCACTGATACCGGCCATCAGCAAGAGCTCTGGGGCAGCAGCTCAGAATGTGCTCTAGTGTACTGGTCTTCTCACAAAGGGGGCAAGCTGGTGGTTCTGCAAGGCCCCAGCAGTGCAGGTTGGATGGGCTAGGATGGATGTCATAAACAGCCTGGATAAGGAACTTGATGTGGTGTGGATCCACCTTCCAGAGATGGTTCCACGTGATCTTTCGCTCGATCACCTGCTCCTATTTGGTCCAGGCTCCTTGCTGTTTCATTGCCACTGCTCTGCTGGTCCTCTCCTCCTCCACAGCTGCCCTTACTTCATTCTGGACCAGTTCTCGTCGCTCTTTCCCTTGCACTTTGTCAAAATGGGGGACTTCAAGTTTCACAATGGGGACGTTGGGAATGGACCCAAATGCAAGCCTGGGCTTCCAACTAGGCTCGATATTGCCTCTTGGCACCCTTAATGGCTTTCCAGAGTTCACGCCTGGATTCCGTGTAGCGACTCGTATCCCTGGACCTAAAAGCCGCAGCTCTAGCCTTTAAAAGGGACTTGACCTCATAATTCATCCAAGGTTTCCGGTTGGGGAATACCCGGATCGTCTTGCGAGGCACACAGTGTCCGTGCATTTCCAAATAAAGTCCGTGACAGCTGAGGCATACTCATCGAGGTTAGCTGACGAATCCTTGAATACTAACCAGTCCACCGATTCAAAGCAGTCACGGAGGACCTCATCCATTTCCTCCGTCCAATGCGACACTACTTTTGACACCGTGACCTCCCGCTTCAGTTTCTGTTTGTAAGCTGGGAGGAGGAGTACGGCCTGATGGTCCGATTTTCCGAAGTGAGGTCGTGGGACGGAATGGTAGGCATCCTTGACTGCTGTGTAGCAGTGGTCAAGTATATTGGGGCCTCTAGTGGGGCAGCAGACATGTTGGTATAACTTTGGCAGTGCCTTTCTGAGGTTGCCCTGGTTAAAGTCCCCGGCTGTAATGAGCAAAGCCTCCGGATACCTGGTCTCAAGTTCACTGATGTTGGCATACAGTATGTTCAGAGCACACTCCACGTCCGCCTGGGGGGGGAATGTAGACCGCTGTCAGTATGACCGAGGTGAATTCCCGTGGCAGATAGTAGAGACGACACTTCACTGACAGGTGTTCCAGGTCTGGGCTGCAGGAGCTTGTCCGTGCCACTGTGTCCGAGCACCACCCAGTGTTGATCAGTAAGCAGACACCACCTCCTTTCGTCTTGCCTGAAGACGCCGTGCAGTCCATCCGATGGATCGAAAATCCCTCCGGTCGGATGGCACAGTCTGGAGTGGCGGGGAGAGCCAGGTCTTGGTGAAACAGAATACACAGCAGTTCTGCATCTCTCTGCATTAGGTGAGTCTCCCTTTAAGATCATCCACCTTGTTCTCTATAAACAGCCTGGATAAGGAACTTGATGTGGTGTGGATCCACCTTCCAGAGATGGTTCCACGTGATCTTTCGCTCGATCACCTGCTCCCATTTGGTCCAGGCTCTTTGCTGTTTCATTGCCACTGCTCTGCTGGTCCTCTCCTCCTCGACAGCTGCCCTTATTTCATTCCGGACCAGTTCTTGTCACTCCTGCCCTTGTACTTTGTCAAAATGGGGGACTTCAAGGCTTCCAAGTCCAACTCTTCCCTTGGCGACTGCCCCCACAGGCACTTTGTGGCTCAGTCGCGTCTCAGCTTCTCTCACTGCAGCCTCTGCTCTCCGCTCTCTTCCAGTTCTCACTTCCACTCCTGCTCCGGCAACCTTTTTGGATCTGAAGACTCCCGGAACTGCAGCACCTCTCTTGCTCACCAAACCTTGAACTCCTCCTCGATGGACTTCAGGGGGAGCCTCGGTTTGCAGTTATTCCTGTACAGAGCGATGCTGCTGATGTTCCTCGGTAAACCCAGCCATCTTCACAGCAACTGGCTGACTACCCTCTCTAATTCAGCAGCAGTGGAAACTGGAAAATCCTAGAGAAGCAGTGGCCAGAGGATTCTTGGTAGCACACCGTGCTGGTAAATCCATGCCTTAAACCGCCCTGGAAAGCCAGTGCTGTCAACCTCTTGCAACCATTGTTCAAACTCTCCACAGGTGGAGTCTGGACAGTGCTATTTTAGCAGTTGGACAGACTTCTGTTCATGTAAGTGTGTTGTATGTATATTTGCTGAATACTTCAGTGGGAAAGCACATTGGAGGAGAATACAGTGAAGCTGTAAAGCGATGTGTTACAAGTTACACGTGTGAGAAACAGAATGAAATATAGGGAAAATGAGGTCGTCCACTTTAGAAGAAAAGGATAAAAATCAGAAATACACATGGTCCTAGAGCAGGGATTCTCAAGCTTGTTATACGCACTGGACCCCAACATTAACTGAGGGGTCTGTGGACTCCCAGTGGGGAACGTCTGTCTTCGAGAATGTTGCTATGCAGAGGAACCATACAGGAAGCATGAGAATTAGCATACAGGGACAACAAGTAATTGGGAACACAATTGGAATCTGTACCTTGTAGCCAATGCGGTGGAGTGTGAAAGAAGGAAACGTCTCCATACAACTCAACGGGGCATTACTGAGGCAATATGTGGAGTGCTATCTGAGCATTCTTTCTGGTCTGCTTATTCATGGGAAGATGGGAAACAGTTTGTAAGCTTGATTCCTGGGATCAAAAGCTGTTTTATGAGGAAAGGTTGAGGGGTTGGTCATTTCCTCTTTGGAAATTATACCCACTGGAGTTACAGAAAGATGAGAGGTTTTCTCACTGAAAGTCTGAGAGGAATCGATGAGACAGATGGTGAACAAGTAGATGCGTTGTGGGAGAGGGCATATTTTCAAAAATGAGGAGAGAGGTGAAGAATGAATATATCCCAGACTGAGATGGACACACGATTGTTCTATGGGGAAGTTCATCACAGGTAAAACCATCCTAACCACTGAGCACGTCTACATGAAATGTTGTCATAGGGAAGCAGCATCCCTCATCAGAGATCCCCATCTCCCAGGACATGCATTCTTTTCGCTTCTGCCATCAGGTAGAAGGCACAAGAGCCTCAGGACTCCCACCACCAGGTTCAGGAACAATTACTACCCCTTAACCATTAGTCTCGTGAATAAAATGAAGGGCCTCGTGCTTGCCTCATCATTGAAACCTTCCCACAACCAATGATCTCACTTTTAGGGAATCTTTATCTCATTATCTCATGTTCTTGTTACTTATTACCATTTATTTATACTGTATTTGCATTTGCGCAGTTTGTTGTCTTCTGCACTCTGGTTGATCTTTCATTGATCCTGTTATAGTTACTACTATATAGATTTGCTGAGTATGCCCACAAGAAAATGAATCTTAGGGAAAACGATGAAAATGATGGCATATATGTACTTTGATAATAAAATTTACTTTGAATTTGATGTTAAGTGTTCTGTGGAATTAGGCTGGAAAGGGCTGCAGATGTCAAAATGGACTGGAATAAAACAAATCCTGTTTACATCCCTTTTTTTATATATCAGGCATGTGAAAAGAGAATGAAAGTCACTTATTGCAAAGCTCCGAAAGCCCAGGACACAGCCGCGATGCGTTCTGCACCACAATTGCTTCAGGAGTGCAGTGGCCCTATGTGTAAATTCGGACCTCAGCAATAAATGGAAGCAATCATATTAAGTTTCACTGCGAAGAGTACAGCCCAGGGTTAATCAAAGGAGTGGAGATGAACGGTGTTGTTTCAACACAAGTGAACAATCTTTATGTCAATTCACAGGCTGGCGTTCAGCAAACATTTTTTTTGCACAAGTTTCCATTACCCCGTTCTCGGGCTAAGTTTCGATTTCAAGATCTGACGTTGCAAATAACAGAGGAAATGTTTAAAGTCAGAAGCAGGAAACTCTAGAAAAAAATATCTACATGAAATGCTGTCATAGGAAAGCAGCATCCATCATCAGAGATCCCCATCTCCCAGGACATGCATTCTTTTTGCTTCTGCCATCAGGTAGAAGGCACAAGAGCCTCAGGACTCCCACCACCAGGTTCAGGAACAGTTACTACCCCTTAACCATTAGTCTCATGAATAAAATGAAGGGCCTCGTGCTTGCCCCATCATTGAAACCTTCCCACAACCAATGATCTCACTTTTAGGGACTCTTTATCTCATTAT
Source organism: Mobula hypostoma (assembly GCF_963921235.1). Taxonomy (NCBI): domain Eukaryota; kingdom Metazoa; phylum Chordata; class Chondrichthyes; order Myliobatiformes; family Myliobatidae; genus Mobula; species Mobula hypostoma. The sequence goes on along the minus strand of NC_086123.1, from coordinate 31,059,163 downwards.
CTCATGTTCTTGTTATTTATTACCATTTATTCTTTCATTAATCCTTTTATAGTTACTATTATAGAGACAAGAAAATGAATCTCAGGATTGTATATAATGACATATATCTACTTTGATAATAACATTTTCTTTGAATTTGAAATTAAATGTTCTGTGGAATTGAGCTGGAAAGGGCAGCAGGTGTCAAAATGGAGTGGAATAAAACAAACCTATTATCAAACTGCTCTTTGGCTCATTCCTCATGTGTTATGTTGTCCCAAACATCCAGCCCACTCTCTCTTCTATTGGACAACTTGCATGCCTATCTTCACAGCTCATCCAATCAGAAAGGGAACAGATCGGCTTGTCCGAGTGAATGATACTCGATGTGCCGTGAAACTAAACACTCGGTAGGATGTTTGATACCAACTGTGAAAAAAAGAATTAAAGTCACTTATTGCAAAGCTCAGAAAGCCCAGCACATAACCATGACGCGTTCTGCGCCACAATTACTACAGGAGTGCAGTGGCCCCTCTGTGTAAATTCTGACCTCAGCAATACAGTAAATGGAAGCAATCATGTTAAATTTCACTGCGAAGAGTACAGCCCAGGGTTAATCGAACGAGTGGAGATGAGAGGTGTTGTTTCAACACAAGTAAACAATCTTTGTGTCGATTCACAGGCTGAAGTTCAAACATTGTTTTGCACAAGTTTTCATTTCCCCGTTCTCAGGCTAAGTTTCGATTTCGAGATCTGACGTTGCTGTTAACAGAGGAAACGTTCAAAGTCAGAAGCAGGAAACTGTAGGAAAAAATATCAGCAGGCAGCAAGTGTTAGAGATCGGAGAGAGCAAGTTATCGTTAAGTGCAGAGAGCAGGCAAAGGGGATTTTGTATCTCTGGTAGAGCGAGGCCATGGTTAAAGTGACTGACAGGTGAGATGCAGTGATGATGTTTCCTCTTACGGGGTAGCCTGGGACCAAGAGACATCGTTGACAGGAAGAATTGAACTCTGAGATGGAGAATGGATAACTCTCTACCCCGGAGGGATGTGGAAACCCAGTAAATTTCGTCATTTTAAGTCGGACACCACCAGGTTCAGGGACAGTATTAACCCCGACACTTCACTCACCTCAACACTGAACTGATTCCACAGCCTGTGGACTCAAATTCAATCACTGATGTTCTCAGTATTCTTTATTTAACTATTTTATCGTATTATTTTATATTTGAACAGTTTCTTTTTATTTTCAAATTGGTTGTCAGTGTGTAGTTTTTCATTAATTCTATGTATTTCTGTGTTTTAAAACCTGCAAGAAAATTAATCTCAGGGTGGTATATGCTGACATACACACTTTGATAATAAATTTACTCTGAACTTGTAGAGTTCACGTCTGCTATTATTGTAGACATACATTGGCAGGGTGTAAATGCCATAACAATGAGCTTTTTGCAGATAATTACAAGATGAGGAGAAGCATAAGTTAAAATAAACTTAAATTACATAAATTATCAATAACTTGCACATGTGCAAATTAAACAGTGACACCATGTTACAAGTGTGCGTTAATGGCGGACCCAAATAGAAGACACGGACGCTGGAGTACTAGGAACAGGACTAGGTTTGACAGGAAAGCGAGGGAAGAAACAATGCTAGACATTGACACAGGCCCTGGATGAGACTAGGATGCAGGGCCTGGGCAAGGACTTGGGCTAGAAGCACAGGACCCGGACGTGGAACTAGGAACTCCTGAACCAGCGTCTGGACAAGGACCTGGAACCTGGGTCTTGGTTGGGACTCGGAACCTGGGTCCTGACTCGGAACCGGAACCCGGTTCTAGGCTAGGACTCAAGACTGGACGTGGAAATCCTGCACAGGACGAGGCACATGGACAGGATGAGAAAACAAAGCCTTGGCTTGGACAGGGCAAGGTTCTAGGACTTGGCTTGGACAGGGCGAGGTTCCTGGACTTGGATTGGACAGGGCGAGGGAACTCCAGCGCCGGGCTGGGTGAGGCACTCCTGGGCTGGGCGAGGACATGAAGCTCAGACTTAGACAGGGCTGGAACATGGCACCTGGACTTGAGAGACAGGAACACAGGAACATGGAACACAGAGCCAGGACCCCTCCTTGGGAACAGGGCTTAGGGCCGGGATTCTTCTTTGACACAGACACTAAGCACGGAGACACAAAGAGAACAGTTCCAAACTCAATGTTAGATAGCTCCTTATCTTGGCATGGCAAAGCTCCGGTCTCACTCCAGTGGTGTTGCACTTCGCGGGGATACTGACAGGGTTGCAGCCAAAAGTTTCAGGCAGAAGGGAGAGGGAAGGGAACAGTCCAGCACCCCAAGCTGAATCCAGGAGCTATTTATGAAGCCAGCCCGGAACTAGAATCAGGTGCCTCAATTAAGGCACCCAATGGAACAAGGGAAAACAGGAAAACCCAGAGTAAGGAATCAATGAACCGGACCATGAACTGGAATATGGCTTCACGGACCGGACCATGACACACCAATGCGATTGACAGCGGAAAAAAAATATTCTGAGCTATCGTCAAGGTTTTTCAGATTGGCTCATGGACTTAATAGCAGTGGGAATGAAGCTTTGAGACTTGGGTCTTCAGATTCCTGTTTCTCCTGCCTGATGGCAGCATCCAGATAGCGGGGATCTCTGATGAGGGATGCTCCTTTCCTGGAACATTGCCTCTTGTAGATATCCTCGATGGTGGGAGAGCTGTACCCCTGATGGAACTCTCTGAGTCCACCCTGTCCGACATTCCCACACAACTCTTCACAAAATCTCTGCCAGACTCCTACAGTCTCAATTTTCCTTGTCTGGCTGAACTGCGACAGCCACAGAGCTCTTTCCCCTTGTCCCATAATACCACTGGCTTTCAACAATCAATCTCAGAATTTTAATCTCAAAATTAAAATTAACAACGAATCTGGCATCAATTACAATATGCAAATGAGAATAAACTTATCCAAGTTTATACCACTGTCTGTTTTGAAATGTTTCCTAAAGTCACTCCTGAAATGAGAATCTCGAACTTTCAGACCATTTACAAAGGGTTGGACTCTCAAAAAGAGATGGGTTTATTTCTATCCAACCACTCACTTCCACTTAACACAGAATAGTATAGCACAGTCCAGACCCCTTGGCCCAAGATGTATGTCGACCTTTTAACTGAGGCCAAGATCACTCTGATGCATACCTCGCACAGAGCCCTCTGTTTTTCTTTCATCCATTTGCCTATCTAAGGCTACGTCCACACTAGACCGGATAAATCCACAACCAAAGCTTTTTCTCTTCATTTTGACCCTCCGTCCACACTGAAATGGCGTTTTCCTCCCCCAGAAACGGAGCTTTTCTGAAACACTCTGCAGCGTTTTTAAATCTGAAAACGCCGGTTGGCCGTTGTAGCGTGTACGGGGTAACCGGCTAATTGTGAAAACGCTGTCATGACGTGTCAGAACAAACAGTGGAGGCAGCACCGTGCTGCATTTTCTTCAACGCAACCTCCAACCCCACAACAATATCTGACAATAGATGTCTAACAGCCTAATGTAACATTGTATGGAAATTCAAGATAACACTGGTGCAGACATGTTTAAAAATGCAAACAGGAGGAAATCTGCAGATGCTGGAAATTCAAGCAACACACATCAAAGTTGCTGGTGAACGCAGCATCTCTAGGAAGAGGTACGGTTGACGTTTCAGGCCGAGACCCTTCATCAGGACTAACTGAAAGAAGAGCCAGTAAGAGATTTGAAAGTGGGAGGGAGAGGGGAGGAGTCTTCTCCTATAATTTCGGATCTCCCCCTCCCCTTCCCACTTTCAAATCTCTTACTGGCTCTTCTTTCAGTTAGTCCTGACGAAGGGTCTCGGCCCGAAACGTCGACTGTACCTCTTCCTAGAGATGCTGCCTGGCCTGCTGCGTTCACCAGCAACTTTGATGTGTGTTGCAGACATGTTTTATACATTTAACAAGGTGCTTTATTAATGTATTGCTTGTGCAAACATTCAATAGATGCAATTGTCACTTCTGTCCAGTAACTCTTTTTATTGCACATGTTAATACAGCAAAATAATACGTAAAGACACGGCAAAAGTAAAGGCAAACAAATGAGGTAACAGCAAATTTCACTTTTGCCCAGTAACAAGCCTTATTGCATTTTGTTGTAGCTGTCATCCCTTTCATCGGTGAAGAGACTGGCTGTAGGAAATGCTTCTGGACAAACGCGCACCAAGTCTTTCATTTCGCAATTTCCTTTTAAGCTTTTCAAGTGTGTAACTGGACAAACATGCACCAAGTATACCATTTCCTCTTCGCTTGTTTCCTGTGTGTCCTGCGTATGCCCAGTTGGAGGAGATTTGCCCAAATACCCGCTTTAATGTGGACGGAGGTATTTTCAAGAATGCCTCATGTGGGCGCCTATCGTTTTTACGCGAAACCGGCGTTTTCAAAATTATCCAGTCTAGTGTGGACGTAGGCTAAGAGACTGGTAAATCTCCATAATGTATTGCCTTTACCCTCTCTTCTGGCAATGCATTCCACACAATTACCACTCTCCTACACATTCCTCCAAAAAAGCAGAGGGAGGGGAGGGGAGAATGTTAACTCAGACCGTGGGAGGCCTGTGTCGGGTATTTTCATGCCTTACAAGGCGCAGATTGGAAGTCTGTGTGGGGAGCCAATTACCTCCAATTACCTGAAAATTATCTCCTCTTGTATTAGCCATTTCCACTCTGGAAAAAAAAGGCACTGGCTGTCTACTCTTATCAGTGCTTCTTATTATCGTATATAGCTCTGTCAATTATACACCTTTACCTTGGAACCGTAAACCAAGTCATCCTTACCCTGTTAAATTCCAAGGATTTCAAATGAGACTGTTATTTCACCTCATAATTTAACCCTGGAGTCCTGCAATCATTCTGCATTGTGCTAATGTTATTTTGTGACTGTATGTGCTTGGTCATCACTATATGTGCTGTATGTGTTTTGCACCTTGTCCGCAGAGGAACGATGGTTCATATTAGTTGTATACGTATGTATAGTTGAATGACAATAGACTTGAAGTTGAAGTTGAACTTAAATCTTTGTTGCTCTGTCTGTCTGGGCTATTATATCCCATCTATGCTGATGCTGTTCAGAAGTACTCATGTGGTGATTGAACCAAAGTTCGTGCAGCCGTAATGAATCCTATGTCCTCCACTGTTCAATACCTCAGTATAAAGGACAACCATCTACTGGCCCTTTGACTGTACCCTGAACCTGTAAAGATTACTTTAATCATTCCATCTTTTAAATACTCATGCTGCACTTCCAATATTTAGGCCAACGTAGATAAACTTAAATTCTCCTGCATGGATATCTATTTCCCAAAGTATTGCTTATTCACTTGAACAATTAATATTACCTGCCAGTGTAAATCTTGCACCTGTTGTCACATGAACAAAGTCACCAGAGAGAAGTAGCTGGTAGATATGAAGCTGTCTCTTGATTCGACAAAATGAGACATGGCAGGCACCATATTGAGACCTTTTCAGAGGAAGAGGTCTGCTCAACATAAGACTACATGACATTTTATATGCTAAAGATAAAAGGCCAATTCTATATTTACAATGTATCTGCAATGCTTTCTTTGAACCACACAAAACTGTCACTTTCGGTTCGGAGCAGGCAGCGAAGTGAGAGGGCTTTGGCGGTAATGGGATGAGGCGAGGCAGGTTTACCCGTGTTAATTGTGGAAAGGAAGAATGTGTGTGCGGCCGATTTTCTGCGCTCGGTGTCAGATGTGGGAAGCCCTGGAGTCTCCCAGCCTCCCAGACATCCATATCTGCTGCCGGTGTGTCGAGCTGCAGCTCCTATGGGACCGCGTTAGGGAACTGGAGGTGTAGCTCGATGACCTTCGTCTGGTCAGGGAACTGAACTGAAGAGACTGGGGAAGAGGTGGTTGGCTCACAAATAGAGAAAGCTTGGAGACAGTGTGTGAGGGAGGATAGGCAGGTGATAAAGAAGGGAAGCATTCAGACCGATGGTGTCTATTTTAATGCAAGGAGTATTGTGAACAAAGCGGATGAGCTTAGAGCATGGATCAGTACTTGGAGCTATGATGTGGTAGCCATTGCCGAGACTTGGATGGCTCAGGGACAGGAATGGTTACTTCAAGTGCCAGGTTTTAGATGTTTCAGAAAGGACAGGGAGGGAGGTAAAAGAGGTGGGGGCATGGCACTGTTGATCAGAGATAGCGTCAAGGCAGCAGAAAAGGTGGACAACATGGAGAGATTGTCTACGGAGTCTCTGTGGGTGGAGGTTAGGAACAGGAAGGGGTCAATAACTCTAGTGTGTGTTTTTTATAGGCCGCCCAATAGTAACAGGGATATCAAGGAGCAGATAAGGTAACAGACCCTGGAAATGTGTAATAATAACAGAGTTGTCATGGTGGGAGATTTTAATTTCCCAAATGTTGATTGGCATCTTCCTAGAGCAAGGGGTTTAGATGGGGTGGAGTTTGATAGGTGTGTTCAGGAAGGTTTCTTGACACAATATGTAGATAAGCCTACAAGAGGAGAGTCTGTACTTCATTTGTTATTGGGAAATGAACCTGGTCAGGTGTCAGATCTCTCAGTAGGAGAGCATTTTGGAGATAGTGATCATAATTCTATCTCCTTTACAATAGCCTTGGAGAAAGATAGGTTCAGACAAGTTAGAAAAGTGTTTAATTGGAGTAAGGGGAATTATGAGGCTATCAGGCAGGAACTTGGAAGCTTAAATTGGGAACAGATGTTCTCAGGGAAAGGTACAGAAGAAATGTGGCAAATGTTCAGGGGATATTTGTGTGGAGTTCCGCATAGGTACATTCCAATGAGAGAGGGAAGTTATGGTAGGGTACAGGAACCGTGGTGTACAAAGGCTGGAGTAAATCTAGTCGAGAAGAAAAGCTTATAAAAGGTACAGAGAGCTAGGTAATGTTAGAGATCCAGAAGATTATAAGGCTAACAGGAAAGAGCTTAAGAAGGAAATTAGGAGAGCCAGAAGGGGCCATGAGAAGACCTTGGTGGGTAGGATTAAGGAAAACCCCAAGGCATTCTACAAGTATGTGAAGAGCAAGAGGATAAGACAAGAAAGGATAGGACCTATCAAGAATGACAGTGGGAAAGTGTGTATAGAACCGGAGAAAATACCAGAAGTTCTTAATTAATATTTTGCTTCAGTATTCACTATGGAAAAGGAGCTTGGCGATTGTAGGGATGACTTGCAGCAGACTGAAAGGTTTGAGCATATCGATATTAAGAAAGAGGATGTGCTGGAGTTTTTGGAAAGCATCAAGTTGGATAAGTCACAGGGACGATGAGATGTACCCCAGGCTACTGTGGGAGGCGAGGGAGGAGATTGTTGAGCCTCTGGCAATGATTTTTGCATCATCAATGGGGACGGGAGAGGTTCCGGAGGTTACGGATGTTGTTCCCTTATTCAAGAAAGGGAGTTGAGATAGCCCAGGAAATTATGGACCAGTGAGTCTTACTTCAGTGGTTGGTAAGTTGATGGAGAAGATCCTGAGAGGCAGGATTTATGAATATTTGGAGAGGTATAATATTGTTAGGAATAGTCAGCATGGCTTTGTCAAGGGCAGGTCGTGCCTTACGAGCCTGATTGAATTATTTGAGGATGTGACTAAACACATTGATGAAGGTAGAGCAGTAGATGTAGTGTATATAGATTTCAGCAAGGCATTTGATAAGGTAGGCCATGCAAGGCTTATTGAGAAATTAAGCATTATGTGGCACCATGTTCCTGGAGGAACGTTGTTTCATTTTTACTGTGTACTGTACCAGCAGTTTATGGTCAAAATGACAATAAAAAGTGACTTGACTTGACTAAGGAGGCATGGGATCCAAGGGGACATTGCTTTGTGGATCCAGAACTGGCTTTCCTACAGAAGGCAAAGAGTGGTTGTAGACAGGTCATATTCTGCATGGAAGTCGGTGACTTGTGGTGTCCCTCAGAGATCTGTTCTGGGACCCTTGCTCTTCGTGATTTTTATAAATAACCGGGAAGAGGAAGTGGACGGATGGGTTAGTAAGTTTGCTGATGACACAAAGGTTGGGGGTGTTGTGGATAGTGTAGAGGGCTGTCAGAGGGTGCAGCGGGACATTGATAGGTTGCAAAACTGGGCTGAGAAGTGGCAGATGGAGTTCAACCCAGATAAGTGTGACGTGGTTCATTTTGGTATTTTCTGGTCCTTCAATCAATTGTTGTTTTCACACCTCTACGATCCCATGCTCCAGAGCATTTTACACGTAATCTACAGTCCATATTCAGATCTGAAGATTGGTGGCTGAAGTTATTTGATATATGTGCTAACTCCAAAATTGCCTTAACACCACCCATATTAATAAAAAAAAACCCTTGTGTCAATCTGTCAATCATGAATAAACTTTGCTTTCTTTCTCATCATCTGAATCATTTGTAAATATGCTGATTATGATCACAGGAGTTAATTGACATTGCATAGATCTGCACATTGATCCAAATGTATAAGACCTATTGTCACTGAAAAGGCTGGGCAGTCAATATCCCTCTGTAAACTCTGGTGCTGCAGGTGGTTGCCAGGAAAGTTTAAGCTTGTTTAAGCCCCCAACCAGTTCAGTGACTTTCTAACCCATTCTGCCTCACCAGATTCACAGCAATGTGTTGACTTTTAACTGTTCACTGAACTGGCCAGTAAGCCACTCAGGAGTAGTGATGGATAGTCATTGAATACCGATCTTGTTGGAGATACACACATCATGTGAATAAAAAAAACCAAGCACACTGATCCTTACAAAATGGACACTTAGAACACAATGGGAAAATAATTCAGTGGTGATCGATCAGACTACACTTGGAATTCTGTGAACAGTTTTGTGCCCATTATCGGTGAAAAGGATGTGCTGGTACTTGAGAGGATCCAGAGGAGGATCACAAGAATGGTCTGGGAATGAAAGGATTAACATATGCGGAGTGTATGATGGCTCTGGGCCTGTACTCACTGGAGTTTAGAAGAATGAGGGGGGAAATCTCATTGAAACTTATTGAAAATTGAAAGGTCTCAATAGACTGGATGTGGAGAGGATGTCTCCTATAATGGAGCATTCGGAGACCAGGGCACACAACCTTCAGAACAAAGATGGGGAGTACTTCGGTACTTCTTCAGCCAGATGGTGGTAAATCTGCATATTTCATTGCTACGGATGGCTGTGGAGGCTAGGTCATTGGGTTTATTTAATGCAGAGTTTGATAGGTTCTCAGTTGGTAAAAACATCAAAGGTTACAGGGAGAAGGCAACAGAATGGAGTTGAGAGGGCAAATAAATTGGCCATGATGGAATGGTGGACCAGGCCCAATAGTGCAAATGGCCAAATTCTGTTCTACCTTTTATAGTCAATCAGTTTAAATAGCCCACAATAGATAATTTGAGCAAATGAATATAAGATCCTTGATTAAGCAAAACCAGCCCGATAATCCTTCAAACATTAAAACAGCTTTATTTATTGACAGCCGAATTTCACACAGTACAAAACAGAATTTACATTATATTAAATTAATATTATTCAGATAATTTGAGCAAAGCTTCTTCCCTGCCATTCAGCCAATGGCTATTTTTCACGTTGTATCGATGTGGAGTCGCAGAAAAATCATTTACTCGGTTCAAGTCATTATATTTATGATACTTAAGAGAAGTGCCTTGAGGGAAAAAAAAGCATAATAATTGAATAGATTCAAAAATCAATAGGCACGGCTATCCACTTTGTACGTGTGTGGTGTAAGAGATGAGAGTTGTGGACAAGTTTAAGGCTTGCCAGAGTTTAAAGTCCACCATGGGAGAAGTGTCCACATGGGTTTGATGAGGTCCAAGGGGGGTTGGATTGTGCACTTACAAGGTACCCAAGATGCATAAATCATCCAAGCTTCCAAATCACCCCAGTTCCATCAGCAGATATTGGTCACATTAGCTAACCTGGGCTATGTTCCCTCAGAAAGAACACAATATGGAATATGTGTTTCAAGAGTTCCTACCTCACATCAGTTACAGTTAGTGCTGATTCGACCAAGGTAATTAACCAAAGGTACTTTAAATGTAAAAACTAATTCAGGTCTTTATCACTGCCATTGATTTTCAAACTGTTTAGTTAGGATCCTCTGCATTAGAAAGTTAAATCTCGCTGCCACCACGCACTCTCAGGTTGACAAGGATGGTAGAATATTGCGTAATGCCGTAAGATTGCAGTGTACGTTCATCTTCAAGCGGCGTTGATTGAAAGGTTAAGTAGTACTGGCTTCGCCGGATTCGCTCCAGGGATTCAATTTTAGCTTTTAAACTTGAAACCTTGTCACTTGGCAAAACCTGGATCGTCCGGTTACGCCCGTCTATCCCGACAAATATCTCCATTACACTCAGGGTGAGCAGCTGGATTTCTGCATCAAAGAAGATCTTGGCAACCAGCAAGGTGATCCTATCATCCAGAATGGTGTCTTTGAATTGCAGGCATTGCTGAAGAGCTGGGATGTTCCACTCTTCCTGGATGCCACGTTTGATCTCAGAGACCTTGTTGTAAATGCTGGCATTTTGCTGTAACGAATTACCATTCAGGGCCGTCACCGTGACTCGGAATGTCTTCACTGACTGAGGTAAACAAAACAAAAATGGGCAGAAGTAAAATATGTTCCTTTTATACTTCAGAGGCGACAGAAAACAAAAGAGGGAGATGGGAAACGACAACTTGAAGGGTAGTTATGGGTGTCGTTAGTGTGCAAAACTACACTTGCACCAAGAGCACTCTGTGGAATAAATTGCAAGGGCTGAAGTGAGGGTGGATGCGTGCCATGGGATTGCGAGCTCCAACAGTGTGGCGTAGGCTGTCATGGTCTCAATCAGCAGACAACTCTGATTTGCTGTTCATTTGGAGCTCCATTCTCCACTATTCGGTCTGTCACCAAAAACTCCTGCAAATTTCGACAGAGCTTTCTAACTGACTGCATCACCATCTGGTATGGGTGGTGTGGGGGAGTGGAGCTACTGCACAGGATTAGGTAACCAGCACAGAGTTGTAAAATTAGTCCGCTCCATCATGGGCACTAGCCTTCGTAGTATCCAGGACATCTTCAAGGAACGATGCCTCAGAAGGGTGGTGTCCTTCATTAAAGACCCCCCTCCCCAGGACATGCCCTCGTGTCATTGCTACCATCAGGGTGGAGGTACAGAAGCCTGAAGGTCACACCCAACAACTTCTTCCTGTCTGAATGGACATTGAAGCCACAAACACTACACCACAACTTTCTTTTTTGCACTACTTTATTTAATTCAACTATTTAAGATATAGTATACACACACACATAATGTAGGTCATTTTTTCCTCTATTATGTACTGCATTGCTGCAAAGATAATAAATTTCATGACATGTGCCTGTGATATTAAACCTCATCTTATTAATGTTACACAGCTGAAGATACAATCAAAAAAGGAACCCACTTTGGTGTGATGAGTGTCAAGTTACAGGTCAGACACTTGTTCATTTCACTTGTTGTAACTCAGTTTTTCTGTTGAATTCTATAATCATTTCTACCAGTTGTCGTCAAGCAACTTAGTGAATCGAACACAAGGAGTAGGAGAAAAAGAAATCAACCAGAACTGAACTTTTTTGGCTTGATCTGGGTAAAATAGTTATGTCTATAACCTCAACTGCCCATTCCTCCACAGCCACAGATACTACCACCGATCAGTTTTCCCAAACACATCACTGAAAACTTAAATCCATAAGACATAGCAACAGAATTAGGCCATTCAGCCCATTGAGTTTGCTTCACCATTCTATCATGGCTGATATATTTTCCCTCTCAACCCCATTCTTCTGCTTTCTCCTCTTAACTTTTGATGCCCTGACTAATCAAGAACCAATCAACCTCCTCTTTTAATACACTAAGTGATTTGGCCTCCACATCCGTCTGTGACAATGAATTCCACACATTCACCAGCCTCTGGTTACAGAAGTTCCTTCTCATCGCCATTCTGAATGGATGTCCCTCTATTCTGAGGCTTGGCCTCTAGTCCTAGAGTCCCCACTGTAGGAAGCATCCACTCCACGTCCACGGTCTAGCCCTTTCAATATTTGATGGGTTTCAATAAGATTGCCACCTCAATAAGTTTTTTCCAATATTAAACATGTTGTATAAATCCACAGTTCAAGACCCCAAAAGCTGGGTCACCCCCTGCTTCGGTTGTGTATTACCTAGTAATCAACTGTATTTTAAAATGGTTAGGCTTTAAACATTTAGGATGATTAACCTAGATAATGAAATAGAACCATGTCACAAGGCATTCAAATCTGCACGTAATACATGTGCCATGTTCACCAGGACCTTGCTTAGCTCGAAACTCCACCCAATAATGAGCAACAAGGTGAGGTAAGGTGGCTGGTTTTCAGCACCAGAGACTGCAAATTACCATAGAGGACAATTCAAGCAGTGCAAAATCAGAAGGCCTGCGACAGACTGTAGCATATCCCCTGGGCAGAGGCAGTCTGGGATGTTTATCAGTAGCCAGACACTGGCAGGGTGAAAGAAAATGGGGAATAATGTATCTCCACTCCCTTATATCTGAAAATCAATTATTCAAACTCTTACCTGGACATCCCATGCCTCAACATTAGAGACACAAGGCATGCTTAGCCATTTCCTGGCCTCATCTTTCATCACATTCCAACCATCTGATGAAGCCACGTTTCCAGTTGGATCAGCTGGATCAAGAATGATCGGTCTGAAAAATAAAAGCATTCCAATGACAAGATTGAACTTTGAGCTATTTGCTGACAGTACACGCACTGCGTATAATGGCCATCTTTGTGATCAATTTGCATTAATCCTCCATCAGTTTATGACAAAAGTGTTCAATTTATTATCAGAGAAAGTATACAGTATACAACCCGAAATTCTTACTCTTCACAGACATCCACAAAATTAAAAAAAACAAATGAATGAATGACAGGAACATCAGAACATCAAAGCCACCCATTCCCCATCCCATACACAGGCAGCACAATGAGCAGAAAAAGGAATCAACTTTCCTGCCCAGCTCTAGTCGGCTACAATGGTAGTGTCTGTGGCCTCAACTCTCCATTCCTCCGCAGCCTCAGAATTTGTCATTGATCATCACAGTATTCCCAAACATGGTAACAATAATTCAAACAGATGTATCACTGAATACATGTCACAATGCGTACAGATCTACACATTCCCCATCTGCCATCACAACAGAAACAGAAATGGACATCCACAAAATGTGAGGAATGTATTCTGAGATTTTGAGTCAAACTTTGAAATGAGGAAGTACTCTACGGAAAACTCCATAAGATGAGAGAAAGCTGACAGAAAATACTACTACTGATGGAAAATGGCCAAAAAGTGAAATAGAAACACTGGCTAAAAGAGCTTGAGGAGGCAAAAAATGGTGAGGTGACAGAGGGTAGACTGTGGTGAGGTAGAGAATTGTAAATAAGGCTGAGGACTCTGAAGTCAATCATCTGAGTAAGGTAGGCAACAGTGGTTAGTTAGGAAATGAGGAACATTAAGAGATACTTTCAGATGTTACCTTCGGAACTGTAGAGGGTTCAAAGGAGGTTCACGAAAATGATTCCAGGATTGAATGGTTTGTCATATGAAGAGCATTTGATGGCTCTGTGCCTGCACTCACTAGAATTCAGAAGGATGAGGGTGACCTCAATGAAACATAATGAATGGTGAAAGGCCATGATAGAGTGGTATGGTGGGAGAGTTTAACACCAGAGGACACAGCCCCAGAATAGAAGGGTGTCCTTTTAGATTGGAAATAAGGAGGAATTTCTTTAGCCAAAGGGTGGTGAATCTGTGGAATTCTTTGCCACAGCCAACTGTGGAGGCCAAGCCTTTATGTATATTTAAGGCAGAGATTGATAGATTCTTGACTGATCAGTGCATGAAGTGATACAGGTGAAGGCAGCAGATTGGGGCTAAGGGGAAAATTGAAACAGCCATGATGAAATGACAGCAGACCTGATGGGCGAAATGGCCTAATTCTGCTCCTATACCTTGTGGTCTTATGTTTTAAGAATGTGATGCCATGTAATACTTTCTATTGGACCTGTGTGTACAAGAATCCAGAAGGTGAACCCAATTTAAAAACAAAGGGTCCCATTATTTGGCATAGTTTGAAGTGTGGTTGGGAATCTTACCTTCTGTTGCTGAGTTTCTTGATTATGAACTCTGCAAGAACTGCATTATTGACATCATAGTAGTTAGTCCAGTAGATACATAGATCCTGATATCTGCAGATCAGTTCCAAGACTGTGCGGAACCCTTCAGCCGTGTCAAATCTCTCTTGATGATTACCTTCCTCCCAGGCATAAATGGTCAATAACTCTAAGGCATACTTTGCAGGCAGTCGTGCTCCATTTCTCAGCTCTGATTTCCGTGGTTTGACATACTAGGGAGAATTATTGACAATCACGGATAAGCAAATGTGATGTTAAGCACACTCATTACCCTCTGTTTTGGTTCTATACTTCGAATCTTCATTATTTTCTCTGATGAAACAGCCTCCCTGAGGTTACATGCCAAGACCACACCTAGACCAATGGCTACATGGGATCATTCCCAAGTGGCCCCTATCTCAACATCTCCATCACACAAATTGCTGAATCTGCACTGAGATCTAGGTCAGGTCAGCCATGATCACAGCCTGAAGTCAAAGTCCCATGGGATGACTCCTCCTCCTGTTTTCTTGGCCTTATGAATGTTCTGAGAGTACCAGAAGAATATATAGGGAAAAGACTTGGATTTAAGTACCCCATTTGTGTATAAAGCAAGATCTCACACAGGGCAATGATGGAAATGGCGAAATGATCTGTATATTGTCAGTCAGTTGGGGAGTACATGTTGTCCAATCTCTGATAGTTCTGTGGTGCCATCAGTCAAGCAGAGAGGACCATCACATCCTTAGGTTAAATCTCAACCGAATGAGAAATTGAATCAAAAATAAATTTTGAATTCAATTAGAAATGTCTTTGTGACCATTTCTAGCCTGAAGCAGGTTGCATGCTGGGAGTATACTCTGGAAACTAGGGACTCAATCCAAAATTGTACCATGGAAGTCAGTGATTTCATTGGAGAGCTGCGTTCTGCCCACAAACATACAATGGTATCTCATGGGTTTCCTGCATTGGCTATTGGGCAGGTCCTTGGGAGACAAAAGCAAATAGCAACATCCCCAAAGATTCTGGGGGTCTTCGGTCCATAACCATTCAAAATTGGAGAAGGGATATTCAAGACTGTATTGAGAACCTGATGCATTGGACTAGGGACACACTTACTCCATGATCCTGAGGAAATGCCAAAGAGGAAGAAGGTGTAATCTGAGATATCAAAGCAAGATAGCATTTTAGGTTTGATACAACAACCCTTCCATAGGCTTTCAATGATTAACAATTATCACTTTCTTCCGTCACTCACCTCCTTGTACCAATATTTCAGCAGGCGAATCAAGTCTTTAACCTTTGGAAATTGCCGCTTCACAAATGATCTCTGAAGTTCCGTAAAACAAGCAGAAAATTCTCCATCTGTCATCTCGTTCTCGTTTGCAAATTGGGTTAGTTCGAGATGTGCTTTGCTTCTATCACACTGTGGTGCTGCAAGAAATAAAATGATGAATGAGAACATGGTCAAAAGACTATTGATTAATATCTGGTCAAGTATCACCTCCAAGACCAAATAGGCCATTCTATTGGATTCACTCCAGTTTATTTAATCTCAGGATATTTTCCACCTTCCCAAAGGTTCCCAGAAAGAGTTTGCTGAAGTTTGCATAACAAAGGAGAATGAGGGGAGATTTGATAGAGGTATTCAAAATTATGACCGTTATAGATGGGGTAAAAGCAAGCAGGCTTTTTTCCCCACTGAGGTTGGGTGACACTAGAAATAGAGGTTATGGTTTAAGGTTGAGAAGTGATTATTTTAAAGGCAGGGGTCCCCATCCTTTTTTATGCCATGCACCATTAACCAAGGAACCTGTGGACCCCAGGGTGGGAACCCCTGGTTTAAAAACATTTGGGGGAACTTCTTCACACAAGATGGTTGTGAGTGTGTGGAATGAGCTGCCAGCAGAGTGATGGCTGCGGGTTCAATTTCAACATTTAAAAGAAATTCGGATAGATACATAGATGGGTGTGGTATGGAGGGCTGTGGTCCAGGTACAAGTTGATGGGACTGGGCAAAATCATAGTTCAGCATGCACTAGGTGGGCTGAAGGGCCTGTTTCTATGCTGTAGTGTTCCATAACTCTATTTCTGCTAAGAATCACCTGTAAATTTAACCCAAGATAATGACTAATGCTTTTTGCATCTTGGTAAGAGTGGCCAAGAAAATGAATCCCTTTCTTATGAAAGGAAAGGAAAAAGGCAGATATTATCTTTTAACAGCAAGTTTTAGACTTGCTACCCAAGACTTCCCATGGAATTCATTTTGTTATCAAACTGGTTTAATGTCAGCGTTAAAGCAATAGCAGTAAGATTTAGGGTTAATATTCCTTGTTATTTCTCCTATGAAAGAATCTTATGTGCCATATACAGACAAAAAGTGAACTGTAATCTACATTCAGTGGCCACTTTATTAGGTACACCTGCTCGTTAATGCAAATGTCTAATCAACCAATCACATAGCAGCAATTCAATGTACAAAAGCATGCAGTCCTGGTCAACAGGTTCAGTTGTTGTTTGGATCAAACATCCGAATAGGGAAGAAATGCATTCTAAGTGACTGACTGTGGCATGATTGTTGGTGCCAGACAGGGTGGTTGGAGTATCTCAGAAAATGCCGATCTCCTGGGATTCTTATGTGCAACAGTCACTAGAGATGGCTTAGAATAGACGAATAAAAAACAAGACATCCAGTGAGTGCAGTTCAGTGGCTAGACTCTCCTTGTTAGTGAGACGTCAGAGGAAAATGGCCAGACTGGTTCAAGCCGACAGGAAGGTGACAGTAATTCAATAGCCTTGTGTTACAGCAGAGCCATGCAGGAGCGCATTTGTGAATGTACAACACTTCGAACC
This sequence comes from Mobula hypostoma, assembly GCF_963921235.1. Classification (NCBI taxonomy): domain Eukaryota; kingdom Metazoa; phylum Chordata; class Chondrichthyes; order Myliobatiformes; family Myliobatidae; genus Mobula; species Mobula hypostoma. Next base: position 31,042,061 of record NC_086123.1, on the reverse strand, counting down.
TTGAGGTGGATGGGCTACAGCAGCAGAAGGCCAAGATTACAGGAAGTACCGAATAAAATGGTCACTGAGCGCATTTTCTTCCTTAACAACAGCAGCAACAACTTGACTCAGAATAAGACTCTGAAGAGAGCAAATTAGACAAGCTCCTTTCAAACCGCCTATCCACAGAAGCAGTGACAGAAGAATTAAAATTACATTTGAGATGTAACATTACTATTAATTATAGTCAACGTATCATTGCTATTAATTCTTACTTAATGCATCATAGGTTGGCAGAACATCAAAGGACACGGTCTCTGAACTCTTCTTTGATTGCAGCTCAAAACTCAGAGATTTTGGCGATGTGGTACTTTGCTTTATGATGTTGATATTGATATTATCGACTTGATATGCAAGGCTTTGAGAATATTTATCCAACATTGCCCGAATTCCCTCAAGAATTTCATGCCTGGTGTCTCTCTGGTGCTGGAAACTTTTGAAGCAACTGAGAAAGACGACGAGATCTGCATCTGAGCTATTTTTTAAAGCTGTTCCTTTTCCTGATGATCCACCCTGTCAACAAAAAAAGTTACACATCTAATTATCGTTCTTTTCAAACATTTCCAGAATTAGAATTGAAATCAGGTTTAACATAGCCAGCATATGTTTTGTGTGCAGGATTAACATGGTGGTGCTTTGTTCTGTCCCTTTAGTTCAGAACTTTCCCCTTTTCCTGAAAATCCAGAAGGGAGGCAGTTGAACAAACACTCTTTAAGGATATCCCCAAGTAGACATGCACTACGTTCATAGAAGACATTTGACAGTTGGTCATCGCTATTACCATCCAGCCTTGTCCTCACTGGAGGACACACATACAGTCTTCCCAAGGAAATGGTGAGGTAACCTTTGTATATACCTCCACCTTATCCAGAACACTGCCACCAAAATTAACGCCCTAATCTTTTTCTATTTCACTATTTTTTTTTAATTTAGCATAATTCCATGCATTCTAAGCCCATATTCACTGACAAACAACAATTTGTTGAAGCCGAATGTATGCCTTGTTACGCCCTGAAGACACAGGTCACGTCCTCCCCACCATTGAGCACATCTGCATGGAGCATTGTCACAGGAAAGCAGCATCCATCATCAGGGACCCCCACCACCCAGGTCATGCTCTCCTCTCGCTGCTGCCATCAGGAAGAAGGTACAGGAGCCTCAGGACTCACACCACCAGGTTCAGGAAGTTATTACCCCTCAACCATCAGATTCTTGAACGGGGGGGGCGGCGGGATTACTTACTTGCCCCCGTGTAACCCATCTTTCATCTACAGTTCCCAGCTGCCCTGGAGCCACAGGTTTAATTCTATTAACTTCCGATTTGTTGCCTTCTTAGCCCAGGGCTCTGGGAGTAATCCTGAAATTACAACCCTAAGGTACTGTTTTTTTCAGGACTTGCCGCCTAAATTTCTGAATTGACCTTGCAGGACTTCACCTCTCCTTCTGTTGATGTTGCGAGTGTCAGGTCATTCCCGTTGAACCCTCCCTGATCTGTCCGGCTTCCATCACTTCACCGGCTGCTGTCCTGCCCCTTTAATAAACAGCAGACTTGGAAAAGAGAAAATTCTTCTCCGGCCTTGCCTCACCGCGGCTCGCCCTTCTTACAGAAGCCCGGTGTTCATCATCGCGCACACGTTAACCGCCCAGCAACACTTCCACCTCAAGGAAGACCTTCTCAAAGTGGCCACTCAGCTGGAGACCACTTCCCCTTCACTCACTGCTAAGCGCCTCAGGGTCATGCACTGGGTGCTGACAGAAGCTTCACACAAGGATCAGGGGACCACCTCGTAAATTACTCGCCATACACCGCGCCTACTTCAAGCAGCGAGGCCGAAAGTTTTTTTAAAAAAGCGAGAACTCCAGACTTACTCCCAGTGGAACTTCCAAAGCTCAAGACAAATTTATTATCAAAGTACATATACATGTCGCCATATTCTGCCCTGAAATTAATTTTCTTGCCGGTAGTGTAGATCCGTGCTTTCCACTCAGAACTCTTCATCCACCACAGAGCACTCAGACCTGTGGTAGAAACAAGTCGGACTTGTCCTGAAATGCTGCCCAAGAGGGAGAAAGCTGTGGCAAGTTGATAAGATCCCCCATTGGACCTGGGAATGTACACAATTTAACAAAGACCTTTGGACCGAACCACACTGACTGCATTACAAAACTGTTGACAGCTTCGCCCTTAGTTTTTTAAAAAAATGAGAACTATTCACCAGTTTTGCCATCATTACACTGGCTGCCCGTGTCCTATAGGATTAATTTTTAAATAATTTTAAAAATATATCTTACCCCTAAACAAACCTCCCCTCACCCGCCCTCCTCGAACATACCATGGCAGCTAATGTATTTACAATACAACAATTCAGAAATACAAGTGCGGACATTTCACAGCCATACTCCCACACCACTTCAAGACGAAGGCCCACACACATCCACAACATGTCAGATGATCCAAAATACACTCATATTACAATTCGTCAACCACCCTGTGAGGTAAACCATATGCGTGTTAAAAGGGAGGCAGCTTCCCAAGTACAATCAAATGCCCTCAACTCGTAGGTAATTCCTTAAGACTCCCAAAATATGACAAGAAAGGTCCCCATTTCGAATAGAACTTTTTCACAGACCCTCTCAAAGTGAATTTAATCTTTTCTAATTTTAGGAAAAAACATTACGCTCTCTAACCAAGCAGCAGCAGATGGGGGAGTGGCATATTTCCAGACCAGCAAGATTTTCCTACGGGCCAATAGCGATGTAAATGCAATGATATCTCACTGGCTTGCATTTAAAACCAAAACATCATCTGCCACACCAAATTCAGCTATAAGCGGGCAAGATCTCAGTGTCACCCCCAAAACCTCTCTGATAATTTAAAAACCAGTGTCCCATAGCCATCAAGCCGAGGGCAAGACCAAACTGCATACACTAAACCAGCCGGAGAGAAGAAACACCTGTCACAGCCTGCGTCTGTCCCGGGATATATGTCAGCAAGCCTGGCTTTACTTAAATGTACCCTGTGTAAAACTTTAAATTGTATGAGCCCCAGTCTAGCACATGGTGACGTAAAAATAATTTTAACTGTATACAAGACTCTAAATAATCTAGCTCCTCAATATATCCCTTACGTCCCTAATCGTAATCTTAAATCCGTGAATACTGGTTTGCTTAAAGTTCCTAGAGTCAAGCATACAAGAACTGGTGATGCGATCTTGCAAAAAAAAACTCTTAATGACTGAGATACGCCAGACTAGTTTCAAAACACTTCCAAAAAACTACTTTTTAAATTTGGCTTTCTTACTATATAGGATTACTTAATGTCTCTTGATGTTGATTACATTTATATAATTTGGTATATTCGATTACAGTTTATCCTATATAATGTTTGTCTTGTTACTCTTAAGCTTATCTCTTATTTTTATGAGTAGATTGATTTATCAGCATCTTCATTCACGAGGAAAAGAAGTGCTTGCTGTTTTAAAAACTGAATTATAGTAAGTACCACTCGGTAAGTATTTTTCATTTAAAAACTAACCGACTCACCTTAACGGCTTTGATCACTTTAACGTCGGGTTGTTTGGTGAAACACTGATTTTTTAAAAACTCGCAGATCCTGTTCATGGCCTCTCTCACCTCGACATTAAATCCGCTTGGCTCCAAGTTCTTTTTAATGAAGTCGTCCAGTTTCTCGGGGTCTATTTCGTGTAGCTCCATCGTTACTGAGCGTACGTTCTTCCTCACAGGCGGCGTCCAAACTTCTTGCTTCCACCGCAGAGAAGCTGTTTATAAACCGGTCGCCAGCCCCGCCTTCAAATTATTCTAATATAGTGAAATTTGCCGGTACATTACATTTTATGCACGGCACTGCTCTGGTTGGCTGTCATCGCTCGAGCTGATTAATGGCAGCACCGCGCCCATTTCGATTTCAGTGGATAACGCCGTAGTTCGGTTCCTTTTCTTTCCATCGCTTTTCCTGGCCCCATCAATGCTGACTCACTGTGCGCTGATCACTTGTTTTTACTTTTTAAAAGCATCTTTCCTTCAGACTCTCGCTCTCGTTATTCGGACACCCGGAATAACATTCCAACCCACGGGGCAAACTGCCCTCCTCTAAAACACGTCTCGCATCTCAAAATGAACTTACTTGTATGTCAGAGTCTGAATCCCTCCACCCACGGTTCAGGGGCCCTGTCCTCTTCACTGTTCCTCTCCTGTCCCTGTCTGTACTCTGTGCCTGCGCAAGTTTTTCATTGCACCTGTGCGTATGAAATTAAAATCAACCTTCACATTGCTGAGGCTCAGTCTAAACACAAGAGAGTCTACAGATGCTGGAAATCCAGAGCAACACACGGGAAAATACTGGAGGAACTCAGCAGGTCAGGCAGCAGCTATGGAGAGGAATAATCAGCCGATGTTTGGGGCCCAGACCGGAAAGAAATGGGAAGAATGCAGAATAATAAATTGGGGGAGGGGAAGGAATGCAAGCTACAAGGTGAGGGGAAAGGGGAATGAAGTGAGAAGCTTGGAGGAGATAGGATAATGGAGAGTCCAATCCCTGTGTTGAGTAGAGGTGGGGAGACATCTCCGATGTTCTGGAAAGGAAAACCTCATCCTAGGAACAGATCTGCAGAGCATCAGAGATATCTCCCTTCTTCAAAGGATAGGGTTTCCCTTCCTCTACCACCCACAAACCCTTCTCACAGTGGCATGCCTGTCACATCCCTCACCCTCTGCTTCACTCTGATCCCCTGTCATTTTCACTTCTTTCCCTACAAGTGCCCAAACCCTAAACCCTCTCATTACCTGGTCCACATCACCGCTCTCTATTTGATGCTGACTTTGTATCCTTCTGCACAATCTGCTGGGAACCAGAAAAAGGAGCTGAATATCCTGTTCACTAGCAAGTCCCCACCACTAGTACTTCCTACTCTCACTGCCACCACCTGCGTCTTCTACCTGTTTCAGTCAAGGAGCAGGGGGTTCATCTCCACACAAAGTGCTCCCCTGTTTTGAGAACAACAGCCTGGGGGATCATTTTGCTGCAGTGGGGCGGTGTGGGGAGCCATTCCCACTTGTGATTCTGTCGTCGCCATTCACCACCTTCTGGGGAAGTGGGATGGTCACACTCCAAGATGAAGATGTGGTGGGGTCCAAAATTGCTGAGACTCTTCATCAGGACAGACGCTCGGTGAAGCGGTCTCACTGATGTACAGGAGGCCACTCCGGGAGCACCAGATACAGTAGATGACCCCAACAGAGTCAAGGTGATGTGTCGCCTCACCTGGAAAGGGCCATGAATAGTGCCTCGTTAGAGCAGGTGTAGCACTTGTTCCACTTGCAAAGGCAAGTACAAGGAGGGACATCAGTGGAGAGTGTGAATGGGCAAGGGAATTGCATAGGGAGTGATTACTGCAGAAAGTGGAAAGTGGAGGTGAGGGAAAGATGTGTTTGGTGGTGGAATCCTGTTAGAGATGGCGGAAATTATGGAAAATTTTGTGCTGGATGCAGAGGCTGATGGGGTGGTAGGTGAGGACAAGAGGAACCCTATCCCTGATGGGGTGGCAGGGGGATGGGTGAAGGCAGACATGCATGAAATGGAAGAGATGCATGTGAGGGCAGCATTGATGGTGGAGCAAGGGAAGTCCCTTTCTTTAAAGAAGGAAGACATCTCACTTTTTTTGGAATGAAAAGCCTCATCCTGAGAGCAGATGTGGGCAGAGATGTTGGAATTGAGAGAAGAGGATGGCATCTTCACAAGTGACTTTGTTCTGAGACAGTGACCCCAGATTCTAGAGCCCTAGGCCAGAGGAAACATCCCTTCTGCATACAAACTGCCAAGGCCAGTAGAAATTGGTAACTTTAAATGAGGTCACTTTTCATTCTGCTGATGTCTGGAGATTGCAGACTTCAGACTCAAATTTATTCATCACATGTACTTGGAACATACAGTGAACTGTGTCATTTGTGTTATCATGCAACATAACCCAAGGATGTGCTGGGGGCAGCCCACAAATCACCAACGTAACATGCCCACAATGTTCATCTGCACAGTACAAGTAGCAACAGCAACAATAAAAGCAAAACAGTCCCCTTTCCCACCCACTCACACAGTCAGACTGGCCTCCAACCTCAGGACAGACCATCTCTGGGCCTTCATTTCTTGCCTATAAATACTCATAGGCAAGCTCACTATCCCAGAAGGTAGTCAAGTTGATCTTGACCACATTACCTCAATGGCGTGTATATTCTTTCTTACCTAAAGAGACAATCGTCTACATAATACTCCAGCTGTGGTGTAATAATGGTACTTCATAAATCAGTAAGACACCTTTTCTCTTGCACTCCAATCTTCTCATAGTCGAAGCAAACAAATGAAGGACGTTTGCTGGGTGGGAAGTAACCACAATGACTTTTTCCGCCTGTTTCTTTGTTCTGGACACATACGACCCCTGCATTGTTGGTAGACTGCAGCCAATAATGTTTTCTGCTGACCTGACAGTTGGCTGTAGTTTTTGTGTATTGCACCAAACCAGATAGTAATGGCTGATGTGAGGATGCTCTCTATGAAGAATTACACCAATAGATTTTGGGTAAGAACATCTTACCAACAATCTCTGCCAAGACTTTTTGTTAATGAATGAGATATGGGTCTCCCACACGAGGTCCTATGAAATAAACAAGGGATGAGTGCAGGATGGGTATAAAATCGGAGCTTAGTGGTTGGCATGGACATGGTGGCCATTTCTGCATTGAATTGCAATGACTCTCTAAAGGAGTACTGTTAGGGTGTATTCTGGAGTTGGCAAATATTAATTTCACCAGCAAACAATCTTCAGACTTGAATGTGGATTGTAGATTGAATTTAAGGCACAGCTCAGAACAATCAGACCTCAGAAGCCTGCATATGCATGAATGCAGCCGAGAGTCAGTGGACGTTAATATTCATTTTGGGTGTCTGGAGTGTGGGTGCAAAGGAGATGGCGTGTGATAACTATGTGTAATTCAAAAGGAAGTATTTTACATACATTGAAACGGTAGAATTGCTGTGCTGATACCTTTGATCTTCAGCAGATAAAATGTCATGTAATATTGGGTTGAGCAGGCCTCCTCTTACAAAAGTGTCTCAATATGATGCCTGCTGCTGGTTTTTGTTGAATAAAACACTTCTATATCCACAAACTTTAGTGTCTCTCTGGTGACTTTTTCACAACAGAACAAGTACAATCTGACAAAGTGAACAAGTCCCGGAAATGAACATTTACAACTGTTCAGTGTTTCAGAGGAATAAGCAGAAGGGAAGATAGATGGAGTAATTCCATTTATCTTGACCACAGGAGCACCAAAGAGTGGGAAAGTGAGGTAAGTCTCACTCCAAATCACTTGTGCCGCTGGTGCGGGGTCCCAGGAATTTCCGACATGAAAGCTTCTCAATCAACTCAGAACTTGATAAATGTGAAGCTCCAGAAGAGATACTGGAGGAACTCAGTATGTCAGGCAGCATCTATGGATGGAAATGGACAGTCAATGTGACATTCTTTATCTGGACTGAAAGACAGAACAGAGATGGCCAATATTAAGAAGTGAGGGGAAGGGGTGGACCAAAAGCTGGATCCAGGTGAGAAGGGATGATAGGCAGATGGAAGAAGGAGGAGTGGACATGGGGACAGAAGCTGGGAGGTGACGGCTGGAGGCGATAAAGGGCTGCAGATGAAGGAATCTGGTAAGAGAGGAAGGCCTAGTTTGCACTGGTCTCACCAATGTAGAAGATGTCATATCGGAAGCACCTGATACAATAAACAAGACCAGAGGAGATGCATGTGGATGCCCGGCTCACCTGGAAGAGCTGCTCAGGACACTGCCACGATGAAGCCAAATGCAAGTTGGAGGAGGAACACCTCATACTCTGTCTGAGTAGTCATTAACCTCTAACTGTCATTGTCCGGTCCGTGAAGACTGCCTTCCGGTTCACAGTCCGGTCCATGGACTCAGGATTCCGGGTCTTCCAGCTGTCCCTTGTTTTGTTTGAGTTAATCATAGGTACCTGATTCCCATCTTGGGGCTTGGAATATAAGAGGCCTTGGGTGTGAGCTGCTGGTTTGCCTTGTCATGATTTCCTGGGCGCAACCTGCCGGTGGAAGGCTAGAGCGGCCACTTGTCACCTTTAGGCCATGTTGGAGAACCATCGCTTCATGGAGCCCTGCTGTCGGCAGTTGGAGCTGTCTTTGTGGTATGGATTTGGCTGTTTCCTGGGCCAGCTGAGTGGCTGCCAGCCGCTCAGAGCTAGGTAGGGATCTGGCTGTTTCCATAGCCAGCTGAGGTTGCTGGCTGAACTGTGACTCGGAGCAACCCCGATGCAGAGAAGAAACTGTCTGTTGTTCTTTGGTGTTTGTCTCTTCTTGTCCTCACCTCTATGGGGTAAGTCAGGCCATTCTGCCGTTGCCCTGTGGGGGATCTGTCTTGTCCTTGCCTCCGTGGGATAAGTCAGGCTGTTCTGCCGTTGCCCTGTGGGGGGTCCTGTCTTGTTTTGTCTTGTCCTCGCCTCTGTTGGGTAAGTCCGGCTGTTCTGCCATTACCCAACAAGTGGACCTGTCCCACCTTGGTATGGAGATAAAGTTGAGTCCCGGCTCTATGTCTATGTACTGTCCAGTCTCGTGTTAGTGTCATGTTAAAGATGAGTCCCGGCTTTTCGATGGATAAGTCCTGGCTCTAGGTTGATGTACAGTTCCCAGTCTGTCTCTGAGCTCCAGCCTCTGAGTTATCAGCCTCCGCATTCTAAGTCCCCAGCTTCTAGCCTCAAGACTCAAGAGCCAAGACCCCAGCCACGTCCTGTCCTGTAGCCATGTCATGTCCTTGCCTGGTTCTGGGGACCGAACCCGAGGCAAGACCCAGGTTCTAGGTCCTTGTCCAGTCTCTGGCTTGGAATCCAAGCACAGGCTCCTTGTTCATAGTTCCTTGTCCGGGTTCCCTGTCTAGTCCATGTCCTGGCCCTAGTCTGCGTTCTTGTCCCTGCTCCTGGTCTATATCCCGTCACGTCCCTACTCCAGTCAAGTCCTGTTCCTTGTACTTCAGTGTGCGAGTCTCACATTTGGATCTGTTCTCAACGCCCCCATTGTGACACTAACTTCTGGTAGGTACCCACTCCTCTGTGGTTCTCCCCTCCCCCTTTAGTTGTTTTCCCCAGTTTAGTAATCCTCTCACCACTTTCCTCCCCCACCCACATGACCTGCCCATCACCTCTGTGGTTCCCCATCTACTTCCGTGGTCCACTGTCCTTTCCTATCAGATTTCTTCTTCTTCTTCCTCAGTCCCATACTTCTTCCAGCTATCACCTGCCAGCTTCTCACATCATCCCCACTCCCACACCCATCCAGTCTCCCCCTCACCAATTTGTACCCCCTCCTCCCCATTCCTACCCCTCTCTTCTTATTCTGGCTTCCTTTGCAATTCTGATGAAGGATCTGGACTGAATCATGGACTGTTCATTTCCCTCCTTTGATGTTACCTGACCTCCTGAGTCCCCCCCCCCCCCAACATCTTTTGTGTTTTCTTCAAGATTCCCAGCATCTGTAGAATTCCTTTGGGTTTCCTTATATGAGGCCCTGGTTGTTGATGGGGGCTGGGTGAGCACTGGTGAGGTCAGCTGTAACACATCCTACCGGACAAAGTGCAGGTGGGCAGGAGGAAGAGAGATGTGAGGACCAGGGAGTCTCAGAGAGAGGGCTCCATGCCGAAAGCAGAAAGAAGTGGAGAGCGGGATGTACGGCAGGTGCTGGGATCACGTTGGAAATGGTGCACGTCACAAAGCATAGATGGGGTGAAAGTTAAGGTCCGGGGGTACACACTGTTTCGGTTCTGTCCTCGGGGAGATGGGCGACAGAGGTGGGGAAATAGAGGTGCTGTGGATGGAGCACAATTGTTTTCTTGTGTTACATTTTATCACTTACATAGTCACTTCATGAACCACATAATTGTATTCAGAGATGACACGTCTAAGGTTATATTCAATTCAGATCCGGCTTCGCATTCTCGGCTTCCAGCTGTTGTGTCATTCCCGGAATCCGAAAGTGAAACAGCCGATAGCGTTGAACCCTGTAACAGGGCGCATGCATTTCCAATTCCCTGCGGGGAATTTTTCGGAAACGAAACTTCGGCTGGAACCTGATTGGTTTGTTTATCAACACAGCGACAGCGGGCCGTGAGATCAGCCCAGCGGCGCGGTGACGTTCAGAAACGGGAGCAGAAGATAAAGCGAGCCGGGGGAGGCGGAGAGACGCAGAGTTGCAGGAGCGGGGATACCGATCAGCAGCAGCCCGAGAATTTCTATTGATTTACCCGGACCAGAGCTGAAAGTCGGTGCGGAATAAAGGGCAAAGAAAAAAAGCTGCGGATCAGATTTTCTTCAGATTCGTCCTGACTTCCTGCACTGTCGACAAAAATTGTAAGACTTTATTTGATTATCTCAAAGTTCATTTTTATCTACCTGTTTACAACATTGACAATATAATTTAAATTACTAAGATCCTCTGAACTGGGCAGGAAATGTAGTCTCTACCGCTGACAAAACGCGGGGCGAGAACAAGTTAGTAGAAAACTAACTTTACAGAAAGTGGCAATAGATACGCGACAAATTGTTGTCAACTAGCGGCGAGGTAAAAGATCATCGGGGATATCATTGAATAGAGGTGCAGGCCGAATGGCCACTCCTGCTTCTCAGATTGATCGGCTCACGATTCGGTGAAACCCGTTAATCGGCTGATGTAGAGTGACGGTCTTGTTAAAATGGTGCATCAAATCTTCGCTCATGTCATGACAATAATTTGCGTGTGAATTCAGTGCATCGGGAAGTCTGGGTCGGAAGTGACCACTTTCTGTGCAGGAGAGCGGGGGGGGGGTGAATGTTTGGTTGAAAGTCAAATGGAGTTTATTCGCAGCAGAATCGATTTAGAATCAGAATTGGGGTGATCACCACTAACTTAAATCGATAAACTTGGCAGCTTGTGGCGGCAGCACAGTGCAGTACAGAGCATATAATATAAACTATAATAGCACACTCACACACATATAGATACAGTATATATACGTGTGTGTGTGTGTGTGTGTGTGTGTGTGTGTGTTTGTGTGTGTGTGTTTGTGTGTGTGTGTGTGTTTGTGTGTGTGTGTGTGTTTGTGTGTGTGTGTGTGTGTGTGTGTGTGTGTGTGTGTGTGTGTGTAGCGAAAATATTGTTCATTAGTTCATCTGTTCCTAAAGCGCTGAGCGTGAGTCTTCAGACTCCTCGCTGATGGTAGCAATGAGAAGCGGGCATGACCGGCAGGCCCATACTGATCGATGCCTTCTCCTTCAGTCATCACCTTTTGAAGATACACTCTGTTGATGCCCATGATGGAGCTGGATGAGTTTACCTCCCTCCGCAGCTTTTTCTGACCCTCTGTCGTGGTCCCTCCATATCAGACGGTGATGCAACAAGTCCGAATGCGGGGTACACCATTAAAGCGATATGACAAAAGTGATTTTTTTCCTATTAAGCGGCGATTGGAATGGCCCTGGCTTAGAAATCTAAACAAATTGCACATTTACACATGTGCATTTACAAATGTCACTTACACATTTGTTTGCCGCTGATCGGATTACATTCAAAAATGTTTAAGTTCACCGGCTCACGCAGTCCCTCCCCCTTAAATTGTCAGTATTGCGGCTCAAAATTCCTGTCTCACATTTAGAACTGCTGGGAAAGAGGGGTCTGTCTTTTCCCGTTTGTCTACAGCTCTTAGTAAATAGTCTAATTATGTTGATATTATAGGCAATGCCATATTAATACCTCATAGTTCATGCCCTGCTGATGTAAAAACTCTCTAATCATTTCTCCTTTCTCCACAGCGATTTGACAAGATGAGACTTCAGGTGAGGTTTATCACCGGCGATGGTTTCGAACTTGATGTCGACGCTTCCATTCGAGTGTCGACACTCAAGATGAAAATCCAGGAAAAGACCAACGTGCCCATTTCCCAACAGCGTCTGATGGTGCAAAATGGCCAAAGCGTGGAGATGCAGGACGACAGAAGTCTGAGCTACTACAACCTCAACCCCAGCCCCACCGTCATGTTGCTGGTCAGGAAAGAGGAATCCATGCAGATATTTCTCCTGAATGACAAGGGGAAAACCTCGACGTACGACGTGATGCCCTCTGAGTCCGTGCAGAAGTTTAAAGAGCGGGTCCATCGGCAGGAGGGGGTCAGACCCGACCAGCAGCGCCTGGTTTACGAGGGCAAACAGTTGGAGGATGGGCGATTGCTCTCCGACTACAACATCAGACCACTAACCACCATCTCTCTGCTGCTCCGGCTACGTGGAGGCTGATTTACTCCTGCAGACGGTTGAGAAAACTGTGATTAAAAATAATTTATTGGTATTTTATTGCATTCCTATATTCTGTCGTGAGCACTTTGTTACATTATCCTGTGTATCTGCTACGTTCCACACTGACATTCACAAGTTGGACAAAGGACCGATTTCCGCTCTGTATTAATGCTGTACTGATGGGGTGTCTGTCGGACAATGACATAAATTCCCATCGAGGTTTGTCGCTTGTCACCTTGTTGCCTTCTTAGCCTGGAAAACATGGGTTGTCAGTTTTGCAGAGGCCAGATATTAACAATATCAAAGGAACTCTGGCAACCTGCACCTCCTCTTCAGATCAATGTAACTCCGAATGGCTGATCACAATCTGATGGTCTATGACTTCCCACATAAAATGGGTCTCACTCACAGACCCAGAAATAACTGCTGTGGCAATTTCAATTTACAATGTTTTAAAACAAATCCCAGTAAAAAGATTGGGTTTGATGGGGGAGGGGGAGATGACTTAAGGACCTCAAAAATTGTTTGCTTCAGTTACTGTGTTCTTCCAATGGGTCTTGATTTTCATTTTAGCATTAAAATTTAATGAAATCAGATTAGTTGAAGTTCTAAATGTTTTGCAATTTTCATTGTTGAAATTTCCAATATGATTTGAAATGATTTTTTTTAATAAAAGTCTAAATGCAGGAACACTGGCATTTCTGTGTGATTGCGTTCATCTATTTCTGTAGACCCTGGTAAGAGATGAAGTATCTTGACCAAAGTTTGATTGTGGCGTTTGAACCATGTACAAGATTCTCAAAAACCCCAATTCACATTCAACACTTTACACAATGGAATTATTATATTAGCTATTCTGCATTCTTTCCTATTAAATCCGAAGCAAATATTGAAGTTTAACTGTCACTATTCCCCACTGTGTTACTTTTACCTCACTCAACCATAGAAACCATAGAAACTAGAGCACAGAAACAGGCCTTCTGGCCCTTCTTGGCTGTGCCGAACCATTTTCTGCCTAGTTCCACTGACCTGCACACGGACCATATCCCTCCATACACCTCCCATCCATGTATCTGTCCAATTTATTCTTAAATGTTACAAAAGAACCCGCATTTACCACCTCGTCTGGCAGCTCATTCCATACTCCCACCGCTCTCTGTGTGAAGAAGCCCCACCTAATGTTCCCTTTAAACTTTTCCCTCCTCACCCTTAATCCATGTCCTCTGGTTTTTTTCTCCTCTTGCCTCAGTGGAAAAAGCCTGCTTGCATTCACTCTATCTATACCCATCATAATTTTATATACCTCTATCAAATCTCCCCTCATTCTTCTACGCTCCAGGGAATAAAGTCCTAACCTATTCAATCTTTCTCTGTAACTGAGTTTCTCAAGTCCCGGCAACATCCTTGTAAACCTTCTCTGCACTCTTTCAACCTTATTTATATCCTTCCTGTAATTTGGTGACCAAAACTGAACACAATACTCCAGATTTGGCCTCACCAATGACTTATACAACCTCATCATAACATTCCAGCTCTTATACTCAATACTTCGATTAATAAAAGCCAATGTACCAAAAGCTCTCTTTACGACCCTATCTACCTGTGATGACACTTTTAGAGAATCTGGTATCTGTATTCCCAGATCCCGCTGTTCCACTGCACTACTCAGTGCCTTACCATTAACCCTGTATGTTCTACCTTGGTTTGTCCTTCCAACGTGCAATACCTCACACTTGTCAGTATTAAACTCCATCTGCCATTTTTCAGCCCATTTTTCCAGCTGGTCCAAGTCCCTCTGCAGGCTCTGAAAACCTTCCTCACTGTCTACTGCACCTCCAATCTTTGTATCATCAGCAAACTTGCTGATCCAATTTACCACATTATCATCCAGATCATTGATATAGATGACAAATAACAACGGACCCAGCACTGATCCCTGTGGCACACCACTAGTCACAGGCCTCCACTCGGAGAAGCAATTCTCTACCACCACTCTCTGGCTTCTTCCATCGAGCCAATGTCTAATCCAATTTACCACCTCTCCATGTATACCTAGCGACTGAATTTTCCTAACTAACCTCTCATGCGGGACCTTGTCAAAGGCCTTACTGAAGTCCATGTAGACAATATCCACTGCCTTCCCTTCATCCACTTTCCTGGTAACCTCCTCGAAAAACTCCAACAGATTGGTCAAACATGACCTACCACGCACAAAGCCATGTTGACTCTCCCTAATAAGCCCCTGTCTATCCAGATGCTTGTAGATTCTGTCTCTTAGTACTCCCTCCAATAATTTACCTACTACTGACGTTAAACTCACCGGCCTATAATTTCCCGGATTACTTTTCGATCCTTTTTTAAACAACGGAACAACATGAGCCACTCTCCAATCCTCCGGCACTTCACCCGTAGACAGCGACATTTTAAATATTTCTGCCAGGGCCCCCGCAATTTCAACACTAGTCTCCTTCAAGGTCCGAGGGAACACCCTGTCAGGTCCTGGGGATTTATCCACTTTAATTTTCCTCAAGACAGCAAGCACCTCCTCCTTTTTCATCTGTACACTTTCCATGGTCTCACTACTTGATTCCCTCAATTCCATAGATTTCATGCCAGCTTCCTTAGTAAATACAGATGCAAAAAACCTATTTAAGATCTCCCCCATTTCCTTTGGTTCCGCACAAAGCTGACCACTCTGATCTTCAAGAGGACCAATTTTATCCCTTACAATCCTTTTGCTCTTAATATACTTGTAAAAGCTCTTTGGATTATCCTTCACTTTGACTGCCAAGGCAACCTCATGTCTTCTTTTAGCCCTCCTGATTTCTTTCTTAAGTATTTTCTTACACTTCTTATACTCCTCAAGCACCTGATTTACTCCCTGTTTCCTATACATTTCATACAACTCCCTCTTCTTCTTTATCAGAGTTGCAATATCCCTTGAGAACCAAGGTTCCTTATTTCTATTCAATTTGCCTTTAATCCTGACAGGAACATACAAACTCTGCACTCTCAAAATTTCCCCTTTGAAGGCTTCCCACCTACCAATCACATCTTTGCCAGAGAACAACCTGTCCCAATCCACGCTTTTTAGATCCTTTCTCATTTCTTCAAATTTGGCCTTCTTCCAGTTCAGAACCTCAACCCTAGGACCAGATCTATCCTTGCCCATGATCAAATTGAAACTAATGGTGTTATGATCACTGGAACCAAAGTGCTCCCCTACACAGACTTCTGTCACTTGCCCTAATTCGTTTCCTAACAGGAGATCCAATATTGCATCCCCTCTAGTTGGTCCCTCTATATACTGATTTAGAAAACTTTCCTGAACACATTTTACAAACTCTAAACCATCTGGACCCCTAACAGTATGGGAGTCCCAATCAATGTATGGAAAATTAAAATCCCCTACCACCACAACTTTATGTTTCCTGCAGTTGCCTGCTATCTCTTTGCAGATTTGCTCTTCCAAGTCTCGTTGACTATTGGGTGGTCTGTAATACAATCCCACTAATGTGGCCATACCTTTCCTGTTTCTCAGCTCCACCCATAAGGACTCAGTAGACAAGCCCTCTAATCTGTCCTGCCTGAGCACTGCTGTAATATTTTCCCTAACAAGCAATGCTACTCCCCCACCTTTCATTCCTCTGCCTCGATCACATCTGAAACATCTGAACCCTGGAATATTAAGCTGCCAGTCCTGCCCCTCCTGTAGCCAAGTTTCACTAATTGCTATAACATCATAATTCCACGTGTCAATCCACGCCCTCAATTCATCTGCCTTCCCCGCAATACTCCTAGCATTGAAATATATACACCTCAGAAGAATTTTACCACCACTCATGTGATGGAATACTCTCTGCTTAACTGGATGAGTGCAAAACCAGCAATTCTCAAGAAGCCCATGATCGTCCAGGTTAAAAGAAGACTGATTGGTTCCTCAAACACACCAAACATTGATTCCTTCCATTATCCACGCATAGTAGCCCCACTATGTACCATTTACAAACTGCACTGCAGTATTTTTTTGTCCTGGCTGCTCTGATAGCATCTGTCAAACCCACAAATTCGAACATCAAGAAGGATAAAGGCTGCAGGCATGTGGGAACCCCACCAAATGCAGGTTCCCTTTGAAGCCAAACACCATCCTGACTTGGAACTACATTGCCATGTAGACTCTCATCATAGCTGGATCTAAATTCTGCAGATCCCTGTCCAACAGCACCATGAGGTCACACTCAGTGGCAACTTTGTTAGGTACACCTGTATACCTGTTCATTAATGCAAATATCTCATCAGCTAACCATGTGGCAGCAACTCAATGCAGAATGGTCAAGATGTTCAGTTGTTGTTCAGACCAAATATCAGAATAGGGTAGAAATGTGATCTTAGCAACTTTGACTGTAGAATGGTTGTTGGTGCCAGATGGGGTGGTTTGATTATCTCAGAAACTGCTGATCTCTTGGAATTTTCATGCACAACGGTCTGTAGAGTTTAGAGAGAATGGTGTGAAAAACATAAAATGACAAGTGACTGTCACTTCTGTAGGTAAAAATGTCTCGTTAATGAGTGAGGTCAAAGTATGAGACGTGAATTAGCTAAGATAGAATGGCAAATGACACTTAAAGGATTGACGGTGGATATGCAATGGCAAGCATTTAAAGGTTGCATGGATGAACTACAACAATTGTTCATCCCAGTTTGGCAAAAGAATAAATCAAGGAAGGTAGTGCACCCGTGGCTGACAAGAGAAATTAGGGATAGTATCAATTCCAAAGAAGAAGCATACAAATTAGCCAGAAAAAGTGGCTCACCTGAGGACTGGGAGAAATTCAGAGTTCAGCAGAGGAGGACAAAGGGCTTAATTAGGAAGGGGAAAAAAGATTATGAGAGAAAACTGGCAGGGAACATAAAAACGGACTGTAAAAGCTTTTATAGATATGTAAAAAGGAAAAGACTGGTAAAGACAAATGTAGGTCCCCTGCAGACAGAAACAGGTGAATTGATTATGGGGAGCAAGGACATGGCAGACCAATTGAATAGTTACTTTGGTTCTGTCTTCACTAAGGGGGACATAAATAATCTTCCAAAAATAGTAAGGGACAGAGGGTCCAGTGGGATGGAGGAACTGAGCAAAATACATGTTAGTAGGGAAGTGGTGTTAGGTAAATTGAAGGGATTGAAGGCAGATAAATCCCCAGGGCCAGATGGTCTGCATCCTAGAGTGCTTAAAGAAGCAGCCCAAGAAATAGTCGATGCATTAGTGATAATTTTTCAAAAGTCGTTAGATTCTGGACTAGTTCCTGAGGATTGGAGGGTGGCTAATGTAACTCCACTTTTTAAAAAAGGAGGGAGAGAGAAACCGGGGAATTATAGACCGGTTAGCCTAACGTCGGTGGTGGGGAAACTGCTGGAGTCAGTTATCAAGGATGTGATAACAGCACATTTGGAAAGCGGCGAAATCATCGGACAAAGTCAGCATGGATTTGTGAAAGGAAAATCATGTCTGACGAATCTCATAGAATTTTTTGAGGATGTAACTAGTAGAGTGGATAGGGGAGAACCAGTGGATGTGGTATATTTGGATTTTCAAAAGGCTTTTGACAAGGTCCCACACAGGAGGTTAGTGTGCAAACTTAAAGCACACAGTATTGGGGGTAAGGTATTGGTGTGGGTGGAGAATTGGTTGGCAGACAGGAAGCAAAGAGTGGGAATAAACGGGACCTTTTCAGAATGGCAGGCGGTGACTAGTGGGGTACTGCAAGGCTCAGTGCTGGGACCCCAGTTGTTTACAATATATATTAATGACTTGGATGAGGGAATTAAATGCAGCAGCTCCAAGTTTGCGGATGACACGAAGCTGGGTGGCAGTGTTAGCTGTGAGGAGGATGCTAAGAGGATGCAGGGTAACTTGGATAGGTTGGGTGAGTGGGCAAATTCATGGCAGATGCAATTTAATGTGGATAAATGTGAAGTTATCCACTTTGGTGGCAAAAATAGGAAAACAAATTATTATCTGAATGGTGGCCGATTAGGAAAAGGGGAGGTGCAACGAGACCTGGGTGTCCTTATACACCAGTCATTGAAAGTGGGCATGCAGGTACAGCAGGCGGTGAAAAAGGCGAATGGTATGCTGGCATTTATAGCGAGAGGATTCGAGTACAGGAGCAGGGAGGTACTACTGCAGTTGTACAAGGCCTTGGCGAGACCACACCTGGAGTATTGTGTGCAGTTTTGGTCCCCTAATCTGAGGAAAGACATCCTTGCCATAGAGGGAGTACAAAGAAGGTTCACCAGATTGATTCCTGGGATGGCAGGACTTTCATATCAAGAAAGACTGGATGAACTGGGCTTCTACTCGTTGGAATTTAGAAGATTGAGGGGGGATCTGATTGAAACGTATAAGATCCTAAAGGGATTGGACAGGCTAGATGCAGGAAGATTGTTCCCGATGTTGGGGAAGTCCAGAACGAGGGGCCACGGTTTGAGGATAGAGGGGAAGACTTTTAGGACCGAGATTAGGAAAAACTTCTTCACACAGAGAGTGGTGAATCTGTGGAATTCTCTGCCACAGGAAACAGTTGTGGCCAGTTCATTGGCTATATTTAAGAGGGAGTTAGATATGGCCCTTGTGGCTACGGGGGTCAGGGGGTATGGACGGAAGGCTGGGGCGGGGATCTGAGTTGGATGATCAGCCAAGATCATAATAAATGGCGGTGCAGGCTCGAAGGGCCGAATAGCCTACCCCTGCACCTATTTTCTATGTTTCTATGTTTCTATATTATGCATGGAATTGTGATAACAGTTTTCGAAAGTTCCAGTATGAATTCCCTCTTCTGCACACATTTGCATGTTTGCCAGCCCCTTGCCTAGGATATACCTTACACTTTATTGTCACCAAACAGCTAGTACTAGAATGTACAATCATCACAGCAATATTTGAATCTGCACTTCACACTCCCTGGATTACAAATATTAAATATTAAAAATAGTTAAAATTAGTAAATATTAAAAATTTAAGTTATAAATCATGAATATAAAACAGACAAATGGAATGTAAGGTAGTGCAGAAAAACCGAGAGGCAGGTCTGGATATTTGGAGGGTACGGCCCAGATCCAGGTCAGGATCCGTTCAGCAGTCTTATCACAGTAGAAAAGAAGCTGTTCCCAAATCTGGCCATATGAGTCTTCAAGCTCCTGAGCCTTCTCCCGGAGGGAAGAGGGACAAAAAGTCTGTTGGCTGGGTGTGTGGTGTCCTTGATTATCCTGGCAGCACTTCTCTGACAGCGTGCGTACTTGTGTGATGTGCTGCACCATGTTCACGATCTTCCGCAGCTTCTTTCAGTCTTTGACAGGACAACTTCCATACCAGGTTGTGATGCACCCTAGAAGTATGCTTTCTACGGTGCATCTATAAAATTAGTGAGGGTTTTAGGGGACAGGCCAAATTTCTTTAGTTTTCTCAGGAAGTAAAGGCACTGGTGGGCCTTCTTGGCAGTGAACTCTGCTTGGTTGGACCAAGTCAGGTCATTTGTGATATTGACCCCGAGGAACTTAAAGCTTTTGACCTGTTCCACTTGCACACCACCGATGTAAATTGGGTTGTGCGGTCCACTACTCCTTCTGAAGTCAACAACCAATTCCTTTGTCTTGCTGACGTTGAGGGATAGGCTATTGTCTTATTATTGTCTTATGATATTGATCTTAATTGAAATGGAACCACCTTTGATTGGGGCGGATGGTATTAAGGTTCTGAATTTAAACACACTTCCAATTTTGCTGATGTAGCGAGGTGGAATTGATCCTTTTGTCATTTAAAACCTGAATAATTAATTGCTGTAGCCCTGAATAAAGATTTCAAAATTGTCCTTTAATTGTCCTAGAATTTTACTTTAAGAACTTTAATAGACTCCTGCAGGATCAAGAAGAGGCAAAGGAAACAAATCTATCAATGAGTCTGTGCATTTTAAGAATTAGGTGTAAATTGATGGTTTAACATCTTTTCAATTTTGTGCTGAGTCCCAAAGATAATAACTAAGGCATTAACACATGCCAGAAGATAATTCTACATATTAACTTAAACAAATTATATGATTCCACAATTTTTAGTATGCTTACACTGAGCATTAGCAATGTCCACCTGACCTCTCAAATAGTTAATCGTTGCTCGGGTAAATCTATTCCAAGAGGACCACAACCTTGTCGCAGGGCTTGGAAGCTTGTGTGCCTCAATGACCCTGAGAGTTACGTTGGCTGGAGTCAGGCCTTTTGCTTTGGCTCTTGGTAGGGTCATGTGTGCCAAACAGGTCAAAGGGTAGAGGGTGTTGTAGCGTGGATGACATTAATGGAGAGTCAGAGTCACTGGTAGATTCAAACCAGCTTCTTTATTCGACATTCGACACAACAAGCAGGCATCATATGGACGGAGACGCTTCCAGTAGAAAGGACTGTTAGTCCAATGTGGGTTCAGATATTTATATGCTAAACTCAAAGGCCATCACTACTTAAAAAGTTATAGACAATGCTTCCTTTTGAAGCTACATACAAACATCACATCTTCGGATTTCATCCTTTCCTTCCGACGCCAACATGTCTGGGTTGGTATCCACAGCCTTTAGTTAAATCCACCATACATTTATTTGGCATTTTATGTGCTAACATAGAAGACAATTAATATTTATAAAGTACAGATAATACTGTCTTTGAAACTACAGCATCTGGTCAAACTACGGCACCAGAAGCATCTGGTATTCACACCTTTAGGAAGCGCATTGTTGTGGACTCAATCCACAGTACTTTGTCAAATAGAAGTCTGGTGGCAAAAGTCATTTAAGTGTAAACAAATCATCTATCCAAAAAACTTCACTCTAACAGAGGGCAAACTAACAGTGGACCACCACATCTCCAGGTTCAGGTGTTCAGCTCATGGATAAGAACAGTGACTGGTCAAAAAATAATTGTCACAGAAACAGCAATGAAGAAACCTTGTGTCCAGATGGAGATGGAGGTCCTTTATTGCTGTCCTAAACACAAGATGGATCCGGTTGAGAATGAATGATAGGCGGATGGAGGAGGGAGTGTGGACATGGGGACAGAAGCTGGGAAGTGATGGGTGGAGGTGATAAAGAGCTGCAGATGATGGAATCTGATAAGAGATTCCCAGTCTAATTTCCACCTGGTCTCACCAATATAGAGGACACCACATCAGAAGCAGTTGCTACAATAAAGAAAGCCAAGGGAGGTGCACGTGAATGTCCGCCTCACCTGGAAGTGCAGTTTAGGACACTGCTACGATGAAGCCAAACACAATCTGGGGGAGCAATATCTCATACTCGTTCTGAGTAGTCTTTAACCCGATGGCATTAAACTCTAAGTTCTGGTCAACACCTCCCCTTTAGTTTTTTTCCTATTTTAGTGATCCTCTCACCTCTTTCCTCCCCCACCCTCATGACCCTCCCAGGATCCCCATATCCTTCCATGGTCTCCTGTCCTTTCCAATCAGATTCCTTCTTCTTCAGCCCCTTAGTGCTTACACCGATCACCTCCCATCTTCACACATCATCCCCACTCCCACACTCATCCACTCTCCCCCTCACTAATTTATACTCCACCTCTCTCTCATCCCTCCTCCTTATTCTGGCTTCAGCCCCCTTTCTTTCCAATCCTGATGAAGGATCTCGAGTGAATTATGGATGTTCATTTCCCTCCATTGATGCTGCCTGACCTCCAGAGTTCCCCCAACAATTTTGGCTGCTCTTCAAGATTCCTGGCGTCTGTATGATCTCCTGGGTCTCTCTTTAGGGCACTGGTTGGTGATGGAGGCGGGCTGACCATTGGAGAGGTCAGCTGTAACACATCCTACACTTACAAAGTTTCGCTGGTGAGGGTGGGGGAGGTGGGGTGGGGGAGGTATCTGAGGACCTGTGAGTCACGGACCGAGGGGTCCATGCCGAAAACAGAAAGAGGTGCAGAACAGAATGTGTTACAAATGGTGGAATCACGGTGGAGATGGTGGACGTTGAAAAGATTGATATGCTGGATGGGGTGAAGCTCGGGAAACGGGGTAAAACTACGGCTGTCTGCCCACGGGGATCTGGGCAAGAAAGATGGGGAAATAGAGGTGATGTGGATTGGGCACAGTTGTGTTGTATTGTTTGGGTGGATTCGAGCATTTTATCACTTAGGTTGTCACTGAATGAACCAGATAAATGTATTCAGAGATGACACGTTTCAGGTTATGTTCCGGTCAAGATCGGGCTTCACATTCTCGGCTTCCCTGTGCCTGTGTTATTGTTGCAGATGCTGACACCAGAACGGAATCCGAAAGTGAATCAGCCGATAGCGTTGAACCCTGTAACAGGGCGAAAACGTTTCCAATTTACTGCGGGGAATTTTTCGGAAACGAAACTTCGGCTGGAACCTGATTGGTGTGTTTGTCAACACAGCGACAGCGGGCCGTGAGATCAGCCCAGCGGCGCGGTGACGTTCAGAAACGGGGGTAGAAGATAAAGCGAGCCGGGGGAGGCGGAGAGACGCAGAGTTGCAGGAGCGGGGATACCGATCAGCAGCAGCCGGAGAATTTCTATTGATTTACCCGGACCGGAGCTGGAAGTCGGTGCGGAATAAAGGGCAAAGAAAAAAAGCTGCGGATCAGATTTTCTTCAGATTCGTCCTGACTTCCGGTACTGTCGACAAAAATTTTAAGACTTTATTTAATTATCTTAAAGTTCTCATTTTTATCTAGCTGTTTACAACATTGACAATATAATTTAAATTACTAAGATCCTCTGAACCGGGCAGGAAATGTAGTCTCTACCGCTGACAAAACGCGGGGCGAGAACAAGTTAGTAGAAAACTAACTTTACAGAAAGTGGCAATAGATCCGCGACAAATTGTTGTCAACTGGCGGCGAGGTAAAAGATCATCGGGGATATCATTGAATAGCGGTGCAGGCCGAATGGCCACTCCTGCTACTCGGATTGATAGGCTCACGGTTCGGTGAAACCCGTTAATCGGCTGATGTAGAGTGACGGTCTTGTTAAAACGGTGCATGAAATCTTCGTTCATATCACGACAATAATTTGCGTGTGAGTTCAGTGACTCGGGAAGTCTGGGTCGGGAATGAACACTTTCTGTGCAGGAAAGCGGGGGTGGAGGGTGAATGTTTGGTTGAAAGTAAAATGGAGTTTATTCGCAGCAGAATCGATTTAGAATCAGAACTCGGGTGATCACCACTAATTTAAATCGATAAATTTGGCAATTTGGGGCGGCAGTACAATGCAGTACATAACATATAATATAAATAATAATAGCATACACACACACACACACACACACAGTATATATACGAGTGTGTGTGTGTGTGTGTGTGTGTCAGACAAAAATACTGTTCATTAGTTCATCTGTTCCTAAAACGTTGAGCGTGAGACTTCAGGCTCCTCGCTGGTGGTAGCAATGAGAAGCGGGCATGACCTGCAGGCCGAGAATGATCGATGCCTTCTCCGTGAGACATCACCTTTTGAAGATACACTCTGTTGGTGCCCATGATGGAGCTGGATGAGTTTACCACTGTCCGCAGCTTTTTCTGACCCTGTGTCGTGGTCCCTCCATATCAGACGGTGATGCAACAAGTCCGAATGCTCTCCCCGGTACACCATTAATGCGATGTGACAAAAGTGATTTTTTTCCCCTATTAAGCGGCGGTTGGAACAGTCCTGGCTTAGAAATCTAAACAAGTTGCACATTTACTACGGTCCCAATGAGTAACATTTACATATTTTTTTGCCGCTGATCGAATCAAGTTCAAAAATGTTTAAACCCACCGGCTCGCGGAGTCCCTCTCCCGTCAATTGTCAGTATTGCGGCTCAAAATTCCTGTCACACATTCTGAACTGCTGGGAAAGAGGGGTCTGTCTTTTCCCGCTTGTCTACAGATCTTAGTAAGTAATCTAATTGTGTTGATATTATAGGCAATGCCATATTAATACATCATAGTTCATGCACATCTGGTGTAAAAACTCTTTAATCATTTCTCCTTTCTCTACAGCGATTTGACAAGATGAGACTTCAGGTGAGGTTTATCACCGGCGATGGTTTCGAACTTGATGTCGACCCTTCCATTCAAGTGTCGACACTCAAGATGAAAATCCAGGAAAAGACCAACGTGCCCATTTCCCAACAGCGTCTGATGATGCAAAATGGCCAAAGCGTGGAGATGCAGGACCAGAGAAGTCTAAGCTACTACAACCTCAACCCCAGCCCCACCGTCATGTTGCTGGTCAGGAAAGAGGAATCCATGCAGATATTTCTCCTGAATGACAAAGGGAAAACCTCGACGTACGACGTGATGCCCTCTGAGTCCGTGCAGAATTTTAAAGAGCGGGTCCATCGGCAGGAGGGGGTCAGACCCGACCAGCAGCGCCTGGTTTACGAGGGCAAACAGTTGGAGGATGGGCGATTGCTCTCCGACTACAACATCAGACCACTAACCACCATCTCTCTGCTGCTCCGGCTACGTGGAGGCTGATTTACTCCTGCAGACGGTTGAGAAAACTGTGATTAAAAATAATTTATTGGTATTTTATTGCATTCCTATATTCTGTCGTGAGCACTTTGTTACTTTATCCTGTGTATCTGCTACGTTCCACACTGACATTCACAAATGGGACAAAGGACCCATTTCCGCTCTGTATTAATGCTGTACTGATGGGGTGTCTGTCGGACAATGACATAAATTCCCATCGAGGTTTGTCGCTTGTAACCTTGTTGCCTTCTTAGCCTGGAAAACATGGGTTGTCAGTTTTGCAGAGGCCAGATATTAACAATATCAAAGGAACTCTGGCAACCTGCACCTCCTCTTCAGATCAATGTAACTCCGAATGGCTGATCACAATCTGATGGTCTATGACTTCCCACATAAAATGGGTGTCACTCACAGACCCAGAAATAACTGCTGTGGCAATTTCAATTTACAATGTTTTAAAACAAATCCCAGTAAAAAGATTGGGTTTGATGGGGGAGGGGGAGATGACTTAAGGACCTCAAAAATTGTTTGCTTCAGTTACTGTGTTCTTCCAATGGGTCTTGATTTTCATTTTAGCATTAAAATTTAATGCAATCAGATTGGTTGAAGTTCTAAATGTTTTGCAGTTTTCATTGTTGAAATTTCCAATATGATTTGAAATGATTTTTTTAATAAAAGTCTAAATGCATGAACACTGGCATTTCTGTGTGATTGCTTTCATCTAGTTCTGTAGACCCTGGTAAGAGATGAAGTATCTTGACCAAAGTTTGATTGTGGCGTTTGAACCATGTACAAGATTCTCAAAAACCCCAATTCACATTCAACACTTTACACAATGGAATCATTATGTTAGCTATTCTGCATCTTTCCTATTCTATCCGAAGCAAATATTGAAGTTTAACTGTTACTATTCCCCACTGTGTTACTCTTACCTCACTTCTCCCTTTCCTACATCATTATGCATGGAATTGTGATAACAGTTTTCGAAAGTTCCAGTATGAATTCCCTCTTCTGCACACATTTGCATGTTTGCCAGCCCCTTGCCTTGGATATACTTTATACTTCATTGTCGCCAAACAACTAGTACTAGAATGTACAATTATCACTGCAATATTTGAATCTACACTTTACACTCCCTGGATTACAAATATTAAATATCAAAAATAGTTAAAATTAGTAAATATTAAAATTTTAAATTATAATTCATAAATACAAAATAGAAAAATGGAAAGTAAGGTAGTGCAAAAAAACCGAGAGGCAGGTCCGGATATTTGGAGGGTACGGCCCAGATCTGGCTCAGGATCTGTTCAGCAATCTTATCACAGTAGGAAAGAAGCTGTTCCCAAATCTGGCCATACGAGTCTTCAAGCTCCTGAGCCTTCTCCCGGAGGGAAGAGGGACAAAAAGTTTGTTGGCTGGGTGGGTCGTGTCCTTGATTATCCTGGCAGCACTCCTCCGACAGCATGCGGTGTACAATGAGTCCACGGACGGAAGATTGGCTTGTGTGACGTGCTGCGCCATGTTCACGATCTTCCGCAGCTTCTTTCAGTCTTTGACAGGAGAACTTCCATACCAGGTTGTGATGCACCCTAGAAGAATGCTTTCTACGGTGCATCTATAAAAATTAGTGAGGGTTTTAAGGGACAGGCCAAATTTCTTTAGTTTTCTCAGGAAGTAAAGGCACTGGTAGGCCTTCTTGGCAGTGAACTCTGCTTGGTTGGACCAAGTCAGGTCATTTGTAATATTGACCTCAAGGAACTTAAAGCTTTTGACCTGTTCCACTTGCGCACCACCGATGTAAATTCGGTTGTGCGGTCCACTACTCCTTCTGAAGTCAACAACCAATTCCTTCGTCTTGCTGACGTTGAGGGATAGGTTATTGTCTTATTATTGTCTTAAGATATTGATCTTAATTGAAATGGAACCACCTTTGATTGGGGCGGATGGTATTAAGGTTCTGAATTTAAACTCACCTCCAATTTTGCTGATGTAGCGAGGTGGAATTGATCCTTTCGTCATTTAAAACCTGAATAATCAATTGCTGTAGCCATAAATAAAGATTTCAAAATTGTCCCATATTTTTTTCCTTTAAGAACTTTAATAGACTCCTGCAGGATCAAGAAGAGGTGAAGGAAACAAATCTATCAATGAGTCTGTGCATTTTAAGAATTAGGTGTAAATTGATGGTTTAACATTTTTTCAATTTTGTGCTGAGTCCCAAAGATAATCATTAAGGCAATAACACCTGCCAGAAGATAATTCTACATATTAACTTATTAATTGTTCCCGATGTTGGGGAAGTCCAGAACGAGGGGCCACAGTTTGAGGATAGAGGGGAAGCCTTTTAGGACCGAGATGAGGAAAAACTTCTTCACACAGAGAGTGGCGAATCTGTGGAATTCTCTGCCACAGGAAACAGTTGAGGCCAGTTCATTGGCTATATTTAAGAGGGAGTTAGATATGGCCCTTGTGGCTAAAGGGATCAGGGGGTATGGAGAGATGGCAGGTACAGGGTTCTGAGTTGGATGATCAGCCATGATCATACTGAATGGCGGTGCAGGCTCGAAGGGCTGAATGGCCTACTCCTGCACCTATTTTCTATGTTTCTATATTAACTTAATCAAATTATATGATTCCACAATTGTTAGTATGCTTACACTGAGCGTTAGCAATGTCCACCTGACCTCTCAAATGGTTAATCGTTGCTCGGGTAAATCTATTCCAAGAGGACCACAAACTTGAAATAGGGCTTGGAGGCTTGTGTGCTTCAATGACCCAGAGAGTTACGTTAGCTGGAGTCAGGGCCTTTTGCTTTGGCTCTTGGTAGGGTCACCTGTGCCAAACAGGTCAAAGGTTAGAGAGCAGAGTAACAGTGGACCACTGCACCTCCAGGTTCAGGTGTTCAGCTCATGGATAAGAGCCGTGACTGGTCAATAAACAATTGTCATAGAAACAGCAATGAGGAAACCTTTTGTACAGATGGAGATGGAGGTATTTTATTGCTGTCCTAAATGCAAGATGAATCCTGGTGAAAAGGGATGATAGGTGGATGGAGGAGGGAGAGTGAACATGGGGACAGAAGCTGGGAAGTGATGGGTGGAAGTGATAAAGAGCTGCAGATGATGGAATCTGATAAGAGATTCCCAGTCTAATTTCCACCTGGTCTCACCAATATAGAGGACACCACATCAGAAGCAGTTGCTACAATAAAGAAAGCCAAGGGAGGTGCACATGAATGTCTGCCTCACCTGGAAGGGCAGTTTAGGACACTGCCACGATGAAGCCAAATACAATCTGGGGGAGCAATATCTCATAATCCATCTGAGTAGTCTTTAACCTAACGGCATTAACCTCTAACTTCTGGTCAACACTCCGTCTTTAGTTTTTTTCCTATTTTGGTGATTCTCTGATCTCTTTCCTCCCCTACCCTCATGACCCCACCAGGTTCCCCATCTCCTTCCATGGTTTCCTGTCCTTACTGATCAGATTCCTTCTTCTTCAGCCCCTTAGTGCTTACACCGATCACCTCCCATCTTCTCACATCATCCCCACTCCCACACCCATCCGTTCTCTCCCTCACTAATTTATACTCCACCTCTCTCTCATCCCTCCTCCTTATTCTGGCTTCAGCCCCCTTTCTTTCCAATCCTGATGAAGGATCTCGAGTGAATTACGGATGTTCATTTCCCTCCATTGATGCTGCCTGACCTCCAGAGTTCCCCCAACTATGTTGGCGTGCTCTTCAAGATTCCTGGCATCTGTAGGATCCCCTGGGTTTCTCTTTAGGGCCCTGGTTGGTGATGGAGGCGGGCTGACCATTGGTGAGGTCAGCTGTAACACATCCTACACTTACAAAGTTCCGCTGGTGAGGTTGGGGGAGGCAGGGTGGGGTGAGGGATCTGAGGACCAGTGAGTCACAGACCGAGGGGTCCATGCTGAAAGCAGAAAGAGGTGCAGAGCAGAATGTGTGATAGGTGGTGGAATCACGGCGGAGATGGTACAGATGAACCTGTACTGATTGGATGGGTTGCACCTGAACTCGAGGGGGAGCAATATCCTTGCAGGTAGGTTTGTTAGCATGGTTCGGGAGGGTTTAAACTAATTTGCGAGGGGGATGGGACCCAGAGCGATAGAGCAGTGAAAGAAGTGCATGGAGTAAAGCCAGATCTAAAATATAGAAAGCTTTGTGGAAAGAGAAGCAGAATAAAGGGTGTAAAGGTCGTAAGGTAGAAGGGCTGAAGTGTATGTACCTCAATGCAAGAAGCATCAGGAACAAAGGTGATGAACTGAGAGCTTGGATACATACATGGAATTATGATGTAGTGGCCATTACAGAGACTTGGCTGGCACCAGGGCAGGAATGGATTCTCAATATTCCCCGATTTCAGTGCTTTAAAAGGGATAGAGAGGGCAGAAAAAGGGGAGGAGGGGTGGCATTACTGGTCAAGGGTACTATTACAGCTACAGAAAGGGTGGGTAATGTAGCAGGATCCTCTTTTGAGTCAGTATGGGTGGAAGTCAGGAACAGGAAGGGAGCAGTTACTCTATTGGGAGTATTCTATAGGCCCTCGGTAGCAGCAGAGATACAGAGGAGCAGATTGGGAGGCAGATTTTGGAAAGATGCAAAAATAACAGTGTTGTTATCATAGGTGACTTTAACTTCCTAATATTGATTGGCACCTGATTAGTTCCAAGGGTTTAGATGGGGCAGAGTTTGTTAAGTGTGTCCAGGACGGATTCCTGTCACAGTATGTGGACAGGCCGACTAGGGGGAATGCCATACTAGATCTAGTACTAGGTAATGAACCGGGTCAGGTCACAGATCTCTCAATGGGTGAGCATCTGGGGGACAGTGACCAGTGTTCCCTGGCCTTTAGCATTATCATGGAAAAGGATAGAATCAGAGAGGACAGGAAAATTTTTAATTGGGGAAGGGCAAATTATGAGGCTATAAGACTAGAACTTGCGAGTGTGAATTGGGATGATGTTTTTGCAGGGAAATGTACTATGGGCATGTGGTCGATGTTTAGAGATCTCTTGCAGGATGTTAGGGATAAATTTGTCCCAGTGATGAAGATAAAGAATGGTAGGGTGAAGGAACCATGGGTGACAAGTGAGGTGGAAAATCTAGTCAGGTGGAAGAAGGCAGCATACATGAGGTTTAGGAAGCAAGGATCAGATGGGTCTATTGAGGAATATAGGGAAGCAAGAAAGGAGCTTAAGAAGGGGCTGAGAAGAGCAAGAAGGGGGCATGAGAAGGCCTTGGCGAGTGGAGTAAAGGAAAACCCCAAGGCATTCTTCAATTATGTGAAGAAAAAAAGGATGACAGGAGTGAAGGTAGGACCAATTAGAGATAAAGGTGGGAAGATGTGCCTGGAGGCCGTGGAAGTGCGTAAGGTCCTCAATGAATACTTCTCTTCGGTATTCACCAATGAGAGGGAACTTGATGACGGTGAGGACAATATGAGTGAGGGTGACGTTCTGGAGCATGCTGATATTAAGGGAGAGGAGGTGCTGGAGTTGTTAAAATACATTAGGACGGATAAGACCCCAGGGCATGACGGAATATTCCCCAGGCTGCTCCACAAGGCGAGGGAAGAGATTGCTGAGCCTCTGGCTAGGATCTTTATGTCCTCATTGTCCACGGGAATGGTACCGGAGGACTGGAGGGAGGCGAATGTTGTCCCCTTGTTCAAAAAAGGTAGTAGGGATAGTCCGGGTAATTATAGACCAGTGAGCCTTACATCTGTGGTGGGAAGCTGTTGGAAAAGATTCTTAGAGGTAGGATCTCTGGGCATTTAGAGAATCATGGTCTGATCAGGGACAGTCAGCATGGCTTTGTGCAGGGCAGATCATGTCTAACAAGCCTGATAGAGTTCTTTGAGGAGGTGACCAGGCATATAGATGAGGGTATTGCAGTGGATGTGATCGGTATGGATTTTAGTAAGGCATTTGACAAGGTTCCACATGGTAAGCTTATTCAGAAAGTCAGAAGGCATGGGATCCAGGGAAGTTTGGCCAGGTGGATTCAGAATTGGCCTGCCTGCAGAAGGCAGAGGGTCGTGGTGGAGGGAGTACATTCAGATAGGAGGATTGTGACTACTGGTATTAACGACCTGGATGTGGGGGGGTAGAAGGGTGGGTTGGCAAGTTTGCAGACGACACAAAGGTTGGTGGTGTTGTAGATAGTGTAGAGGATTGTCAAAGATTACAGAGAGACATTGATATGATGCAGAAGTGGGCTGAGAAGTGGTAGATGGAATTCAACCCAGAGAAGTGTGAGGTGGTACACTTTGGAAGGACAAACTCCAAGGCAGAGTACAAAGTAAATGGCAGGATACTTGTTAGTGTGGAGGAGCAGAGGGATCGGGGGGGTACATGTCCACAGATCCCTGAAAGTTGCCTCACAGGTGGATAGGGTAGTTAAGAAAGCTTATGGGGTGTTAGCTTTCATAAGTCGAGGGATAGAGTTTAAGAGTCACGATGTAATGATGCAGCTCTATAAAACTCTGGTTAGGCCACACTTGGAGTACTGTGTCTAGTTCTGGTCACCTCACTATAGGAAGGATGTGGAAGCATTGGAAATGGTACAGAGGAGATTTACCAGGGTGCTGCCTGGTTTAGAGAGTATGCACTATGATCAGAGATTTAGGGTTTTACTCTTTGGAGAGAAGGAGGATGAGAGGAGACATGATAGAGGTGTACAAGATAATAAGAGGAATAGATAGAGTGGATAGCCATCGCCTCTTCCCCAGGTCACCACTGCTCAATACAAGGGGACATTCCTTTAAGGTAATGGGTGGGAAGTTCAAGGGGGATATTAGAGGAAGGTTTTTTACTCAGAGAGTGGTTGGTGCGTGGAACTCACTGCCTGAGTCAGTGGTGGAGCCAGATACACCAGTGAAGTTTAACAGACTACTAGACAGGTATATGGAGGAATTTAAGGTGGGGGCTTATATGGGAGGCAGAGTTTCAGGGTCGGCACAACATTGTGGGCCGAAGGGCCTGTACTGTGCTGTACTATTCTGTGTTCTATGTTCTATGGCGGACGTTGAAAAGATTGATATGCTGGATGGGGTGAAGCTCGGGAAACGGGGTAACACTACGACTGACTGCCCACGGGGAGATGGGCAAGCAAGATGGGGAAATAGAGGTGATGTGGATTGGGCACAGTTGTGTTGTATTGTTTGGGTGGATTCGTGCATTTCATCATTTACGTTGTCACTGAATGAACTAGATAAATGTATTCAGAGATGACACGTTTAAGGTTATTTTCCGGTCAAGATCGGGCTTCACATTCTCGGCTTCCCTGTGCCTGTGTTATTGTTGCAGATGCTGACACCAGAACGGAATCCGAAAGTGAATCAGCCGATAGCGTTGAACCCTGTAACAGAGCGAAAACGTTTCCAATTTACTGCGGGGAATTTTTCGGAAACGAAACTTCGGCTGGAACCTGATTGGTTTGTTTGTCAACACAGCGACAGCGGGCCGTGAGATCAGCCCAGCGGTGCGGTGACGTTCAGAAACGGGAGCAGAAGATAAAGCGAGCCGGGGGAGGCGGAGAGACGCAGAGTTGCAGGAGCGGGGATACCGATCAGCAGCAGCCGGAAAATTTCTATTGATTTACCCGGACCAGAGCTGAAAGTCGGTGCGGAATAAAGGGCAAAGAAAAAAAGCTGCGGATCAGATTTTCTTCAGATTCGTCCTGACTTCCGGTACTGTCGACAAAAATTGTAAGACTTTATTTGATTATCTCAAAGTTCTCATTTTTATCTAGCTATTTACAACATTGACAATATAATTTAAATTACTAAGATCCTCTGAACCGGGCAGGAAATGTAGTCTCTACCGCTGACAAAACGCGGGGCGAGAACAAGTTAGTAGAAAACTAACTTTACAGAAAGGGGCAATAGATACGAGACAAATTGTTGTCAACTAGCGGCGAGGTAAAGAATCATCGGGGATATCATTGAATAGCGGTGCAGGCCGAATGGCCACTCCTGCTTCTCAGATTGATCGGCTCACGGTTCGGTGAAACCCGTTAATCGGCTGATGTAGAGTGACGGTCTTGTTAAAACGGTGCATGAAATCTTCGTTCATGTCACGACAATAATTTGCGTGTGAATTGAGTGACTCGGGAAGTCTGGGTCGGGAGTGAACACTTTCTGTGCAGGAAAGCGGGGGTGGAGGGTGAATGTTTGGTTGAAAGTAAATGGAGTTCATTCTCAGCAGAATCGATTTAGAATCAGAATTCGGGTGATCACCACTAATTTAAATCGTTAAATTTGGCAATTTGGGGCGGCAGTACAATGCAGTACATAACATATAATATAAATTATAATAGCACACACACACACACACACACACACACACACAGTATATATACGAGTGTGTGTGTGTGTGTGTGTGTGTGTGTCAGACAAAAATACTGTTCATTAGTTCATCTGTTCCTAAAACGTTGAGCGTGAGTCTTCAGGCTCCTCGCTGATGGTAGCAATGAGAAGTGGGCATGACCTGCAGGCCGAGAATGATCGATGCCTTCTCCTTGAGACATCACCTTTTGAAGATACCCTCTGTTGGTGCCCATGATGGAGCTGGATGAGTTTACCACCCTCCGCAGCTTTTTCTGACCCTGTGTCGTGGTCCCTCCATATCAGACGGTGATGCAACAAGTCCGAATGCTCTCCCCGGTACACCATTAACGCGATGTGACAAAAGTGATTTTTTTTCCCCTATTAAGCGGCGGTTGGAATGGTCCTGGCTTAGAAATCTAAACAAGTTGCACACTTACTACGGTCCCAATGAGACATTTACACATTTTTTTGCTGCTGATCGAATCAGGTTCAAAAATGTTTAAACCCACCGGCTCACGGAGTCCCTCTCCCGTCAATTGTCAGTATTGCGGCTCAAAATTCCTGTCACACATTCAGAACTGCTGGGAAAGAGGGGTCTGTCTTTTCCCGTTTGTCTACAGATCTTAGTAAATAGTCTAATTATGTTGATATTATAGGCAATGCCATATTAATACATCATAGTTCATGCACATCTGGTGTAAAAACTCTCTAATCACTTCTCCTTTCTCTACAGCGATTTGACAAGATGAGACTTCAGGTGAGGTTCATCACCGGCGATGGTTTCGACCTTGATGTCGACCCTTCCATTCAAGTGTCGACACTCAAGATGAAAATCCAGGAAAAGACCAACGTGCCCATTTCCCAACAGCGTCTGATGATGCAAAATGGCCAAAGCGTGGAGATGCAGGACGACAGAAGTCTGAGCTACTACAACCTCAACCCCAGCCCCACCGTCATGTTGCTGGTCAGGAAAGAGGAATCCATGCAGATATTTCTCCTGAACGACAAGGGGAAAACGACGACGTACGACGTGATGCCCTCTGAGTCCGTGCAGAAGTTTAAAGAGCGGGTCCATCGGCAGGAGGGAGTCAGACCCGACCAGCAGCGCCTGGTTTACGAGGGCAAACAGTTGGAGGATGGGCGATTGCTCTCCTACTACAACATCAGACCACTAACCACCATCTCTCTGCTGCTCCGGCTACGTGGAGGCTGATTTACTCCTGCAGACGGTTGAGAAAACTGTGATTAAAAATAATTTATTGGTATTTTATTGCATTCCTATATTCTGTCGTGAGCACTTTGTTACTTTATCCTGTGTATCTGCTACGTTCCACACTGACATTCACAAGTTGGAGAAAGGACCGATTTCCGCTCTGTATTAATGCTGTACTGATGGGGTGTCTGTCGGACAATGACATAAATTCCCATCGACGTTTGTCGCTTATCACCTTGTTGCCTTCTTAGCCTGGAAAACATGGGTTGTCAATTTTGCAGAGGCCAGATATTAACAATATCAAAGGAACTCTGGCAACCTGCACCTCCTCTTCAGATCAATGTAACTCCGAATGGCTGATCATAATCTGATGGTCTATGATTTCCCACATATAATGGGTTTCACTCAGAGACCCAGAAATAACTGCTGTGGCAATTTCAATTTACAATGTTTTGAAACAAATCCCACTAATAAGATTGGGTTTGATGGGGGAGGGGGAGATGACTTAACGACCTCAAAAATTGTTTGCTTCAGTTACTGTGTTCTTCCAATGGGTCTTGATTTTCATTTTAGCATTAACATTTAATGAAATCAGATTAGTTGAAGTTCTAAATGTTTTGCAATTTTCATTGTTGAAATTTCCAATATGATTTGAAATGATTTTTTTAATAAAAGTCTAAATGCAGGAACACTGGCATTTCTGTGTGATTGCGTTCATCTATTTCTGTAGACCCTGGTAAGAGATGAAGTATCTTGACCAAAGTTTGATTGTGGCATTTGAACCATGTACAAGATTCTCAAAAACCCCAATTCACATTCAACACTTTACACAATGGAATCATTATGTTAGCTATTCTGCATTCTTTCCTATTTAATCCAAAGTAAATATTGAAGTTTAACTGTCACTATTCCCCACTGTGTTACTTTTACCTCACTCAACCATAGAAACCATAGAAACTAGAGCACAGAAACAGGCCTTTTGGCCGTTCTTGGCTGTGCCGAACCATTTTCTGCCTAGTCCCACTGACCTGCACACGGACCATATCCCTCCATACACCTCCCATCCATGTATCTGTCCAATTTATTCTTAAATGTTACAAAAGAACCCGCATTTACCACCTCGTCTGGCAGCTCATTCCATACTCCCACCACTTTCTGTGTGAAGAAGCCCCACCTAATGTTCCCTTTAAATTTTTCCCCCCTCACCCTTAATCCATGTCCTCTGGTTTTCTTCTCCCCTTGCCTCAGTGGAAAAAGCCTGCTTGCATTCACTCTATCTATACCCATCATAATTTTATATACCTCTATCAAATCTCCCCTCATTCTTCTACGCTCCAGGGAATAAAGTCCTAACCTATTCAGCCTTTCTCTGTAACTGAGTTTCTCAAGTCCCGGCAACATCCTTGTAAACCTTCTCTGCACTCCTTCAACCTTATTTATATCCTTCCTGTAATTTGGTGACCAAAACTGAACACAATACTCCAGAATCGGCCTCACCAATGCCTTATACAACCTCATCATAACATTCCAGCTCTTATACTCAATACTTTGATTAATAAAAGCCAATGTACCAAAAGCTCTCTTTACGACCCTATCTACCTGTGATGACACTTTTAGGGAATCTGGTATCTGTATTCTCAGATCCCTCTGTTCCACTGCACTCCTCAGTGCCTTACCATTAACCCTGTATGTTCTACCTTGGTTTGTCCTTCCAACGTGCAATACCTCACACTTGTCAGTATTAAACTCCATCTGCCATTTTTCAGCCCATTTTTCCAGCTGGTCCAAGTCCCTCTGCAGGCTCTGAAAACCTTCCTCACTGTCTACTACACCTCCAATCTTTGTATCATCAGCAAACTTGCTGATCCAATTTACCACATTATCATCCAGATCATTGATATAGATGACAAATAACAATGGACCCAGCACTGATCCCTGTGGCACACCACTAGTCACAGACCTCCACTCAGAAAAGCAATTCTGTACCACCACTCTCTGGCTTCTTCCATTGAGCCAATGTCTAATCTAATTTACCACCTCTCCATGTATACCTAGCGACTGAATTTTCCTAACTAACCTCTCATGCGGGACCTTGTCAAAGGCCTTACTGAAGTCCATGTAGACAATATCCACTGCCTTCCCTTCATCCACTTTCCTGGTAACCTCCTCGAAAATCTCCAACAGATTGGTCAAACATAACCTACCACGCACAAAGCCATGTTGACTCTCCCTGATAAGCCCCTGTCTATCCAAATGCTTGTAGATTCTGTCTCTTAGAACTCCCTCCAATAACTTACCTACTACTGACGCTAAACTCACCGGCCTATAATTTCCCAGATTACTTTTCGATCCTTTTTTAAACAATGGAACAACATGAGCCACTCTCCAATCCTCCGGCACTTCACCCATACACAGCGACATTTTAAATATTTCTGCCAGGGCCCCCACAATTTCAACACTAGTCTCCTTCAAGGTCCGAGGGAACACTCTGTCAGGTCCTGGGGATTTATCCACTTTAATTTTCCTCAAGACAGCAAGCACCTCCTCCTTTTTAATCTGTACACTTTCCATGGTCTCACTACTTGATTCCCTCAATTCCATAGACTTCATGCCAGCTTCCTTAGTAAATACAGACACAAAAAACCTATTTAAGATCTCCCCCATTTCTTTTGGTTCCGCACAAAGCCGGCCACTCTGATCTTCAAGAGGACCAATTTTATCCCTTACAATCCTTTTGCTCTTAATATACTTGTAAAAGCTCTTTGGATTATCCTTCACTTTGACTGCCAAGGCTGCTCCCTTTCCTACATCATTATTGGTGTGGGTGGAGAATTGGTTGGCAGACAGGAAGCAAAGAGTGGGAATAAACGGGGCCTTTTCAGAATGGCAGGCGGTGACTAGTGGGGTACTGCAAGGCTCAGTGCTGGGACCCCAGTTGTTTACAATATATATTAATGACTTGGATGAGGGAATTAAATGCAGCATCTCCAAGTTTGTGGATGACACGAAGCTGGGTGGCAGTGTTAGCTGTGAGGAGGATGCTAAGAGGATGCAGGGTGACTTGGATAGGTTGGGTGAGTGGGCAAATTCATGGCAGATGCAATTTAATGTGGATAAATGTGAAGTTATCCACTTTGGTGGCAAAAATAGGAAAACAAATTATTATCTGAATGGTGGCCGATTAGGAAAAGGGGAGGTGCAACGAGACCTGGGTGTCCTTATACACCAGTCATTGAAAGTGGGCATGCAGGTACAGCAGGCGGTGAAAAAGGCGAATGGTATGCTGGCATTTATAGCGAGAGGATTCGAGTACAGGAGCAGGGAGGTACTACTGCAGTTGTACAAGGCCTTGGTGAGACCACACCTGGAGTATTGTGTGCAGTTTTGGTCCCCTAATCTGAGGAAAGACATCCTTGCCATAGAGGGAGTACAAAGAAGGTTCACCAGATTGATTCCTGGGATGGCAGAACTTTCATATCAAGAAAGACTGGATGAACTGGGCGTGTACTCGTTGGAATTTAGAAGATTGAGGGGGGATCTGATTGAAACGTATAAGATCCTAAAGGGATTGGACAGGCTAGATGCAGGAAGATTGTTCCCGATGTTGGGGAAGTCCAGAACGAGGGGCCACAGTTTGAGGATAGAGGGGAAGCCTTTTAGGACCGAGATTAGGAAAAACTTCTTCACACAGAGAGTGGTGAATCTGTGGAATTCTCTGCCACAGGAAACAGTTGTGGCCAGTTCATTGGCTATATTTAAGAGGGAGTTAGATATTTTCCTTGTGGCTACGGGGGTCAGGGGGTATGGAGGGAAGGCTGGGGCGGGGTTCAGAGTTGTATGATCGGCCATGATCATAATAAATGGCGGTGCAGGCTCGAAGGGCCGAATAGCCTACTCCTGCACCTATTTTCTATGTTTCTATGTTTCTATATTATGCATGGAATTGTGATAACAGTTTTCGAAAGTTCCAGTATGAATTCCCTCTTCTGCACACATTTGCATGTTTGCCAGCCCCTTGCCTAGGATATACTTTACACTTTATTGTCACCAAACAACTAGTACTAGAATGTACAATCATCACAGCAATATTTGAATCTGCACTTCACACTCCCTGGATTACAAATATTAAATATTAAAAATAGTTAAAATTAGTAAATAATAAAAATATAAATTATAAATCATACATATAAAATAGACAAATGGAATGTAAGGTAGTGCAAAAAAACCAAGAGGCAGGTCCGGATATTTGGAGGGTACGGCCCAGATCTGGCTCAGGATCCGTTCAGCAGTCTTATCACAGTAGAAAAGAAGCTGTACCCAATTCTGGCCATATGAGTCTTCAAGCTCCTGAGCCTTCTCCCGGAGGGAAGAGGGACAAAAAGTCTGTTGGCTGGGTGGGTGGTGTCCTTGATTATCCTGGCAGCACTTCTCCGACAGCGTGCAGTGTACAGTGAGTCCACAGACAGAAGATTGGTTTGTGTGATGTGCTGCGCCATGTTCACGATCTTCCGCAACTTCTTTCAGTCTTTGACAGGACAACTTCCATACCAGGTTGTGATGCATCCGAGAAGAATGCTTTCTACGGTGCATCTATAAAAATTAGTGAGGGTTTTAGGGGACAGGCCAAATTTCTTTAGTCTTCTCAGGAAGTAAAGGCACTGGTGGGCCTTCTTGGCAGTGAACTCTGCTTGGTTAGACCAAGTCAGGTCATTTGTGATATTGACCCTGAGGAACTTAAAGCTTTTGACCTGTTCCACTTGCGCACCACCAATGTAAATAGGGTTGTGCGGTCCACTACTCCTTCTGAAGTCAACAACCAATTCCATCGTCTTGCTGACGTTGAGGGATAGGTTAGTGTCTTATTATTGTCTTAAGATATCGATCTTAATTGAAATGGAAGCACCTTTGATTGGGGCGGATGGTATTAAGGTTCTGAATTTAAACTCACCTCCAATTTTGCTGATGTAGCGAGGTGGAATTGATCCTTTTGTCATTTAAAACCTGAATAATTAATTGCTGTAGCCCAGAATAAAGGTTTCAAAATTGTCCTTTAATTGTCCTAGAATTTTACTTTAAGAACTTTAACAGACTCCTGCAGGATCAAGAAGAGGCAAAGGAAACAAATCTATCAATGAGTCTGTGCATTTTAAGAATTAGGTGTAAATTGATGGTTTAACATCTTTTCAATTTTGTGCTGAGTCCCAAAGATAATAACTAAGGTATTAACACATGCCAGAAGATAATTCTACATATTAACTTAAACAAATTATATGATTCCACAATTTTTAGTATGCTTACACTGAGCATTAGCAATGTCCACCTGACCTCTCAAATAGTTAATGTTTGCTCAGGTAAATCTATTCCAAGAGCACCACAACCTTGTCGCAGGGCTTGGAGGCTTGTGTGCCTCAATGACCCAGAGAGTTACGTTGGCTGGAGTCAGGGCCTTTTGCTTTGGCTCTTGGTAGGGTCACGTGTGCCAAACAGGTCAAAGGGTAGAGGGTGTTGTAGCGTGGATGACATTAATGGAGAGTCAGAGTCACTGGTAGATTCAAACCAGCTTCTTTATTCGACATTCGACACAACAAGCAGGCATCATATGGACGGAGACGCTTCCAGTAGAAAGGACTGTTAGTCCAATGTGGGTTCAGATATTTATATGCTAAACTCAAAGGCCATCACTACCTAAAAAGTTATAGACAATGCTTCCTTTTGAAGCTACATACAAACATCACATCTTCGGATTTCATCCTTTCCTTCCGACGCCAACATGTCTGGGTTGGTATCCACAGCCTTTAGTTAAATCCACCATACATTTATTTGGCATTTTATGTGCTAACATAGAAGACAATTAATATTTATAAAGTACAGATAATACTGTCTTTGAAACTACAGCATCTGGTCAAACTATGGCACCAGAAGCATCTGGTATTCACACCTTTAGGAAGCGCATTGTTGTGGACTCAATCCACAGTACTTTGTCAAATAGAAGTC
Source organism: Mobula hypostoma (assembly GCF_963921235.1). Classification (NCBI taxonomy): domain Eukaryota; kingdom Metazoa; phylum Chordata; class Chondrichthyes; order Myliobatiformes; family Myliobatidae; genus Mobula; species Mobula hypostoma. The sequence goes on along the minus strand of NC_086123.1, from coordinate 31,001,583 downwards.
TGGTGGCAAAAGTCATTTAAGTGTAAACAAATCATCTATCCAAAAAACTTCACTCTAACAGAGGGCAAACTAACAGTGGACCACCACATCTCCAGGTTCAGGTGTTCAGCTCATGGATAAGAACAGTGACTGGTCAAAAAATAATTGTCACAGAAACAGCAATGAAGAAACCTTGTGTCCAGATGGAGATGGAGGTCCTTTATTGCTGTCCTAAACACAAGATGGATCCGGTTGAGAATGAATGATAGGCGGATGGAGGAGGGAGTGTGGACATGGGGACAGAAGCTGGGAAGTGATGGGTGGAGGTGATAAAGAGCTGCAGATGATGGAATCTGATAAGAGATTCCCAGTCTAATTTCCACCTGGTCTCACCAATATAGAGGACACCACATCAGAAGCAGTTGCTACAATAAAGAAAGCCAAGGGAGGTGCACGTGAATGTCCGCCTCACCTGGAAGTGCAGTTTAGGACACTGCTACGATGAAGCCAAACACAATCTGGGGGAGCAATATCTCATACTCGTTCTGAGTAGTCTTTAACCCGATGGCATTAAACTCTAAGTTCTGGTCAACACCTCCCCTTTAGTTTTTTTCCTATTTTAGTGATCCTCTCACCTCTTTCCTCCCCCACCCTCATGACCCTCCCAGGATCCCCATATCCTTCCATGGTCTCCTGTCCTTTCCAATCAGATTCCTTCTTCTTCAGCCCCTTAGTGCTTACACCGATCACCTCCCATCTTCACACATCATCCCCACTCCCACACTCATCCACTCTCCCCCTCACTAATTTATACTCCACCTCTCTCTCATCCCTCCTCCTTATTCTGGCTTCAGCCCCCTTTCTTTCCAATCCTGATGAAGGATCTCGAGTGAATTATGGATGTTCATTTCCCTCCATTGATGCTGCCTGACCTCCAGAGTTCCCCCAACAATTTTGGCTGCTCTTCAAGATTCCTGGCGTCTGTATGATCTCCTGGGTCTCTCTTTAGGGCACTGGTTGGTGATGGAGGCGGGCTGACCATTGGAGAGGTCAGCTGTAACACATCCTACACTTACAAAGTTTCGCTGGTGAGGGTGGGGGAGGTGGGGTGGGGGAGGTATCTGAGGACCTGTGAGTTACGGACCGAGGGGTCCATGCCGAAAACAGAAAGAGGTGCAGAACAGAATGTGTTACAAATGGTGGAATCACGGTGGAGATAGTGGACGTTGAAAAGATTGATATGCTGGATGGGGTGAAGCTCGGGAAACGGGGTAAAACTACGGCTGTCTGCCCACGGGGATCTGGGCAAGAAAGATGGGGAAATAGAGGTGATGTGGATTGGGCACAGTTGTGTTGTATTGTTTGGGTGGATTCGAGCATTTTATCACTTAGGTTGTCACTGAATGAACCAGATAAATGTATTCAGAGATGACACGTTTCAGGTTATGTTCCGGTCAAGATCGGGCTTCACATTCTCGGCTTCCCTGTGCCTGTGTTATTGTTGCAGATGCTGACACCAGAACGGAATCCGAAAGTGAATCAGCCGATAGCGTTGAACCCTGTAACAGGGCGAAAACGTTTCCAATTTACTGCGGGGAATTTTTCGGAAACGAAACTTCGGCTGGAACCTGATTGGTGTGTTTGTCAACACAGCGACAGCGGGCCGTGAGATCAGCCCAGCGGCGCGGTGACGTTCAGAAACGGGGGCAGAAGACAAAGCGAGCCGGGGGAGGCGGAGAGACGCAGAGTTGCAGGAGCGGGGATACCGATCAGCAGCAGCCGGAGAATTTCTATTGATTTACCCGGACCGGAGCTGGAAGTCGGTGCGGAATAAAGGGCAAAGAAAAAAAGCTGCGGATCAGATTTTCTTCAGATTCGTCCTGACTTCCGGTACTGTCGACAAAAATTTTAAGACTTTATTTAATTATCTTAAAGTTCTCATTTTTATCTAGCTGTTTACAACATTGACAATATAATTTAAATTACTAAGATCCTCTGAACCGGGCAGGAAATGTAGTCTCTACCGCTGACAAAACGCGGGGCGAGAACAAGTTAGTAGAAAACTAACTTTACAGAAAGTGGCAATAGATCCGCGACAAATTGTTGTCAACTGGCGGCGAGGTAAAAGATCATCGGGGATATCATTGAATAGCGGTGCAGGCCGAATGGCCACTCCTGCTACTCGGATTGATAGGCTCACGGTTCGGTGAAACCCGTTAATCGGCTGATGTAGAGTGACGGTCTTGTTAAAACGGTGCATGAAATCTTCGTTCATATTACGACAATAATTTGCGTGTGAGTTCAGTGACTCGGGAAGTCTGGGTCGGGAATGAACACTTTCTGTGCAGGAAAGCGGGGGTGGAGGGTGAATGTTTGGTTGAAAGTAAAATGGAGTTTATTCGCAGCAGAATCGATTTAGAATCAGAACTCGGGTGATCACCACTAATTTAAATCGATAAATTTGGCAATTTGGGGCGGCAGTACAATGCAGTACATAACATATAATATAAATAATAATAGCATACACACACACACACACACACAGTATATATACGAGTGTGTGTGTGTGTCAGACAAAAATACTGTTCATTAGTTCATCTGTTCCTAAAACGTTGAGCGTGAGACTTCAGGCTCCTCGCTGGTGGTAGCAATGAGAAGCGGGCATGACCTGCAGGCCGAGAATGATCGATGCCTTCTCCGTGAGACATCACCTTTTGAAGATACACTCTGTTGGTGCCCATGATGGAGCTGGATGAGTTTACCACTGTCCGCAGCTTTTTCTGACCCTGTGTCGTGGTCCCTCCATATCAGACGGTGATGCAACAAGTCCGAATGCTCTCCCCGGTACACCATTAATGCGATGTGACAAAAGTGATTTTTTTCCCCTATTAAGCGGCGGTTGGAACAGTCCTGGCTTAGAAATCTAAACAAGTTGCACATTTACTACGGTCCCAATGAGTAACATTTACATATTTTTTTGCCGCTGATCGAATCAAGTTCAAAAATGTTTAAACCCACCGGCTCGCGGAGTCCCTCTCCCGTCAATTGTCAGTATTGCGGCTCAAAATTCCTGTCACACATTCTGAACTGCTGGGAAAGAGGGGTCTGTCTTTTCCCGCTTGTCTACAGATCTTAGTAAGTAATCTAATTGTGTTGATATTATAGGCAATGCCATATTAATACATCATAGTTCATGCACATCTGGTGTAAAGACTCTTTAATCATTTCTCCTTTCTCTACAGCGATTTGACAAGATGAGACTTCAGGTGAGGTTTATCACCGGCGATGGTTTCGAACTTGATGTCGACCCTTCCATTCAAGTGTCGACACTCAAGATGAAAATCCAGGAAAAGACCAACGTGCCCATTTCCCAACAGCGTCTGATGATGCAAAATGGCCAAAGCGTGGAGATGCAGGACCAGAGAAGTCTAAGCTACTACAACCTCAACCCCAGCCCCACCGTCATGTTGCTGGTCAGGAAAGAGGAATCCATGCAGATATTTCTCCTGAATGACAAAGGGAAAACCTCGACGTACGACGTGATGCCCTCTGAGTCCGTGCAGAAGTTTAAAGAGCGGGTCCATCGGCGGGAGGGGGTCATACCCGACCAGCAGCGCCTGGTTTACGAGGGCAAACAGTTGGAGGACGGCCGATTGCTCTCCGACTACAACATCAGACCACTAACCACCATCTCTCTGCTGCTCCGGCGACGTGGAGGCTGATTTACTCCTGCAGACGGTTGAGAAAACTGTGATTAAAAATAATTTATTGGTATTTTATTGCATTCCTATATTCTGTCGTGAGCACTTTGTTACTGTGTATCCTTGATCCTGTGTATCTGCTACGTTCCACACTGACATTCACAAGTTGGACAAAGGACCGATTTCCGCTCTGTATTAATGCTGTACTGATGGGGTGTCTGTCGGACAATGACATAAATTCCCATCGACGTTTGTCGCTTATCACCTTGTTGCCTTCTTAGCCTGGAAAACATGGGTTGTCAGTTTTGCAGAGGCCAGATATTAACAATATCCAAGGAACTCTGGCAACCTGCACCTCCTCTTCAGATCAATGTAACTCCGAATGGCTGATCACAATCTGATGGTCCATGACTTCCCACATATAATGGGTCTCACTCAGAGACCCGAAATAACTGTTGTGGCAATTTCAATTTACAATGTTTTAAAACAAATCCCACTAAAAAGATTGGGTTTGATGGGGGAGGGGGAGATGACTTACTGCTTGACCTTAACGACCTCAAGAATTGTTTGCTTCAGTTCCTGTGTTCTTCCAATGGATCTTTATTTTCATTTTAGCATTAAAATTTAATGAAATCAGATTAGTTGAGGTTCTAAATGCTTTGCAATTTTCATTGTTGAAATTTCCAATATGATTTGAAATGATTTTTTAAAATAAAAGTCTAAATGCATGAACACTGGCATTTCTGTGTGATTGCTTTAATCTATTTCTGTAGACCTTGGTAATAGATGAAGTATCTTGACCAAAGTTTGATTGTGGCGTTTGAACCATGTACAAGATTCTCAAAAACCCCAATTCACATTTAACACTTTACACAATGGAATTATTATATTAGCTATTCTGCATCTTTCCTATTTTATCCGAAGCAAATATTGAAGTTTAACTGTTACTATTCCCCACTGTGTTACTCTTACCTCACTTCTCCCTTTCCTACATCATTATGCATGGAATTGTGATAACAGTTTTCGAAAGTTCCAGTATGAATTCCCTCTTCTGCACACATTTGCATGTTTGCCAGCCCCTTGCCTAGGATATACTTTACACTTTATTGTCACCAAACAACTAGTACTAGAATGTACAATTATCACTGCAATATTTGAATCTACACTTTACACTCCCTGGATTACAAATATTAAATATCAAAAATAGTTAAAATTAGTAAATATTAAAATTTTAAATTATAATTCATAAATACAAAATAGAAAAATGGGAAGTAAGGTAGTGCAAAAAAACCGAGAGGCAGGTCCGGATATTTGGAGGGTATGGCCCAGATCTGTCTCAGGATCTGTTCAGCAATCTTATCACAGTAGGAAAGAAGCTGTTCCCAAATCTGGCCATACGAGTCTTCAAGCTCCTGAGCCTTCTCCCGGAGGGAAGAGGGACAAAAAGTTTGTTGGCTGGGTGGGTCGTGTCCTTGATTATCCTGGCAGCACTCCTCCGACAGCATGCGGTGTACAATGAGTCCACGGACGGAAGATTGGCTTGTGTGACGTGCTGCGCCATGTTCACGATCTTCCGCAGCTTCTTTCAGTCTTTGACAGGAGAACTTCCATACCAGGTTGTGATGCACCCTAGAAGAATGCTTTCTACGGTGCATCTATAAAAATTAGTGAGGGTTTTAAGGGACAGGCCAAATTTCTTTAGTTTTCTCAGGAAGTAAAGGCACTGGTAGGCCTTCTTGGCAGTGAACTCTGCTTGGTTGGACCAAGTCAGGTCATTTGTAATATTGACCTCAAGGAACTTAAAGCTTTTGACCTGTTCCACTTGCGCACCACCGATGTAAATTCGGTTGTGCGGTCCACTACTCCTTCTGAAGTCAACAACCAATTCCTTCGTCTTGCTGACGTTGAGGGATAGGTTATTGTCTTATTATTGTCTTAAGATATTGATCTTAATTGAAATGGAACCACCTTTGATTGGGGCGGATGGTATTAAGGTTCTGAATTTAAACTCACCTCCAATTTTGCTGATGTAGCGAGGTGGAATTGATCCTTTCGTCATTTAAAACCTGAATAATCAATTGCTGTAGCCATAAATAAAGATTTCAAAATTGTCCCATATTTTTTTCCTTTAAGAACTTTAATAGACTCCTGCAGGATCAAGAAGAGGTGAAGGAAACAAATCTATCAATGAGTCTGTGCATTTTAAGAATTAGGTGTAAATTGATGGTTTAACATTTTTTCAATTTTGTGCTGAGTCCCAAAGATAATCATTAAGGCAATAACACCTGCCAGAAGATAATTCTACATATTAACTTATTAATTGTTCCCGATGTTGGGGAAGTCCAGAACGAGGGGCCACAGTTTGAGGATAGAGGGGAAGCCTTTTAGGACCGAGATGAGGAAAAACTTCTTCACACAGAGAGTGGCGAATCTGTGGAATTCTCTGCCACAGGAAACAGTTGAGGCCAGTTCATTGGCTATATTTAAGAGGGAGTTAGATATGGCCCTTGTGGCTAAAGGGATCAGGGGGTATGGAGAGATGGCAGGTACAGGGTTCTGAGTTGGATGATCAGCCATGATCATACTGAATGGCGGTGCAGGCTCGAAGGGCTGAATGGCCTACTCCTGCACCTATTTTCTATGTTTCTATATTAACTTAATCAAATTATATGATTCCACAATTGTTAGTATGCTTACACTGAGCGTTAGCAATGTCCACCTGACCTCTCAAATGGTTAATCGTTGCTCGGGTAAATCTATTCCAAGAGGACCACAAACTTGAAATAGGGCTTGGAGGCTTGTGTGCTTCAATGACCCAGAGAGTTACGTTGGCTGGAGTCAGGGCCTTTTGCTTTGGCTCTTGGTAGGGTCACCTGTGCCAAACAGGTCAAAGGTTAGAGAGCAGAGTAACAGTGGACCACTGCACCTCCAGGTTCAGGTGTTCAGCTCATGGATAAGAGCCGTGACTGGTCAATAAACAATTGTCATAGAAACAGCAATGAGGAAACCTTTTGTACAGATGGAGATGGAGGTATTTTATTGCTGTCCTAAATGCAAGATGAATCCTGGTGAAAAGGGATGATAGGTGGATGGAGGAGGGAGAGTGAACATGGGGACAGAAGCTGGGAAGTGATGGGTGGAAGTGATAAAGAGCTGCAGATGATGGAATCTGATAAGAGATTCCCAGTCTAATTTCCACCTGGTCTCACCAATATAGAGGACACCACATCAGAAGCAGTTGATACAATAAAGAAAGCTAAGGGAGGTGCACATGAATGTCTGCCTCACCTGGAAGGGCAGTTTAGGACACTGCCACGATGAAGCCAAATACAATCTGGGGGAGCAATATCTCATAATCCATCTGAGTAGTCTTTAACCTAACGGCATTAACCTCTAACTTCTGGTCAACACTCCGTCTTTAGTTTTTTTCCTATTTTGGTGATTCTCTGATCTCTTTCCTCCCCTACCCTCATGACCCCACCAGGTTCCCCATCTCCTTCCATGGTTTCCTGTCCTTACTGATCAGATTCCTTCTTCTTCAGCCCCTTAGTGCTTACACCGATCACCTCCCATCTTCTCACATCATCCCCACTCCCACACCCATCCATTCTCCCCCTCACTAATTTATACTCCACCTCTCTCTCATCCCTCCTCCTTATTCTGGCTTCAGCCTCTTTTCTTTCCAATCCTGATAAAGGATCTCGAGTGAATTACGGATGTTCATTTCCCTCCATTGATGCTGCCTGACCTCCAGAGTTCCCCCAACTATGTTGGCGTGCTCTTCAAGATTCCTGGCATCTGTAGGATCCCCTGGGTTTCTCTTTAGGGCCCTGGTTGGTGATGGAGGCGGGCTGACCATTGGTGAGGTCAGCTGTAACACATCCTACACTTACAAAGTTCCGCTGGTGAGGGTGGGGGAGGCGGGGTGGGGTGAGGGATCTGAGGACCAGTGAGTCACAGACCGAGGGGTCCATGCTGAAAGCAGAAAGAGGTGCAGAGCAGAATGTGTGATAGGTGGTGGAATCACGGTGGAGATGGTACAGATGAACCTGTACTGATTGGATGGGTTGCACCTGAACTCGAGGGGGAGCAATATCCTTGCAGGTAGGTTTGTTAGCATGGTTCGGGAGGGTTTAAACTAATTTGCGAGGGGGATGGGACCCAGAGCGATAGAGCAGTGAAAGAAGTGCATGGAGTAAAGCCAGATCTAAAATATAGAAAGCTTTGTGGAAAGAGAAGCAGAATAAAGGGTGTAAAGGTCGTAAGGTAGAAGGGCTGAAGTGTATGTACCTCAATGCAAGAAGCATCAGGAACAAAGGTGATGAACTGAGAGCTTGGATACATACATGGAATTATGATGTAGTGGCCATTACAGAGACTTGGCTGGCACCAGGGCAGGAATGGATTCTCAATATTCCCCGATTTCAGTGCTTTAAAAGGGATAGAGAGGGCAGAAAAAGGGGAGGAGGGGTGGCATTACTGGTCAAGGGTACTATTACAGCTACAGAAAGGGTGGGTAATGTAGCAGGATCCTCTTTTGAGTCAGTATGGGTGGAAGTCAGGAACAGGAAGGGAGCAGTTACTCTATTGGGAGTATTCTATAGGCCCTCGGTAGCAGCAGAGATACAGAGGAGCAGATTGGGAGGCAGATTTTGGAAAGATGCAAAAATAACAGTGTTGTTATCATAGGTGACTTTAACTTCCTAATATTGATTGGCACCTGATTAGTTCCAAGGGTTTAGATGGGGCAGAGTTTGTTAAGTGTGTCCAGGACGGATTCCTGTCACAGTATGTGGACAGGCCGACTAGGGGGAATGCCATACTAGATCTAGTACTAGGTAATGAACCGGGTCAGGTCACAGATCTCTCAATGGGTGAGCATCTGGGGGACAGTGACCAGTGTTCCCTGGCCTTTAGCATTATCATGGAAAAGGATAGAATCAGAGAGGACAGGAAAATTTTTAATTGGGGAAGGGCAAATTATGAGGCTATAAGACTAGAACTTGCGAGTGTGAATTGGGATGATGTTTTTGCAGGGAAATGTACTATGGGGATGTGGTCGATGTTTAGAGATCTCTTGCAGGATGTTAGGGATAAATTTGTCCCAGTGATGAAGATAAAGAATGGTAGGGTGAAGGAACCATGGGTGACAAGTGAGGTGGAAAATCTAGTCAGGTGGAAGAAGGCAGCATACATGAGGTTTAGGAAGCAAGGATCAGATGGGTCTATTGAGGAATATAGGGAAGCAAGAAAGGAGCTTAAGAAGGGGCTGAGAAGAGCAAGAAGGGGGCATGAGAAGGCCTTGGCGAGTGGAGTAAAGGAAAACCCCAAGGCATTCTTCAATTATGTGAAGAAAAAAAGGATGACAGGAGTGAAGGTAGGACCAATTAGAGATAAAGGTGGGAAGATGTGCCTGGAGGCCATGGAAGTGCGTCAGGTCCTCAATGAATACTTCTCTTCGGTATTCACCAATGAGAGGGAACTTGATGACGGTGAGGACAATATGAGTGAGGGTGACGTTCTGGAGCATGCTGATATTAAGGGAGAGGAGGTGTTGGAGTTGTTAAAATACATTAGGACGGATAAGACCCCAGGGCATGACGGAATATTCCCCAGGCTGCTCCACAAGGCGAGGGAAGAGATTGCTGAGCCTCTGGCTAGGATCTTTATGTCCTCGTTGTCCACGGGAATGGTACCGGAGGACTGGAGGGAGGCGAATGTTGTCCCCTTGTTCAAAAAAGGTAGTAGGGATAGTCCGGGTAATTATAGACCAGTGAGCCTTACATCTGTGGTGGGAAGCTGTTGGAAAAGATTCTTAGAGGTAGGATCTCTGGGCATTTAGAGAATCATGGTCTGATCAGGGACAGTCAGCATGGCTTTGTGCAGGGCAGATCATGTCTAACAAGCCTGATAGAGTTCTTTGAGGAGGTGACCAGGCATATAGATGAGGGTATTGCAGTGGATGTGATCGGTATGGATTTTAGTAAGGCATTTGACAAGGTTCCACATGGTAAGCTTATTCAGAAAGTCAGAAGGCATGGGATCCAGGGAAGTTTGGCCAGGTGGATTCAGAATTGGCCTGCCTGCAGAAGGCAGAGGGTCGTGGTGGAGGGAGTACATTCAGATAGGAGGATTGTGACTACTGGTATTAACGACCTGGATGTGGGGGGGTAGAAGGGTGGGTTGGCAAGTTTGCAGACGACACAAAGGTTGGTGGTGTTGTAGATAGTGTAGAGGATTGTCAAAGATTACAGAGAGACATTGATATGATGCAGAAGTGGGCTGAGAAGTGGTAGATGGAATTCAACCCAGAGAAGTGTGAGGTGGTACACTTTGGAAGGACAAACTCCAAGGCAGAGTACAAAGTAAATGGCAGGATACTTGTTAGTGTGGAGGAGCAGAGGGATCGGGGGTACATGTCCACAGATCCCTGAAAGTTGCCTCACAGGTGGATAGGGTAGTTAAGAAAGCTTATGGGGTGTTAGCTTTCATAAGTCGAGGGATAGAGTTTAAGAGTCACGATGTAATGATGCAGCTCTATAAAACTCTGGTTAGGCCACACTTGGAGTACTGTGTCTAGTTCTGGTCACCTCACTATAGGAAGGATGTGGAAGCATTGGAAATGGTACAGAGGAGATTTACCAGGGTGCTGCCTGGTTTAGAGAGTATGCACTATGATCAGAGATTTAGGGTTTTACTCTTTGGAGAGAAGGAGGATGAGAGGAGACATGATAGAGGTGTACAAGATAATAAGAGGAATAGATAGAGTGGATAGCCATCGCCTCTTCCCCAGGTCACCACTGCTCAATACAAGGGGACATTCCTTTAAGGTAATGGGTGGGAAGTTCAAGGGGGATATTAGAGGAAGGTTTTTTACTCAGAGAGTGGTTGGTGCGTGGAACTCACTGCCTGAGTCAGTGGTGGAGCCAGATACACCAGTGAAGTTTAACAGACTACTAGACAGGTATATGGAGGAATTTAAGGTGGGGGCTTATATGGGAGGCAGAGTTTCAGGGTCGGCACAACATTGTGGGCCGAAGGGCCTGTACTGTGCTGTACTATTCTGTGTTCTATGTTCTATGGCGGACGTTGAAAAGATTGATATGCTGGATGGGGTGAAGCTCGGGAAACGGGGTAACACTACGACTGACTGCCCACGGGGAGATGGGCAAGCAAGATGGGGAAATAGAGGTGATGTGGATTGGGCACAGTTGTGTTGTATTGTTTGGGTGGATTCGTGCATTTCATCATTTACGTTGTCACTGAATGAACTAGATAAATGTATTCAGAGATGACACGTTTCAGGTTATTTTCCGGTCAAGATCGGGCTTCACATTCTCGGCGTCCCTGTGCCTGTGTTATTGTTGCAGATGCTGACACCAGAACGGAATCCGAAAGTGAATCAGCCGATAGCGTTGAACCCTGTAACAGAGCGAAAACGTTTCCAATTTACTGCGGGGAATTTTTCGGAAACGAAACTTCGGCTGGAACCTGATTGGTTTGTTTGTCAACACAGCGACAGCGGGCCGTGAGATCAGCCCAGCGGTGCGGTGACGTTCAGAAACGGGAGCAGAAGATAAAGCGAGCCGGGGGAGGCGGAGAGACGCAGAGTTGCAGGAGCGGGGATACCGATCAGCAGCAGCCGGAGAATTTCTATTGATTTACCCGGACCAGAGCTGAAAGTCGGTGCGGAATAAAGGGCAAAGAAAAAAAGCTGCGGATCAGATTTTCTTCAGATTCGTCCTGACTTCCGGTACTGTCGACAAAAATTGTAAGACTTTATTTGATTATCTCAAAGTTCTCATTTTTATCTAGCTATTTACAACATTGACAATATAATTTAAATTACTAAGATCCTCTGAACCGGGCAGGAAATGTAGTCTCTACCGCTGACAAAACGCGGGGCGAGAACAAGTTAGTAGAAAACTAACTTTACAGAAAGGGGCAATAGATACGAGACAAATTGTTGTCAACTAGCGGCGAGGTAAAGAATCATCGGGGATATCATTGAATAGCGGTGCAGGCCGAATGGCCACTCCTGCTTCTCAGATTGATCGGCTCACGGTTCGGTGAAACCCGTTAATCGGCTGATGTAGAGTGACGGTCTTGTTAAAACGGTGCATGAAATCTTCGTTCATGTCACGACAATAATTTGCGTGTGAATTGAGTGACTCGGGAAGTCTGGGTCGGGAGTGAACACTTTCTGTGCAGGAAAGCGGGGGTGGAGGGTGAATGTTTGGTTGAAAGTAAATAGAGTTCATTCTCAGCAGAATCGATTTAGAATCAGAATTCGGGTGATCACCACTAATTTAAATCGTTAAATTTGGCAATTTGGGGCGGCAGTACAATGCAGTACATAACATATAATATAAATTATAATAGCACACACACACACACACACACACACACACACACACACACACACACAGTATATATACGAGTGTGTGTGTGTGTGTGTGTGTGTGTGTGTGTCAGACAAAAATACTGTTCATTAGTTCATCTGTTCCTAAAACGTTGAGCGTGAGACTTCAGGCTCCTCGCTGGTGGTAGCAATGAGAAGCGGGCATGACCTGCAGGCCGAGAATGATCGATGCCTTCTCCGTGAGACATCACCTTTTGAAGATACACTCTGTTGGTGCCCATGATGGAGCTGGATGAGTTTACCACTGTCCGCAGCTTTTTCTGACCCTGTGTCGTGGTCCCTCCATATCAGACGGTGATGCAACAAGTCCGAATGCTCTCCCCGGTACACCATTAACGCGATGTGACAAAAGTGATTTTTTTTCCCCTATTAAGCGGCGGTTGGAATGGTCCTGGCTTAGAAATCTAAACAAGTTGCACACTTACTACGGTCCCAATGAGACATTTACACATTTTTTTGCTGCTGATCGAATCAGGTTCAAAAATGTTTAAACCCACCGGCTCACGGAGTCCCTCTCCCGTCAATTGTCAGTATTGCGGCTCAAAATTCCTGTCACACATTCAGAACTGCTGGGAAAGAGGGGTCTGTCTTTTCCCGTTTGTCTACAGATCTTAGTAAATAGTCTAATTATGTTGATATTATAGGCAATGCCATATTAATACATCATAGTTCATGCACATCTGGTGTAAAAACTCTCTAATCACTTCTCCTTTCTCTACAGCGATTTGACAAGATGAGACTTCAGGTGAGGTTTATCACCGGCGATGGTTTCGAACTTGATGTCGACCCTTCCATTCAAGTGTCGACACTCAAGATGAAAATCCAGGAAAAGACCAACGTGCCCATTTCCCAACAGCGTCTGATGGTGCAAAATGGCCAAAGCGTGGAGATGCAGGACGACAGAAGTCTAAGCTACTACAACCTCAACCCCAGCCCCACCGTCATGTTGCTGGTCAGGAAAGAGGAATCCATGCAGATATTTCTCCTGAACGACAAGGGGAAAACGACGACGTACGACGTGATGCCCTCTGAGTCCGTGCAGAAGTTTAAAGAGCGGGTCCATCGGCAGGAGGGGGTCAGACCCGACCAGCAGCGCCTGGTTTACGAGGGCAAACAGTTGGAGGATGGGCGATTGCTCTCCGACTACAACATCAGACCACTAACCACCATCTCTCTGCTGCTCCGGCTACGTGGAGGCTGATTTACTCCTGCAGACGGTTGAGAAAACTGTGATTAAAAATAATTTATTGGTATTTTATTGCATTCCTATATTCTGTCGTGAGCACTTTGTTACATTATCCTGTCTATCTGCTACGTTCCACACTGACATTCACAAGTTGGACAAAGGACCGATTTCCGCTCTGTATTAATGCTGTACTGATGGGGTGTCTGTCGGACAATGACATAAATTCCCATCGACGTTTGTCGCTTATCACCTTGTTGCCTTCTTAGCCTGGAAAACATGGGTTGTCAATTTTGCAGAGGCCAGATATTAACAATATCAAAGGAACTCTGGCAACCTGCACCTCCTCTTCAGATCAATGTAACTCCGAATGGCTGATCATAATCTGATGGTCTATGATTTCCCACATATAATGGGTTTCACTCAGAGACCCAGAAATAACTGCTGTGGCAATTTCAATTTACAATGTTTTGAAACAAATCCCACTAAAAAGATTGGGTTTGATGGGGGATGGGGAGATGACTTACTGCTTGACCTTAACGACCTCAAGAATTGTTTGCTTCAGTTCCTGTGTTCTTCCAATGGATCTTTATTTTCATTTTAGCATTAAAATTTAATGAAATCAGATTAGTTGAGGTTCTAAATGCTTTGCAATTTTCATTGTTGAAATTTCCAATATGATTTGAAATGATTTTTTTAATAAAAGTCTAAATGCAGGAACACTGGCATTTCTGTGTGATTGCGTTCATCTAATTCTGTAGACCCTGGTAAGAGATGAAGTATCTTGACCAAAGTTTGATTGTGGCGTTTGAACCATGTACAAGATTCTCAAAAACCCCAATTCACATTCAACACTTTACACAATGGAATCATTATGTTAGCTATTCTGCATTCTTTCCTATTTAATCCAAAGTAAATATTGAAGTTTAACTGTCACTATTCCCCACTGTGTTACTTTTACCTCACTCAACCATAGAAACCATAGAAACTAGAGCACAGGATCAGGCCTTTTGGCCTTTCTTGGCTGTGCCGAACCATTTTCTGCCTAGTCCCACTGACCTGCACACGGACCATATCCCTCCATACACCTCCCATCCATGTATCTGTCCAATTTATTCTTAAATGTTACAAAAGAACCCGCATTTACCACCTCGTCTGGCAGCTCATTCCATACTCCCACCACTTTCTGTGTGAAGAAGCCCCACCTAATGTTCCCTTTAAATTTTTCCCCCCTCACCCTTAATCCATGTCCTCTGGTTTTTTTCTCCCCTTGCCTCAGTGGAAAAAGCCTGCTTGCATTCACTCTATCTATACCCATCATAATTTTATATACCTCTATCAAATCTCCCCTCATTCTTCTACGCTCCAGGGAATAAAGTCCTAACCTATTCAGCCTTTCTCTGTAACTGAGTTTCTCAAGTCCCGGCAACATCCTTGTAAACCTTCTCTGCACTCCTTCAACCTTATTTATATCCTTCCTGTAATTTGGTGACCAAAACTGAACACAATACTCCAGAATCGGCCTCACCAATGCCTTATACAACCTCATCATAACATTCCAGCTCTTATACTCAATACTTTGATTAATAAAAGCCAATGTACCAAAAGCTCTCTTTACGACCCTATCTACCTGTGATGACACTTTTAGGGAATCTGGTATCTGTATTCTCAGATCCCTCTGTTCCACTGCACTCCTCAGTGCCTTACCATTAACCCTGTATGTTCTACCTTGGTTTGTCCTTCCAACGTGCAATACCTCACACTTGTCAGTATTAAACTCCATCTGCCATTTTTCAGCCCATTTTTCCAGCTGGTCCAAGTCCCTCTGCAGACTCTGAAAACCTTCCTCACTGTCTACTACACCTCCAATCTTTGTATCATCAGCAAACTTGCTGATCCAATTTACCACATTATCATCCAGATCATTGATATAGATGACAAATAACAATGGACCCAGCACTGATCCCTGTGGCACACCACTAGTCACAGACCTCCACTCAGAAAAGCAATTCTGTACCACCACTCTCTGGCTTCTTCCATTGAGCCAATGTCTAATCTAATTTACCACCTCTCCATGTATACCTAGCGACTGAATTTTCCTAACTAACCTCTCATGCGGGACCTTGTCAAAGGCCTTACTGAAGTCCATGTAGACAATATCCACTGCCTTCCCTTCATCCACTTTCCTGGTAACCTCCTCGAAAATCTCCAACAGATTGGTCAAACATAACCTACCACGCACAAAGCCATGTTGACTCTCCCTGATAAGCCCCTGTCTATCCAAATGCTTGTAGATTCTGTCTCTTAGAACTCCCTCCAATAACTTACCTACTACTGACGCTAAACTCACCGGCCTATAATTTCCCAGATTACTTTTCGATCCTTTTTTAAACAATGGAACAACATGAGCCACTCTCCAATCCTCCGGCACTTCACCCATACACAGCGACATTTTAAATATTTCTGCCAGGGCCCCCACAATTTCAACACTAGTCTCCTTCAAGGTCCGAGGGAACACTCTGTCAGGTCCTGGGGATTTATCCACTTTAATTTTCCTCAAGACAGCAAGCACCTCCTCCTTTTTAATCTGTACACTTTCCATGGTCTCACTACTTGATTCCCTCAATTCCATAGACTTCATGCCAGCTTCCTTAGTAAATACAGACACAAAAAACCTATTTAAGATCTCCCCCATTTCTTTTGGTTCCGCACAAAGCCGGCCACTCTGATCTTCAAGAGGACCAATTTTATCCCTTACAATCCTTTTGCTCTTAATATACTTGTAAAAGCTCTTTGGATTATCCTTCACTTTGACTGCCAAGGCTGCTCCCTTTCCTACATCATTATTGGTGTGGGTGGAGAATTGGTTGGCAGACAGGAAGCAAAGAGTGGGAATAAACGGGGCCTTTTCAGAATGGCAGGCGGTGACTAGTGGGGTACTGCAAGGCTCAGTGCTGGGACCCCAGTTGTTTACAATATATATTAATGACTTGGATGAGGGAATTAAATGCAGCATCTCCAAGTTTGTGGATGACACGAAGCTGGGTGGCAGTGTTAGCTGTGAGGAGGATGCTAAGAGGATGCAGGGTGACTTGGATAGGTTGGGTGAGTGGGCAAATTCATGGCAGATGCAATTTAATGTGGATAAATGTGAAGTTATCCACTTTGGTGGCAAAAATAGGAAAACAAATTATTATCTGAATGGTGGCCGATTAGGAAAAGGGGAGGTGCAACGAGACCTGGGTGTCCTTATACACCAGTCATTGAAAGTGGGCATGCAGGTACAGCAGGCGGTGAAAAAGGCGAATGGTATGCTGGCATTTATAGCGAGAGGATTCGAGTACAGGAGCAGGGAGGTACTACTGCAGTTGTACAAGGCCTTGGTGAGACCACACCTGGAGTATTGTGTGCAGTTTTGGTCCCCTAATCTGAGGAAAGACATCCTTGCCATAGAGGGAGTACAAAGAAGGTTCACCAGATTGATTCCTGGGATGGCAGAACTTTCATATCAAGAAAGACTGGATGAACTGGGCGTGTACTCGTTGGAATTTAGAAGATTGAGGGGGGATCTGATTGAAACGTATAAGATCCTAAAGGGATTGGACAGGCTAGATGCAGGAAGATTGTTCCTGATGTTGGGGAAGTCCAGAACGAGGGGCCACAGTTTGAGGATAGAGGGGAAGCCTTTTAGGACCGAGATTAGGAAAAACTTCTTCACACAGAGAGTGGTGAATCTGTGGAATTCTCTGCCACAGGAAACAGTTGTGGCCAGTTCATTGGCTGTATTTAAGAGGGAGTTAGATATGGCCCTTGTGGCTACGGGGATCAGGGGGTATGGAGGGAAGGCTGGGGCGGGGTTCTGAGTTGTATGATCAGCCATGATCATAATAAATGGCGGTGCAGGCTCGAAGGGCCGAATAGCCTACTCCTGCACCTATTTTCTATGTTTCTATGTTTCTATATTATGCATGGAATTGTGATAACAGTTTTCGAAAGTTCCAGTATGAATTCCCTCTTCTGCACACATTTGCATGTTTGCCAGCCCCTTGCCTAGGATATACTTTACACTTTATTGTCACCAAACAACTAGTACTAGAATGTACAATCATCACAGCAATATTTGAATCTGCACTTCACACTCCCTGGATTACAAATATTAAATATTAAAAATAGTTAAAATTAGTAAATAATAAAAATATAAATTATAAATCATACATATAAAATAGACAAATGGAATGTAAGGTAGTGCAAAAAAACCAAGAGGCAGGTCCGGATATTTGGAGGGTACGGCCCAGATCCGGGTCAGGATCCGTTCAGCAGTCTTATCACAGTAGAAAAGAAGCTGTACCCAAATCTGGCCATATGAGTCTTCAAGCTCCTGAGCCTTCTCCCGGAGGGAAGAGGGACAAAAAGTCTGTTGGCTGGGTGGGTGGTGTCCTTGATTATCCTGGCAGCACTTCTCCGACAGCGTGCAGTGTACAGTGAGTCCACAGACAGAAGATTGGTTTGTGTGATGTGCTGCGCCATGTTCACGATCTTCCGCAACTTCTTTCAGTCTTTGACAGGACAACTTCCATACCAGGTTGTGATGCATCCGAGAAGAATGCTTTCTACGGTGCATCTATAAAAATTAGTGAGGGTTTTAGGGGACAGGCCAAATTTCTTTAGTTTTCTCAGGAAGTAAAGGCACTGGTGGGCCTTCTTGGCAGTGAACTCTGCTTGGTTAGACCAAGTCAGGTCATTTGTGATATTGACCCTGAGGAACTTAAAGCTTTTGACCTGTTCCACTTGCGCACCACCAATGTAAATAGGGTTGTGCGGTCCACTACTCCTTCTGAAGTCAACAACCAATTCCATCGTCTTGCTGACGTTGAGGGATAGGTTAGTGTCTTATTATTGTCTTAAGATATCGATCTTAATTGAAATGGAAGCACCTTTGATTGGGGCGGATGGTATTAAGGTTCTGAATTTAAACTCACCTCCAATTTTGCTGATGTAGCGAGGTGGAATTGATCCTTTTGTCATTTAAAACCTGAATAATTAATTGCTGTAGCCCAGAATAAAGGTTTCAAAATTGTCCTTTAATTGTCCTAGAATTTTACTTTAAGAACTTTAACAGACTCCTGCAGGATCAAGAAGAGGCAAAGGAAACAAATCTATCAATAAGTCTGTGTATTTTAAGAATTAGGTGTAAATTGATGGTTTAACATCTTTTCAATTTTGTGCTGAGTCCCAAAGATAATAACTAAGGTATTAACACATGCCAGAAGATAATTCTACATATTAACTTAAACAAATTATATGATTCCACAATTTTTAGTATGCTTACACTGAGCATTAGCAATGTCCACCTGACCTCTCAAATAGTTAATGTTTGCTCAGGTAAATCTATTCCAAGAGCACCACAACCTTGTCGCAGGGCTTGGAGGCTTGTGTGCCTCAATGACCCAGAGAGTTACGTTGGCTGGAGTCAGGGCCTTTTGCTTTGGCTCTTGGTAGGGTCACGTGTGCCAAACAGGTCAAAGGGTAGAGGGTGTTGTAGCGTGGATGACATTAATGGAGAGTCAGAGTCACTGGTAGATTCAAACCAGCTTCTTTATTCGACATTCGACATAACAAGTAGGCATCATATGGACGGAGACGCTTCCAGTAGAAAGGACTGTTAGTCCAGTGTGGGTTCAGATATTTATATGCTAAACTCAAAGGCCATCACTACCTAAAAAGTTATAGACAATGCTTCCTTTTGAAGCTACATACAAACATCACATCTTCGGATTTCATCCTTTCCTTCTGACGCCAACATGTCTGGGTTGGTATCCACAGCCTTTAGTTAAATCCACCATACATTTATTTGGCATTTTATGTGCTAACATAGAAGACAATTAATATTTATAAAGTACAGATAATACTGTCTTTGAAACTACAGCATCTGGTCAAACTACGGCACCAGAAGCATCTGGTATTCACACCTTTAGGAAGCGCATTGTTGTGGACTCAATCCACAGTACTTTGTCAAATAGAAGTCTGGTGGCAAAAGTCATTTAAGTGTAAACAAATCATCTATCCAAAAAACTTCACTCTAACAGAGGGCAGACTAACAGTGGACCACCACATCTCCAGGTTCAGCGTGTTCAGCTCATGGATAAGAACAGTGACTGGTCAAAAAATAATTGTCACAGAAACAGCAATGAAGAAACCTTGTGTCCAGATGGAGATGGAGGTCCTTTATTGCTGTCCTAAACACAAGATGGATCCGGTTGAGAATGAATGATAGGCGGATGGAGGAGGGAGAGTGGACATGGGGACAGAAGCTGGGAAGTGATGGGTGGAGGTGATAAAGAGCAGCAGATGATGGAATCTGATAAGAGATTCCCAGTCTAATTTCCACCTGGTCTCACCAATATAGAGGACACCACATCAGAAGCAGTTGCTACAATAAAGAAAGCCAAGGGAGGTGCACGTGAATGTCTGCCTCACCTGGAAGTTCAGTTTAGGACACTGCTACGATGAAGCCAAACACAATCTGGGGGAGCAATATCTCATACTCGGTCTGAGTAGTCTTAAACCCGATGGCATTAAACTCTAAGTTCTGGTCAACACCTCCCCTTTAGTTTTTTTCCTATTTTAGTGATCCTCTCACCTCTTTCCTCCCCTACCCTCATGACCCCACCAGGTTCCCCATATCCTTCCATGGTTTCCTGTCCTTACCGATCAGATTCCTTCTTCTTCAGCCCCTTAGTGCTTACACTGATCACCTCCCATCTTCTCACATCATCCCCACTCCCACACTCATCCACTCTCCCCCTCACTAATTTATACTCCACCTCTCTCTCATCCCTCCTCCTTCTTCTGGCTTCAGCCCCCTTTCTTTCCAATCCTGATGAAGGATCTCGAGTGAATTATGGATGTTCATTGCCCTCCATTGATGCTGCCTGACCTCCAGAGTTCCCCCAACAATTTTGACTGCTCTTCAAGATTCCTGGCGTCTGTATGATCTCCTGGGTCTCTCTTTAGGGCACTGGTTGGTGATGGAGGCGGGCTGACCATTGGAGAGGTCAGCTGTAACACATCCTACACTTACAAAGTTTCGCTGGTGAGGGTGGGGGAGGTGGGGTGGGGGAGGTATCTGAGGACCTGTGAGTTACGGACCGAGGGGTCCATGCCGAAAACAGAAAGAGGTGCAGAACAGAATGTGTTACAAATGGTGGAATCACGGTGGAGATGGTGGACGTTGAAAAGATTGATATGCTGGATGGGGTGAAGCTCGGGAAACGGGGTAAAACTACGGCTGTCTGCCCACGGGGATCTGGGCAAGAAAGATGGGGAAATAGAGGTGATGTGGATTGGACACAGTTGTGTTGTATTGTTTGGGTGGATTCGAGCATTTTATCACTTAGGTTGTCACTGAATGAACCAGATAAATGTATTCAGAGATGACACGTTTCAGGTTATGTTCCGGTCAAGATCGGGCTTCACATTCTCGGCTTCCCTGTGCCTGTATTATTGTTGCAGATGCTGACACCAGAACGGAATCCGAAAGTGAATCAGCCGATAGCGTTGAACCCTGTAACAGGGCGAAAACGTTTCCAATTTACTGCGGGGAATTTTTCGGAAACGAAACTTCGGCTGGAACCTGATTGGTGTGTTTGTCAACACAGCGACAGCGGGCCGTGAGATCAGCCCAGCGGCGCGGTGACGTTCAGAAACGGGGGCAGAAGATAAAGCGAGCCGGGGGAGGCGGAGAGACGCAGAGTTGCAGGAGCGGGGATACCGATCAGCAGCAGCCGGAGAATTTCTATTGATTTACCCGGACCGGAGCTGGAAGTCGGTGCGGAATAAAGGGCAAAGAAAAAAAGCTGCGGATCAGATTTTCTTCAGATTCGTCCTGACTTCCGGTACTGTCGACAAAAATTTTAAGACTTTATTTAATTATCTTAAAGTTCTCATTTTTATCTAGCTGTTTACAACATTGACAATATAATTTAAATTACTAAGATCCTCTGAACCGGGCAGGAAATGTAGTCTCTACCGCTGACAAAACGCGGGGCGAGAACAAGTTAGTAGAAAACTAACTTTACAGAAAGTGGCAACAGATCCGCGACAAATTGTTGTCAACTGGCGGCGAGGTAAAAGATCATCGGGGATATCATTGAATAGCGGTGCAGGCCGAATGGCCACTCCTGTAACTCGGATTGATAGGCTCACGGTTCGGTGAAACTCGTTAATCGGCTGATGTAGAGTGACGGTCTTGTTAAAACGGTGCATGAAATCTTCGTTCATATCACGACAATAATTTGCGTGTGAGTTCAGTGACTCGGGAAGTCTGGGTCGGGAATGAACACTTTCTGTGCAGGAAAGCGGGGGTGGAGGGTGAATGTTTGGTTGAAAGTAAAATGGAGTTTATTCGCAGCAGAATCGATTTAGAATCAGAACTCGGGTGATCACCACTAATTTAAATCGATAAATTTGGCAATTTGGGGCGGCAGTACAATGCAGTACATAACATATAATATAAATTATAATAGCATACACACACACACACACACACAGTATATATACGAGTGTGTGTGTGTGTGTGTGTGTGTGTCAGACAAAAATACTGTTCATTAGTTCATCTGTTCCTAAAACGTTGAGCGTGAGACTTCAGGCTCCTCGCTGGTGGTAGCAATGAGAAGCGGGCATGACCTGCAGGCCGAGAATGATCGATGCCTTCTCCGTGAGACATCACCTTTTGAAGATACACTCTGTTGGTGCCCATGATGGAGCTGGATGAGTTTACCACTCTCCGCAGCTTTTTCTGACCCTGTGTCGTGGTCCCTCCATATCAGACGGTGATGCAACAAGTCCGAATGCTCTCCCCGGTACACCATTAATGCGATGTGACAAAAGTGATTTTTTTTCCCCTATTAAGCGGCGGTTGGAACAGTCCTGGCTTAGAAATCTAAACAAGTTGCACATTTACTACGGTCCCAATGAGTAACATTTACATATTTTTTTGCCGCTGATCGAATCAAGTTCAAAAATGTTTAAACCCACCGGCTCGCGGAGTCCCTCTCCCGTCAATTGTCAGTATTGCGGCTCAAAATTCCTGTCACACATTCTGAACTGCTGGGAAAGAGGGGTCTGTCTTTTCCCGCTTGTCTACAGATCTTAGTAAGTAATCTAATTGTGTTGATATTATAGGCAATGCCATATTAATACATCATAGTTCATGCACATCTGGTGTAAAAACTCTTTAATCATTTCTCCTTTCTCTACAGCGATTTGACAAGATGAGACTTCAGGTGAGGTTTATCACCGGCGATGGTTTCGAACTTGATGTCGACCCTTCCATTCAAGTGTCGACACTCAAGATGAAAATCCAGGAAAAGACCAACGTGCCCATTTCCCAACAGCGTCTGATGATGCAAAATGGCCAAAGCGTGGAGATGCAGGACCAGAGAAGTCTAAGCTACTACAACCTCAACCCCAGCCCCACCGTCATGTTGCTGGTCAGGAAAGAGGAATCCATGCAGATATTTCTCCTGAATGACAAAGGGAAAACCTCGACGTACGACGTGATGCCCTCTGAGTCCGTGCAGAAGTTTAAAGAGCGGGTCCATCGGCGGGAGGGGGTCATACCCGACCAGCAGCGCCTGGTTTACGAGGGCAAACAGTTGGAGGACGACCGATTGCTCTCCGACTACAACATCAGACCACTAACCACCATCTCTCTGCTGCTCCGGCTACGTGGAGGCTGATTTACTCCTGCAGACGGTTGAGAAAACTGTGATTAAAAATAATTTATTGGTATTTTATTGCATTCCTATATTCTGTCGTGAGCACTTTGTTACTGTGTATCCTTGATCCTGTGTATCTGCTACGTTCCACACTGACATTCACAAGTTGGACAAAGGACCGATTTCCGCTCTGTATTAATGCTGTACTGATGGGGTGTCTGTCGGACAATGACATAAATTCCCATCGACGTTTGTCGCTTATCACCTTGTTGCCTTCTTAGCCTGGAAAACATGGGTTGTCAGTTTTGCAGAGGCCAGATATTAACAATATCCAAGGAACTCTGGCAACCTGCACCTCCTCTTCAGATCAATGTAACTCCGAATGGCTGATCACAATCTGATGGTCTATGACTTCCCATATATAATGGGTCTCACTCAGAGACCCAGAAATAACTGTTGTGGCAATTTCAATTTACAATGTTTTAAAACAAATCCCACTAAAAAGATTGGGTTTGATGGGGGAGGGGGAGATGACTTACTGCTTGACCTTAACGACCTCAAGAATTGTTTGCTTCAGTCCCTGTGTTCTTCCAATGGATCTTTATTTTCATTTTAGCATTAAAATTTAATGAAATCAGATTAGTTGAGGTTCTAAATGCTTTGCAATTTTCATTGTTGAAATTTCCAATATGATTTGAAATGATTTTTTTAATAAAAGTCTAAATGCAGGAACACTGGCATTTCTGTGTGATTGCTTTCATCTAGTTCTGTAGACCCTGGTAAGAGATGAAGTATCTTGACCAAAGTTTGATTGTGGCATTTGAACCATGTACAAGATTCACAAAAACCCCAATTCACATTCAACACTTTACACAATGGAATCATTATGTTAGCTATTCTGCATTCTTTCCTATTTTATCCGAAGCAAATATTGAAGTTTAACTGTTACTATTCCCCACTGTGTTACTCTTACCTCACTTCTCCCTTTCCTACATCATTATGCATGGAATTGTGATAACAGTTTTCGAAAGTTCCAGTATGAATTCCCTCTTCTGCACACATTTGCATGTTTGCCAGCCCCTTGCCTAGGATATACTTTATACTTCATTGTCGCCAAACAACTAGTACTAGAATGTACAATTATCACTGCAATATTTGAATCTACACTTTACACTCCCTGGATTACAAATATTAAATATCAAAAATAGTTAAAATTAGTAAATATTAAAATTTTAAATTATAATTCATAAATACAAAATAGAAAAATGGAAAGTAAGGTAGTGCAAAAAAACCGAGAGGCAGGTCCGGATATTTGGAGAGTACGGCCCAGATCTGGCTCAGGATCTGTTCAGCAATCTTATCACAGTAGGAAAGAAGCTGTTCCCAAATCTGGCCATACGAGTCTTCAAGCTCCTGAGCCTTCTCCCGGAGGGAAGAGGGACAAAAAGTTTGTTGGCTGGGTGGGTCGTGTCCTTGATTATCCTGGCAGCACTCCTCCGACAGCATGCGGTGTACAATGAGTCCACGGACGGAAGATTGGCTTGTGTGATGTGCTGCGCCATGTTCACGATCTTCCGCAGCTTCTTTCAGTCTTTGACAGGAGAACTTCCATACCAGGTTGTGATGCACCCTAGAAGAATGCTTTCTACGGTGCATCTATAAAAATTAGTGAGGGTTTTAAGGGACAGGCCAAATTTCTTTAGTTTTCTCAGGAAGTAAAGGCACTGGTAGGCCTTCTTGGCAGTGAACTCTGCTTGGTTGGACCAAGTCAGGTCATTTGTAATATTGACCTCAAGGAACTTAAAGCTTTTGACCTGTTCCACTTGCGCACCACCGATGTAAATTCGGTTGTGCGGTCCACTACTCCTTCTGAAGTCAACAACCAATTCCTTCGTCTTGCTGACGTTGAGGGATAGGTTATTGTCTTATTATTGTCTTAAGATATTGATCTTAATTGAAATGGAACCACCTTTGATTGGGGCGGATGGTATTAAGGTTCTGAATTTAAACTCACCTCCAATTTTGCTGATGTAGCGAGGTGGAATTGATCCTTTCGTCATTTAAAACCTGAATAATCAATTGCTGTAGCCATAAATAAAGATTTCAAAATTGTCCCATATTTTTTTCCTTTAAGAACTTTAATAGACTCCTGCAGGATCAAGAAGAGGTGAAGGAAACAAATCTATCAATGAGTCTGTGCATTTTAAGAATTAGGTGTAAATTGATGGTTTAACATTTTTTCAATTTTGTGCTGAGTCCCAAAGATAATCATTAAGGCAATAACACCTGCCAGAAGATAATTCTACATATTAACTTATTAATTGTTCCCGATGTTGGGGAAGTCCAGAACGAGGGGCCACAGTTTGAGGATAGAGGGGAAGCCTTTTAGGACCGAGATGAGGAAAAACTTCTTCACACAGAGAGTGGCGAATCTGTGGAATTCTCTGCCACAGGAAACAGTTGAGGCCAGTTCATTGGCTATATTTAAGAGGGAGTTAGATATGGCCCTTGTGGCTAAAGGGATCAGGGGGTATGGAGAGATGGCAGGTACAGGGTTCTGAGTTGGATGATCAGCCATGATCATACTGAATGGCGGTGCAGGCTCGAAGGGCTGAATGGCCTACTCCTGCACCTATTTTCTATGTTTCTATATTAACTTAATCAAATTATATGATTCCACAATTGTTAGTATGCTTACACTGAGCGTTAGCAATGTCCACCTGACCTCTCAAATGGTTAATCGTTGCTCGGGTAAATCTATTCCAAGAGGACCACAAACTTGAAATAGGGCTTGGAGGCTTGTGTGCTTCAATGACCCAGAGAGTTACGTTGGCTGGAGTCAGGGCCTTTTGCTTTGGCTCTTGGTAGGGTCACCTGTGCCAAACAGGTCAAAGGTTAGAGAGCAGAGTAACAGTGGACCACTGCACCTCCAGGTTCAGGTGTTCAGCTCATGGATAAGAGCCGTGACTGGTCAATAAACAATTGTCATAGAAACAGCAATGAGGAAACCTTTTGTACAGATGGAGATGGAGGTATTTTATTGCTGTCCTAAATGCAAGATGAATCCTGGTGAAAAGGGATGATAGGTGGATGGAGGAGGGAGAGTGAACATGGGGACAGAAGCTGGGAAGTGATGGGTGGAAGTGATAAAGAGCTGCAGATGATGGAATCTGATAAGAGATTCCCAGTCTAATTTCCACCTGGTCTCACCAATATAGAGGACACCACATCAGAAGCAGTTGATACAATAAAGAAAGCTAAGGGAGGTGCACATGAATGTCTGCCTCACCTGGAAGGGCAGTTTAGGACACTGCCACGATGAAGCCAAATACAATCTGGGGGAGCAATATCTCATAATCCATCTGAGTAGTCTTTAACCTAACGGCATTAACCTCTAACTTCTGGTCAACACTCCGTCTTTAGTTTTTTTCCTATTTTGGTGATTCTCTGATCTCTTTCCTCCCCTACCCTCATGACCCCACCAGGTTCCCCATCTCCTTCCATGGTTTCCTGTCCTTACTGATCAGATTCCTTCTTCTTCAGCCCCTTAGTGCTTACACCGATCACCTCCCATCTTCTCACATCATCCCCACTCCCACACCCATCCGTTCTCTCCCTCACTAATTTATACTCCACCTCTCTCTCATCCCTCCTCCTTATTCTGGCTTCAGCCCCCTTTCTTTCCAATCCTGATGAAGGATCTCGAGTGAATTACGGATGTTCATTTCCCTCCATTGATGCTGCCTGACCTCCAGAGTTCCCCCAACTATGTTGGCGTGCTCTTCAAGATTCCTGGCATCTGTAGGATCCCCTGGGTTTCTCTTTAGGGCCCTGGTTGGTGATGGAGGCGGGCTGACCATTGGTGAGGTCAGCTGTAACACATCCTACACTTACAAAGTTCCGCTGGTGAGGGTGGGGGAGGCGGGGTGGGGTGAGGGATCTGAGGACCAGTGAGTCACAGACCGAGGGGTCCATGCTGAAAGCAGAAAGAGGTGCAGAGCAGAATGTGTGATAGGTGGTGGAATCACGGCGGAGATGGTACAGATGAACCTGTACTGATTGGATGGGTTGCACCTGAACTCGAGGGGGAGCAATATCCTTGCAGGTAGGTTTGTTAGCATGGTTCGGGAGGGTTTAAACTAATTTGCGAGGGGGATGGGACCCAGAGCGATAGAGCAGTGAAAGAAGTGCATGGAGTAAAGCCAGATCTAAAATATAGAAAGCTTTGTGGAAAGAGAAGCAGAATAAAGGGTGTAAAGGTCGTAAGGTAGAAGGGCTGAAGTGTATGTACCTCAATGCAAGAAGCATCAGGAACAAAGGTGATGAACTGAGAGCTTGGATACATACATGGAATTATGATGTAGTGGCCATTACAGAGACTTGGCTGGCACCAGGGCAGGAATGGATTCTCAATATTCCCCGATTTCAGTGCTTTAAAAGGGATAGAGAGGGCAGAAAAAGGGGAGGAGGGGTGGCATTACTGGTCAAGGGTACTATTACAGCTACAGAAAGGGTGGGTAATGTAGCAGGATCCTCTTTTGAGTCAGTATGGGTGGAAGTCAGGAACAGGAAGGGAGCAGTTACTCTATTGGGAGTATTCTATAGGCCCTCGGTAGCAGCAGAGATACAGAGGAGCAGATTGGGAGGCAGATTTTGGAAAGATGCAAAAATAACAGTGTTGTTATCATAGGTGACTTTAACTTCCTAATATTGATTGGCACCTGATTAGTTCCAAGGGTTTAGATGGGGCAGAGTTTGTTAAGTGTGTCCAGGACGGATTCCTGTCACAGTATGTGGACAGGCCGACTAGGGGGAATGCCATACTAGATCTAGTACTAGGTAATGAACCGGGTCAGGTCACAGATCTCTCAATGGGTGAGCATCTGGGGGACAGTGACCAGTGTTCCCTGGCCTTTAGCATTATCATGGAAAAGGATAGAATCAGAGAGGACAGGAAAATTTTTAATTGGGGAAGGGCAAATTATGAGGCTATAAGACTAGAACTTGCGAGTGTGAATTGGGATGATGTTTTTGCAGGGAAATGTACTATGGGCATGTGGTCGATGTTTAGAGATCTCTTGCAGGATGTTAGGGATAAATTTGTCCCAGTGATGAAGATAAAGAATGGTAGGGTGAAGGAACCATGGGTGACAAGTGAGGTGGAAAATCTAGTCAGGTGGAAGAAGGCAGCATACATGAGGTTTAGGAAGCAAGGATCAGATGGGTCTATTGAGGAATATAGGGAAGCAAGAAAGGAGCTTAAGAAGGGGCTGAGAAGAGCAAGAAGGGGGCATGAGAAGGCCTTGGCGAGTGGAGTAAAGGAAAACCCCAAGGCATTCTTCAATTATGTGAAGAAAAAAAGGATGACAGGAGTGAAGGTAGGACCAATTAGAGATAAAGGTGGGAAGATGTGCCTGGAGGCCGTGGAAGTGCGTAAGGTCCTCAATGAATACTTCTCTTCGGTATTCACCAATGAGAGGGAACTTGATGACGGTGAGGACAATATGAGTGAGGGTGACGTTCTGGAGCATGCTGATATTAAGGGAGAGGAGGTGCTGGAGTTGTTAAAATACATTAGGACGGATAAGACCCCAGGGCATGACGGAATATTCCCCAGGCTGCTCCACAAGGCGAGGGAAGAGATTGCTGAGCCTCTGGCTAGGATCTTTATGTCCTCATTGTCCACGGGAATGGTACCGGAGGACTGGAGGGAGGCGAATGTTGTCCCCTTGTTCAAAAAAGGTAGTAGGGATAGTCCGGGTAATTATAGACCAGTGAGCCTTACATCTGTGGTGGGAAGCTGTTGGAAAAGATTCTTAGAGGTAGGATCTCTGGGCATTTAGAGAATCATGGTCTGATCAGGGACAGTCAGCATGGCTTTGTGCAGGGCAGATCATGTCTAACAAGCCTGATAGAGTTCTTTGAGGAGGTGACCAGGCATATAGATGAGGGTATTGCAGTGGATGTGATCGGTATGGATTTTAGTAAGGCATTTGACAAGGTTCCACATGGTAAGCTTATTCAGAAAGTCAGAAGGCATGGGATCCAGGGAAGTTTGGCCAGGTGGATTCAGAATTGGCCTGCCTGCAGAAGGCAGAGGGTCGTGGTGGAGGGAGTACATTCAGATAGGAGGATTGTGACTACTGGTATTAACGACCTGGATGTGGGGGGGGTAGAAGGGTGGGTTGGCAAGTTTGCAGACGACACAAAGGTTGGTGGTGTTGTAGATAGTGTAGAGGATTGTCAAAGATTACAGAGAGACATTGATATGATGCAGAAGTGGGCTGAGAAGTGGTAGATGGAATTCAACCCAGAGAAGTGTGAGGTGGTACACTTTGGAAGGACAAACTCCAAGGCAGAGTACAAAGTAAATGGCAGGATACTTGTTAGTGTGGAGGAGCAGAGGGATCGGGGGGTACATGTCCACAGATCCCTGAAAGTTGCCTCACAGGTGGATAGGGTAGTTAAGAAAGCTTATGGGGTGTTAGCTTTCATAAGTCGAGGGATAGAGTTTAAGAGTCACGATGTAATGATGCAGCTCTATAAAACTCTGGTTAGGCCACACTTGGAGTACTGTGTCTAGTTCTGGTCACCTCACTATAGGAAGGATGTGGAAGCATTGGAAATGGTACAGAGGAGATTTACCAGGGTGCTGCCTGGTTTAGAGAGTATGCACTATGATCAGAGATTTAGGGTTTTACTCTTTGGAGAGAAGGAGGATGAGAGGAGACATGATAGAGGTGTACAAGATAATAAGAGGAATAGATAGAGTGGATAGCCATCGCCTCTTCCCCAGGTCACCACTGCTCAATACAAGGGGACATTCCTTTAAGGTAATGGGTGGGAAGTTCAAGGGGGATATTAGAGGAAGGTTTTTTACTCAGAGAGTGGTTGGTGCGTGGAACTCACTGCCTGAGTCAGTGGTGGAGCCAGATACACCAGTGAAGTTTAACAGACTACTAGACAGGTATATGGAGGAATTTAAGGTGGGGGCTTATATGGGAGGCAGAGTTTCAGGGTCGGCACAACATTGTGGGCCGAAGGGCCTGTACTGTGCTGTACTATTCTGTGTTCTATGTTCTATGGCGGACGTTGAAAAGATTGATATGCTGGATGGGGTGAAGCTCGGGAAACGGGGTAACACTACGACTGACTGCCCACGGGGAGATGGGCAAGCAAGATGGGGAAATAGAGGTGATGTGGATTGGGCACAGTTGTGTTGTATTGTTTGGGTGGATTCGTGCATTTCATCATTTACGTTGTCACTGAATGAACTAGATAAATGTATTCAGAGATGACACGTTTAAAGTTATTTTCCGGTCAAGATCGGGCTTCACATTCTCGGCTTCCCTGTGCCTGTGTTATTGTTGCAGATGCTGACACCAGAACGGAATCCGAAAGTGAATCAGCCGATAGCGTTGAACCCTGTAACAGAGCGAAAACGTTTCCAATTTACTGCGGGGAATTTTTCGGAAACGAAACTTCGGCTGGAACCTGATTGGTTTGTTTGTCAACACAGCGACAGCGGGCCGTGAGATCAGCCCAGCGGCGCGGTGACGTTCAGAAACGGGAGCAGAAGATAAAGCGAGCCGGGGGAGGCGGAGAGACGCAGAGTTGCAGGAGCGGGGATACCGATCAGCAGCAGCCGGAGAATTTCTATTGATTTACCCGGACCAGAGCTGAAAGTCGGTGCGGAATAAAGGGCAAAGAAAAAAAGCTGCGGATCAGATTTTCTTCAGATTCGTCCTGACTTCCGGTACTGTCGACAAAAATTGTAAGACTTTATTTGATTATCTCAAAGTTCTCATTTTTATCTAGCTATTTACAACATTGACAATATAATTTAAATTACTAAGATCCTCTGAACCGGGCAGGAAATGTAGTCTCTACCGCTGACAAAACGCGGGGCGAGAACAAGTTAGTAGAAAACTAACTTTACAGAAAGAGGCAATAGATACGAGACAAATTGTTGTCAACTAGCGGCGAGGTAAAGAATCATCGGGGATATCATTGAATAGCGGTGCAGGCCGAATGGCCACTCCTGCTTCTCAGATTGATCGGCTCACGGTTCGGTGAAACCCGTTAATCGGCTGATGTAGAGTGACGGTCTTGTTAAAACGGTGCATGAAATCTTCGTTCATGTCACGACAATAATTTGCGTGTGAATTGAGTGACTCGGGAAGTCTGGGTCGGGAGTGAACACTTTCTGTGCAGGAATGCGGGGATGGAGGGTGAATGTTTGGTTGAAAGTAAATGGAGTTCATTCTCAGCAGAATCGATTTAGAATCAGAATTCGGGTGATCACTAATTTAAATCGATAAATTTGGCAATTTGGGGCGGCAGTACAATGCAGTACATAACATATAATATAAATTATAATAGCACACACACACACACACACACACACACAGAGTATATATACGAGTGTGTGTGTGTGTGTGTGTGTGTGTCAGACAAAAATACTGTTCATTCGTTCATCTGTTCCTAAAACGTTGAGCGTGAGTCTTCAGGCTCCTCGCTGATGGTAGCAATGAGAAGTGGGCATGACCTGCAGGCCCAGAATGATCGATGCCTTCTCCTTGAGACATCACCTTTTGAAGATACCCTCTGTTGGTGCCCATGATGGAGCTGGATGAGTTTACCACCCTCCGCAGCTTTTTCTGACCCTGTGTCGTGGTCCCTCCATATCAGACGGTGATGCAACAAGTCCGAATGCTCTCCCCGGTACACCATTAACGCGATGTGACAAAAGTGATTTTTTTTCCCCTATTAAGCGGCGGTTGGAATGGTCCTGGCTTAGAAATCTAAACAAGTTGCACACTTACTACGGTCCCAATGAGACATTTACACATTTTTTTGCTGCTGATCGAATCAGGTTCAAAAATGTTTAAACCCACCGGCTCACGGAGTCCCTCTCCCGTCAATTGTCAGTATTGCGGCTCAAAATTCCTGTCACACATTCAGAACTGCTGGGAAAGAGGGGTCTGTCTTTTCCCGTTTGTCTACAGATCTTAGTAAATAGTCTAATTGTGTTGATATTATAGGCAATGCCATATTAATACATCATAGTTCATGCACATCTGGTGTAAAAACTCTCTAATCACTTCTCCTTTCTCTACAGCGATTTGACAAGATGAGACTTCAGGTGAGGTTTATCACCGGCGATGGTTTCGAACTTGATGTCGACCCTTCCATTCAAGTGTCGACACTCAAGATGAAAATCCAGGAAAAGACCAACGTGCCCATTTCCCAACAGCGTCTGATGATGCAAAATGGCCAAAGCGTGGAGATGCAGGACGACAGAAGTCTAAGCTACTACAACCTCAACCCCAGCCCCACCGTCATGTTGCTGGTCAGGAAAGAGGAATCCATGCAGATATTTCTCCTGAATGACAAGGGGAAAACGACGACGTACGACGTGATGCCCTCTGAGTCCGTGCAGAAGTTTAAAGAGCGGGTCCATCGGCAGGAGGGAGTCAGACCCGACCAGCAGCGCCTGGTTTACGAGGGCAAACAGTTGGAGGATGGGCGATTGCTCTCCTACTACAACATCAGACCACTAACCACCATCTCTCTGCTGCTCCGGCTACGTGGAGGCTGATTTACTCCTGCAGACGGTTGAGAAAACTGTGATTAAAAATAATTTATTGGTATTTTATTGCATTCCTATATTCTGTCGTTAGCACTTTGTTACATTATCCTGTCTATCTGCTACGTTCCACACTGACATTCACAAGTTGGACAAAGGACCGATTTCCGCTCTGTATTAATGCTGTACTGATGGGGTGTCTGTCGGACAATGACATAAATTCCCATCGACGTTTGTCGCTTATCACCTTGTTGCCTTCTTAGCCTGGAAAACATGGGTTGTCAATTTTGCAGAGGCCAGATATTAACAATATCAAAGGAACTCTGGCAACCTGCACCTCCTCTTCAGATCAATGTAACTCCGAATGGCTGATCATAATCTGATGGTCTATGATTTCCCACATATAATGGGTTTCACTCAGAGACCCAGAAATAACTGCTGTGGCAATTTCAATTTACAATGTTTTGAAACAAATCCCACTAAAAAGATTGGGTTTGATGGGGGAGGGGGAGATGACTTAACGACTTCAAAAATTGTTTGCTTCAGTTACTGTGTTCTTCCAATGGGTCTTGATTTTCATTTTAGCATTAAAATTTAATGAAATCAGATTAGTTGAAGTTCTAAATGTTTTGCAATTTTCATTGTTGAAATTTCCAATATGATTTGAAATGATTTTTTTAATAAAAGTCTAAATGCAGGAACACTGGCATTTCTGTGTGATTGCTTTAATCTAATTCTGTAGACCCTGGTAAGAGATGAAGTATCTTGACCAAAGTTTGATTGTGGCGTTTGAACCATGTACAAGATTCTCAAAAACCCCAATTCACATTCAACACTTTACACAATGGAATCATTATGTTAGCTATTCTGCATTCTTTCCTATTTAATCCAAAGTAAATATTGAAGTTTAACTGTCACTATTCCCCACTGTGTTACTTTTACCTCACTCAACCATAGAAACCATAGAAACTAGAGCACAGAAACAGGCCTTTTGGCCTTTCTTGGCTGTGCCGAACCATTTTCTGCCTAGTCCCACTGACCTGCACACGGACCATATCCCTCCATACACCTCCCATCCATGTATCTGTCCAATTTATTCTTAAATGTTACAAAAGAACCCGCATTTACCACCTCGTCTGGCAGCTCATTCCATACTCCCACCACTTTCTGTTTGAAGAAGCCCCACCTAATGTTCCCTTTAAATTTTTCCCCCCTCACCCTTAATCCATGTCCTCTGGTTTTTTTCTCCCCTTGCCTCAGTGGAAAAAGCCTGCTTGCATTCACTCTATCTATACCCATCATAATTTTATATACCTCTATCAAATCTCCCCTCATTCTTCTACGCTCCAGGGAATAAAGTCCTAACCTATTCAGCCTTTCTCTGTAACTGAGTTTCTCAAGTCCCGGCAACATCCTTGTAAACCTTCTCTGCACTCCTTCAACCTTATTTATATCCTTCCTGTAATTTGGTGACCAAAACTGAACACAATACTCCAGAATCGGCCTCACCAATGCCTTATACAACCTCATCATAACATTCCAGCTCTTATACTCAATACTTTGATTAATAAAAGCCAATGTACCAAAAGCTCTCTTTACGACCCTATCTACCTGTGATGACACTTTTAGGGAATCTGGTATCTGTATTCTCAGATCCCTCTGTTCCACTGCACTCCTCAGTGCCTTACCATTAACCCTGTATGTTCTACCTTGGTTTGTCCTTCCAACGTGCAATACCTCACACTTGTCAGTATTAAACTCCATCTGCCATTTTTCAGCCCATTTTTCCAGCTGGTCCAAGTCCCTCTGCAGGCTCTGAAAACCTTCCTCACTGTCTACTACACCTCCAATCTTTGTATCATCAGCAAACTTGCTGATCCAATTTACCACATTATCATCCAGATCATTGATATAGATGACAAATAACAATGGACCCAGCACTGATCCCTGTGGCACACCACTAGTCACAGACCTCCACTCAGAAAAGCAATTCTGTACCACCACTCTCTGGCTTCTTCCATTGAGCCAATGTCTAATCTAATTTACCACCTCTCCATGTATACCTAGCGACTGAATTTTCCTAACTAACCTCTCATGCGGGACCTTGTCAAAGGCCTTACTGAAGTCCATGTAGACAATATCCACTGCCTTCCCTTCATCCACTTTCCTGGTAACCTCCTCGAAAATCTCCAACAGATTGGTCAAACATAACCTACCACGCACAAAGCCATGTTGACTCTCCCTGATAAGCCCCTGTCTATCCAAATGCTTGTAGATTCTGTCTCTTAGAACTCCCTCCAATAACTTACCTACTACTGACGCTAAACTCACCGGCCTATAATTTCCCAGATTACTTTTCGATCCTTTTTTAAACAATGGAACAACATGAGCCACTCTCCAATCCTCCGGCACTTCACCCATACACAGCGACATTTTAAATATTTCTGCCAGGGCCCCCGCAATTTCAACACTAGTCTCCTTCAAGGTCCGAGGGAACACTCTGTCAGGTCCTGGGGATTTATCCACTTTAATTTTCCTCAAGACAGCAAGCACCTCCTCCTTTTTAATCTGTACACTTTCCATGGTCTCACTACTTGATTCCCTCAATTCCATAGACTTCATGCCAGCTTCCTTAGTAAATACAGACACAAAAAACCTATTTAAGATCTCCCCCATTTCTTTTGGTTCCGCACAAAGCCGGCCACTCTGATCTTCAAGAGGACCAATTTTATCCCTTACAATCCTTTTGCTCTTAATATACTTGTAAAAGCTCTTTGGATTATCCTTCACTTTGACTGCCAAGGCTGCTCCCTTTCCTACATCATTATTGGTGTGGGTGGAGAATTGGTTGGCAGACAGGAAGCAAAGAGTGGGAATAAACGGGGCCTTTTCAGAATGGCAGGCGGTGACTAGTGGGGTACTGCAAGGCTCAGTGCTGGGACCCCAGTTGTTTACAATATATATTAATGACTTGGATGAGGGAATTAAATGCAGCATCTCCAAGTTTGTGGATGACACGAAGCTGGGTGGCAGTGTTAGCTGTGAGGAGGATGCTAAGAGGATGCAGGGTGACTTGGATAGGTTGGGTGAGTGGGCAAATTCATGGCAGATGCAATTTAATGTGGATAAATGTGAAGTTATCCACTTTGGTGGCAAAAATAGGAAAACAAATTATTATCTGAATGGTGGCC
The DNA here is from genome assembly GCF_963921235.1 of Mobula hypostoma. Lineage (NCBI taxonomy): Eukaryota > Metazoa > Chordata > Chondrichthyes > Myliobatiformes > Myliobatidae > Mobula > Mobula hypostoma. The sequence goes on along the minus strand of NC_086123.1, from coordinate 30,965,799 downwards.
GATTAGGAAAAGGGGAGGTGCAACGAGACCTGGGTGTCCTTATACACCAGTCATTGAAAGTGGGCATGCAGGTACAGCAGGCGGTGAAAAAGGCGAATGGTATGCTGGCATTTATAGCGAGAGGATTCGAGTACAGGAGCAGGGAGGTACTACTGCAGTTGTACAAGGCCTTGGTGAGACCACACCTGGAGTATTGTGTGCAGTTTTGGTCCCCTAATCTGAGGAAAGACATCCTTGCCATAGAGGGAGTACAAAGAAGGTTCACCAGATTGATTCCTGGGATGGCAGAACTTTCATATCAAGAAAGACTGGATGAACTGGGCGTGTACTCGTTGGAATTTAGAAGATTGAGGGGGGATCTGATTGAAACGTATAAGATCCTAAAGGGATTGGACAGGCTAGATGCAGGAAGATTGTTCCCGATGTTGGGGAAGTCCAGAACGAGGGGCCACAGTTTGAGGATAGAGGGGAAGCCTTTTAGGACCGAGATTAGGAAAAACTTCTTCACACAGAGAGTGGTGAATCTGTGGAATTCTCTGCCACAGGAAACAGTTGTGGCCAGTTCATTGGCTATATTTAAGAGGGAGTTAGATATGGCCCTTGTGGCTACGGGGATCAGGGGGTATGGAGGGAAGTCTGGGGCGGGGTTCTGAGTTGTATGATCAGCCATGATCATAATAAATGGCGGTGCAGGCTCGAAGGGCCGAATAGCCTACTCCTGCACCTATTTTCTATGTTTCTATGTTTCTATATTATGCATGGAATTGTGATAACAGTTTTCAAAAGTTCCAGTATGAATTCCCTCTTCTGCACACATTTGCATGTTTGCCAGCCCCTTGCCTAGGATATACTTTACACTTTATTGTCACCAAACAACTAGTACTAGAATGTACAATCATCACAGCAATATTTGAATCTGCACTTCACACTCCCTGGATTACAAATATTAAATATTAAAAATTGTTAAAATTAGTAAATAATAAAAATATAAATTATAAATCATACATATAAAATAGACAAATGGAATGTAAGGTAGTGCAAAAAAACCAAGAGGCAGGTCCGGATATTTGGAGGGTACGGCCCAGATCTGGCTCAGGATCCGTTCAGCAGTCTTATCACAGTAGAAAAGAAGCTGTACCCAAATCTGGCCATATGAGTCTTCAAGCTCCTGAGCCTTCTCCCGGAGGGAAGAGGGACAAAAAGTCTGTTGGCTGGGTGGGTGGTGTCCTTGATTATCCTGGCAGCACTTCTCCGACAGCGTGCAGTGTACAGTGAGTCCACAGACAGAAGATTGGTTTGTGTGATGTGCTGCGCCATGTTCACGATCTTCCGCAACTTCTTTCAGTCTTTGACAGGACAACTTCCATACCAGGTTGTGATGCATCCGAGAAGAATGCTTTCTACGGTGCATCTATAAAAATTAGTGAGGGTTTTAGGGGACAGGCCAAATTTCTTTAGTTTTCTCAGGAAGTAAAGGCACTGGTGGGCCTTCTTGGCAGTGAACTCTGCTTGGTTAGACCAAGTCAGGTCATTTGTGATATTGACCCTGAGGAACTTAAAGCTTTTGACCTGTTCCACTTGCGCACCACCAATGTAAATAGGGTTGTGCGGTCCACTACTCCTTCTGAAGTCAACAACCAATTCCATCGTCTTGCTGACGTTGAGGGATAGGTTAGTGTCTTATTATTGTCTTAAGATATCGATCTTAATTGAAATGGAAGCACCTTTGATTGGGGCGGATGGTATTAAGGTTCTGAATTTAAACTCACCTCCAATTTTGCTGATGTAGCGAGGTGGAATTGATCCTTTTGTCATTTAAAACCTGAATAATTAATTGCTGTAGCCCAGAATAAAGGTTTCAAAATTGTCCTTTAATTGTCCTAGAATTTTACTTTAAGAACTTTAACAGACTCCTGCAGGATCAAGAAGAGGCAAAGGAAACAAATCTATCAATGAGTCTGTGCATTTTAAGAATTAGGTGTAAATTGATGGTTTAACATCTTTTCAATTTTGTGCTGAGTCCCAAAGATAATAACTAAGGTATTAACACATGCCAGAAGATAATTCTACATATTAACTTAAACAAATTATATGATTCCACAATTTTTAGTATGCTTACACTGAGCATTAGCAATGTCCACCTGACCTCTCAAATAGTTAATGTTTGCTCAGGTAAATCTATTCCAAGAGCACCACAACCTTGTCGCAGGGCTTGGAGGCTTGTGTGCCTCAATGACCCAGAGAGTTACGTTGGCTGGAGTCAGGGCCTTTTGCTTTGGCTCTTGGTAGGGTCACGTGTGCCAAACAGGTCAAAGGGTAGAGGGTGTTGTAGCGTGGATGACATTAATGGAGAGTCAGAGTCACTGGTAGATTCAAACCAGCTTCTTTATTCGACATTCGACACAACAAGCAGGCATCATATGGACGGAGACGCTTCCAGTAGAAAGGACTGTTAGTCCAATGTGGGTTCAGATATTTATATGCTAAACTCAAAGGCCATCACTACCTAAAAAGTTATAGACAATGCTTCCTTTTGAAGCTACATACAAACATCACATCTTCGGATTTCATCCTTTCCTTCTGACGCCAACATGTCTGGGTTGGTATCCACAGCCTTTAGTTAAATCCACCATACATTTATTTGGCATTTTATGTGCTAACATAGAAGACAATTAATATTTATAAAGTACAGATAATACTGTCTTTGAAACTACAGCATCTGGTCAAACTACGGCACCAGAAGCATCTGGTATTCACACCTTTAGGAAGCGCATTGTTGTGGACTCAATCCACAGTACTTTGTCAAATAGAAGTCTGGTGGCAAAAGTCATTTAAGTGTAAACAAATCATCTATCCAAAAAACTTCACTCTAACAGAGGGCAGACTAACAGTGGACCACCACATCTCCAGGTTCAGGTGTTCAGCTCATGGATAAGAACAGTGACTGGTCAAAAAATAATTGTCACAGAAACAGCAATGAAGAAACCTTGTGTCCAGATAGAGATGGAGGTCCTTTATTGCTGTCCTAAACACAAGATGGATCCGGTTGAGAATGAATGATAGGCGGATGGAGGAGGGAGAGTGGACATGGGGACAGAAGCTGGGAAGTGATGGGTGGAGGTGATAAAGAGCAGCAGATGATGGAATCTGATAAGAGATTCCCAGTCTAATTTCCACCTGGTCTCACCAATATAGAGGACACCACATCAGAAGCAGTTGCTACAATAAAGAAAGCCAAGGGAGGTGCACGTGAATGTCTGCCTCACCTGGAAGTGCAGTTTAGGACACTGCTACGATGAAGCCAAACACAATCTGGGGGAGCAATATCTCATACTCGGTCTGAGTAGTCTTTAACCCGATGGCATTAAACTCTAAGTTCTGGTCAACACCTCCCCTTTAGTTTTTTTCCTATTTTAGTGATCCTCTCACCTCTTTCCTCCCCTACCCTCATGACCCTCCCAGGATCCCCATATCCTTCCATGGTCTCCTGTCCTTACCGATCAGATTCCTTCTTCTTCAGCCCCTTAGTGCTTACACTGATCACCTCCCATCTTCTCACATCATCCCCACTCCCACACCCATCCATTCTCCCCCTCACTAATTTATACTCCACCTCTCTCTCATCCCTCCTCCTTATTCTGGCTTCAGCCCCCTTTCTTTCCAATCCTGATGAAGGATCTCGAGTGAATTATGGATGTTCATTTCCCTCCATTGATGCTGCCTGACCTCCAGAGTTCCCCCAACTATTTTGGCTGCTCTTCAAGATTCCTGGCGTCTGTATGATCTCCTGGGTCTCTCTTTAGGGCACTGGTTGGTGATGGAGGCGGGCTGACCATTGGAGAGGTCAGCTGTAACACATCCTACACTTACAAAGTTCCGCTGGTGGGGGTGGGGGAGGTGGGGTGGGTGGAGGGATCTGAGGACCTGTGAGTCACGGACCGAGGGGTCCATGCCGAAAACAGAAAGAGGTGCAGAGCAGAATGTGTGACGGGTTGTGGAATCACGGTGGAGATGGTGGACGTTGAAAAGATTGATATGCTGGATGGGGTGAAGCTCGGGAAACGGGGTAACACTACGGCTGCTCAGCCCACGGGGATCTGGGCAAGAATGATGGGGAAATAGAGGTGATGTGGATTGGGCACAGTTGTGTTGTTTTGTTTCGGTGGATTCGTGCATTTTATCACTTAGGTTGTCACTGAATGAACCAGATAAATGTATTCGGAGATGACACGTTTAAGGTTATTTTCCGTTTCAAGATCGGGCTTCACATTCTCGACTTCCCTGTGCCTGTGTTATTGTTGCAGATGCTGACACCAGAACGGAATCCGAAAGTGACTCAGCCGATAGCGTTGAACCCTGTAACAGGGCGCATGCATTTCCAATTCCCTGCGGGGAATTTTTCGGAAACGAAACTTCGGCTGGAACCTGATTGGTTTGTTTATCAACACAGCGACAGCGGGCCGTGAGATCAGCCCAGCGGCGCGGTGACGTTCAGAAACGGGAGCAGAAGATAAAGCGAGCCGGGGGAGGCGGAGAGACGCAGAGTTGCAGGAGCGGGGATACCGATCAGCAGCAGCCCGAGAATTTCTATTGATTTACCCGGACCAGAGCTGAAAGTCGGTGCGGAATAAAGGGCAAAGAAAAAAAGCTGCGGATCAGATTTTCTTCAGATTCGTCCTGACTTCCTGCACTGTCGACAAAAATTGTAAGACTTTATTTGATTATCTCAAAGTTCTCATTTTTATCTAGCTGTTTACAACATTGACGGTATAATTTAAATTACTAAGATCCTCTGAACCGGGCAGGAAATGTAGTCTCTACCGCTGACAAAACGCGGGGCGAGAACAAGTTAGTAGAAAACTAACTTTACAGAAAGTGGCAATAGATCCGCGACAAATTGTTGTCAACTGGCGGCGAGGTAAAAGATCATCGGGGATATCATTGAATAGCGGTGCAGGCCGAATGGCCACTCCTGCTTCTCAGATTGATAGGCTCACGGTTCGGTGAAACCCGTTAATCGGCTGATGTAGCGTAACGGTCTTGTTAAACGGTGCATGAAATCTTCGTTCATGTCACGACAATAATTTGCGTGTGAATTGAGTGACTCGGGAAGTCTGGGTCAGGAGTGGACTCTTTCTGTGCAGGAAAGCGGGCGTGGAGGGTGAATGTTTGGTTGAAAGTAAAATGGAGTTCATTCTCAGCAGAATCGATTTAGAATCAGAATTGGGGTGATCACCACTAACTTAAATCGATAAATTTGGCAATTTGCGGCGGCAGTTCAATACAGTACATAAAACATAATATAAATTATAATAGCGCGCGCACACACACACACACACACACACAAGCAAAAGTACTGTTCAGTAGTTCATCTGTTCATGAAACGTTGAGCGTGAGTCTTCAAGCTCCTCGCTGGTGGTAGCAATGAGAAGCGGGCATGACCTGCAGGCCCAGAATGATCGATGCCCTCTCCGTGAGGTATCACCTTTTGAAGATATCCTCTGTTGGTGCCCATGATGGAGCTGGATGAGTTTACCACCCTCTGCAGCTTTTTCTGACCCTGTGTCGTTGCCCCTACATATCAGACGGTGATGCAACAAGTCCGAATGCTCTCCCCGGTACACCATTAACGCGATGTGACAGAAGTGATTTTTCCCCTATTAAACTGCGGTTGGAATGGTCCTGGCTTAGAAATCTAAACAAGTTGCACATTTACTGCGGTTCCAATGAGTAACATTTACATATTTTTTTTGCCGCTAATCGAATCAAGTTCAAAAATGTTTAAACCCACCGGCTCGCGGAGTCCCTCTCCCGTCAATTGTCAGTATTGCGGCTCAAAATTCCTTTAGAACTGCGAGGGAAAGAGTGGTTTGTCTTTTGCCGCTTGTCTACAGATCTTAGTAAATAGTCTAATTATGTTGATATTATAGGCAATGCCATATTAATACCTCATAGTTCATGCCCTGCTGATGTAAAAACTCTCTAATCACTTCTCCTTTCTCCACAGCGATTTGACAAGATGAGACTTCAGGTGAGGTTTATCAGCGGCGATGGTTTCGAACTTGCTGTCGACCCTTCCATTCAAGTGTCGACACTCAAGATGAAAATCCAGGAAAAGACCAAGGTGCCCATTTTCCAACAGCGTCTGATGGTGCAAAATGGCCAAAGCGTGGAGATGCAGGACGACAGAAGTCTGAGCTACTACAACCTCAACCCCAGCCCCACCGTCCTGTTGCTGGTCACGAAAGAGGAATCCATGCAGATATTTCTCCGGAATGACAAAGGGAAAACCTCGACGTACGATGTGATGCCCTCTGAGTCCATGCAGAAGTTTAAAGCGCGGGTCCATCGGCAGGAGGGGGTCAGACCCGACCAGCAGTGCCTGGTTTACGAGGGCAGACAGTTGGAGGATGGGCGATTGCTCTCCGACTACAACATCAGACCACAAACCACCGTCATGTTGGTTAGCAAAGAGGAATCCATGCAGATATTTCTCCTGAATGACAAGGGGAAAACCTCGACGTACGACGTGATGCCCTCTGAGTCCGTGCAGAAGTTTAAAGCGCGGGTCCATCGGCGGGAGGGGGTCAGACCCGAACAGCAGCGCCTGGTTTACGAGGGCAAACAGTTGGAGGATGGGCGATTGCTCTCCGCCTACAACATCACACCACGAACCACCATCTCTCTGCTGCTCCGGCTAGGTGGAGGCAGATTTACTCCCGCTGATGGTTAAGAGAACTGTGATTAAATATAATTTAGTGGTACTTTATTGCATTCCTAAATTCTGTCATTAGCACTTTGTTACTTTACCCTGCCTATCTGTTACGTTCCACAGTGATATTCACAAGTTGGACAAAGGACCAATTTCCACTCTGTATTAATGCTGTACTGATGGGGTGTCAGTTGGACAACGACATAAATTCCCATCGAGGTTTGTTGCTTGTCACCTTGTTGCCTTCTTAGCCTGGAAAACATGGGTAGTCAGTTTTGCAGAGGCCAGATATTAACAAAATCAAAGGAACTCTGGCAACCTGATTACTGAATTTTTTACTTACTTGGGGGTTAAAATTGATAAGAGACATAAGGACTTATTCAAGCTCAATTTTTTATCGTTAATTAGTCAGGTTAAACAATTGCTTACTGAATGGTCATCATTGTCTCTACCATTGATTGGCCGAATCAATACTATTAAAATGATTATTCTACCAAAATTTTTATATCTATTTCACGTGGTACCAATTTTTATTCCTAAATCTTTTTTTGATACTATTGATTCTAAACTTTCATCTTATATATGGCAGAATAAAAATCCTAGGTTAAGTAAAAAATATTTACAGAAGTCGAAGAAAGATGGTGGTTTAGCAATGCGGAATTTATGATTTTAATACTGGGCAATTAATATTGGATATTTAATATTTTGGACACAAGATTGGGATATAATTCCAAGTGCACAATTGGTAGACCTTGAAGGTTACTCTGTACAAGGGTTTTCACCGGTTTCTATTTTAGGAACTTCACTTTCCTTTGTGTTTTCTAAATTGAATAAACAAATGGTTAATCCAATAATTAAATATACTTTATGAAAATGGTTCCAATTTAGTAATTTTTTTGGTTTGAACAAATTTATATTATCAAGCACTATTATATCTAATTTTTCTCCAAAGGATCAAGCCTTTTTGATATGGAAAATGAAGGGTATAACATGTTTCCATGATTTATTTTTGAATAACTGTTTCATGTCTTGTGAACAGTTATCTAATAAATATAACTTGCCGAGATCCCATTTTTTTAGATACTTACAAATAAGAATCTTTTTACATGCCACACTGTCTACCTTTCTGATTTTACGCTCTACTGATATCATGGGAAAAATTTTAGGTTTAAATCCTAATCAGAAGGGATTAATATCCGTTTGCTTTTTTGGGGTTTAGTATTTGGTTCTTTTTTTGGGGGGGGGAGTTCTTTATATATATTTTTTTCTTTTTATTTCTTTTTCTTCTTTATGGTTAATTTCATCATGAGTTTGGAAGTCTATTATACCTATGTTATTTGAAATCTTTTTTGTATATGTTTACTAATAATAAGATTATTCCAATCTCTTTGTATCAACATTGTTATTTTGTTTATAATTTTGAAAATTAATGAAAAAGATTTAAAAAGAAAAGAAGGGATTAATAGCAACTATTTATGATATAATTATGAAAATACAGCCAGGTATGTCCGATAAAATTAAGAATGAATGGGAAATGGAACTTCAACTTCACTTACCTTTAGAGAAATGGGAGAAAATTTTTCCATTAGCTCTTCCTCTATATGTGCTAAACATACGCTGATACAATTTAAGGTGTTGCATAGGGCCCACATGGCTAAAGATAAACTAGCTCGTTTTAACTCCCACGTAAATCCTGTTTGTGACAGATGTCACTCTGAGGTGGCTTCTTTGACTCATATGTTCTGGTCCTGCCCTCTCTTGAAAAATTTTGGAAAGATATTTTTGATATTATTTCAATAGTTGTGCATTTTGATTTAGAACCCCATCCTATTACGGCAATTTTTGGTTTTCCAATGATGGAACATAGCTCTTTATCTTCTTCAGCCTGTTGGATGATTGCATTTGTCACATTAATGGCCAGAAGATCCATTTTATTGAATTGGAAAGAGACCAACCACCCTTACTACATTTCAATGGTTTTCCCAAATGATATCATGTTTAAATTTAGAAAAAATCAGAAGGGTCATTTTTGATCCTTCAGTTAAATTTGAAGAGACTTGGAAGCCATTTATTCAACGTTTTCATATGATGTAGTTTGATCTTTTTTGAATCCTTTTTATTAACTTAGAATATACGAATAGAGGAGCAGAGTTGATGACATTAATGAATTGATCTAATTATTCGATCTAATATATTGGTTCAGCAATATTTTGTTCTGTTTGTATTTTTGGGGGGTTTAACAATTAGTTCTATTTTCAGTTTTTTTGTTGTTTTTTTGGGGTTTTTCCTTTGCGATATCCTTTTCTTTTTATTTCTTTTTTTCTTCATGATTAACTATATCAAGAGTTTGGAAGTCTATTACACATGTACTATTTTGTAGTCTTTTTTCTATATGTTTTTAACAGTAAGGTATTTCAAATCTCTTTGTATCACTATTGTTATTATGTATATGAACTTGAAAACTAATAAAAAGATTAAAAAAGAAAGGAACTCTGGCAATCTGCACCTCCTGTTCAGATCAATGAAACTCCGAATGGCTGATCACAATCTGATGGTCTATGCCTTCCCACACAAAACTGGTCTCACTCAAAGACCCAGAAATAACTGCTGTGGCAATTTCAATTTACTATGTTTTAAAACAAATCCCACTAAAAAGATTGGGTTTAATGGAGGGAGGGGAGATGACTTACTGCTTTACCTTAATATCCTCAAGAATTGCTTCAGTTACTGTGTCCTTCCAATGGACTTTTATTTTCATTTTAGCATTAATAGTTCAATAAAATCAGATTCGTTGAAGTTCTAAATGTTTTGCAATGTTCACTATTGAAATTTTCAATATGATTTGAAATGACTTTTCTTAATAAAAGTCGAATGTATGAACACTGGCATTTCTGTGTGATTGCTTACATCTAGTTCTGTAGACCCTGGTAAGAGATGAAGTATCTTGACCAAAGTTTGATTGTGGCGTTTGAACCATGTACATGATTCCCAAAAACCCCAATTCACATTTAACAATTTACACAATGGAATTATTATATTAGCTATTCTGCATTCTTTCCTATTATATCCTAAGCAAATATTGGAAGTCCAAATAGCACTATTCCCCATTCTGTGTTACTCTTCCCTCACTTACTCCCTTTCCTACATCATTAAGCATGGAATTGTGAAAACAATTTTCAAAAGTTCCAGTATGAATTCCCTCTTCCGCACATATTTGCCTATTTGTCAGCCCCTTGCCTTGGATATAGATGTAATTGAAATGGAAACACGTTCATTTGGTGCAGATGGTATTAAGGTTCTGAATCTCTACTCACTACCAATTCTGCTGATGTGGCGAGGCTGAAATCCATTTGTCTTCTAAAACCTGAATACTCAATTACCCCTAAATAAAGGTTTAAAAATTGCCCCTTTTATTCTTTTAAAAACTTTAAAAGACTCTTGTTGGACCAAGAAGAGGCAAAATAAAGTAAATCAATCAATGAGTCCATGCATTTTAAGAATTAGGTGTAAATTGATTTTTTGGTTCAACGGTTCTTCTACGTCTACACTACGCCGGATAATTTTGAAAACGCCGCTTTCGGGTAAAAACGACAGGCGTCCACACTAAGCGTTTTTCAAAATATCTCCGTCCACATTAGGCGGATATTTGGGCGAATCTCCTCCTACTGGGCATGCGCAGGACACAGAAAACAAGCTGAGAAGAAACGGTATTCTTAGTGCGCGTTTGTCCAGTTACAGAGTAGAAAAACTTTAAAGGAATTGCTCTTGGCTCTCGCGCAGGAGGACTTAAAACTTTAAAAAAAATACTGGAGCGTATGGAGGCAACCGGCAGGGAGTTCACGGACAGTATGACCCAGCTGACGACAAACATTGAAAAACTGACTAACTCTGTTGCTTTAATAAAGCACCTTGTTAAATGTATAAAACATGTCTGCATCAGTGTTATCTTGTATTTCCATACAATGTTACATTAGGCTGTTACACATCTATTGTCAGAGAAGTACTTGCATAAATAGGTAAACCACCTTCATACAAGCAAGGACAGAAAACAGGGCGAAGTGAGTATACTTATTTATTCAGTAAGCTATGGGTCAAAGTATTTGGTGAGTACATAACTCTTCTGGCTTCAGTCTCGTTGCCGGCTGTTCTGAAATTGTTAGGTGGTGGCGTTCAAGAAAACAACGAACATCTGTTCCGGCACGTCATGACAGCGTTTTTAAATAGTCAAAAAAGCTCACTTCACAATTTAACTCTCACGCCGTTCACACCGACTGCGCGTTATAACAGCTTGCGCAGTACCAAGCAGAAGCAGAAAAAAGCATTGTTGTTGTGGTGTTGTTATGACAACGTTTTTAAACTCTCCGTTTACCCCGTACACACTACGCCGGATATTAAGCGTTTTCAAATTTATTCACTCTGGAGAGTGTTTTCGAAAATCTCCGTTTTCGGGGGCTGAAAACGCCGGCTAAGTGTGGACGGGAGAGCAAAACGAAGGGAAAAAGCTTCATTTTCAAAATTATCCGGTGTAGTGTGGACGTACATGCCAGAAGATAATTCCGCATATTAACTTAATCATTATTGCAAATTATATGATTCCACATTTTTATTATGCTTATTCTGATCATTAGCAATGTCCACCTGACCTCTCAAGTAGTTAATGATTGCTCAGGTAAATCTATTCCAAGAGGACCACAACCTTGTCATAGGGCTTGGAGACTTGTGTGCCTCAATGACCCAGAGAGTTACGTTGGCTGGAGTCAGGCCTTTTGCTTTGGCTCTTGGTAGGGTCACCTGTGTCAAACAGATAAAGGTTAGAGGGCAAAGTAACAGTGGACCAGCGCACCTCCAGGTTCAGGTGTTCAGCTCATGGATAAGAACCGTGACTGGTCAATAAGCAATTGTCACAGAAACAGCAATGAAGAAACCTTTTGTACCGATGGGAACGGAGTTCCTTTATTGCTGTCCTAAACACCAGATGGATCCAGGTGAGAAGGGATGATAGGCGGATGGAGGAGGGAGAGTGAACATGGGGACAGAAGCTGGGAAGTGATGGGTGGAGGTGATAAAGAGCTGCAGATGATGGAATCTGATAAGAGATTCCCAGTCTAATTTCCACCTGGTCTCACCAAAATAGAGGACACCACATCAGAAGCCCTTGATACAATAAAGAAAGCCAAGGGAGGTGCACGTGAATGTCCGCCTCACCTGGAAGGGCAGTTTAGGACACTGCCACGATGAAGCCAAGCACAATCTGGGGGAGCAATATCTCATTCTCGGCCTGAGTAGTCTTTAACCTGACGGCATTAACCTCTAACCTCTGGTCAACACTCCCCCTTTAGGTTTTTTTCCTACTTTGGTGACCCTCTCACCTCTTTCCTCCCCCACCCTCATGACCCTCCCAGGTTCCCCATCTCCTTCCATGGTCTCCTGCCCCTTCCGATCAGATTCCTTCTTCTTCAGCCCCTTAGTGCTTACACTGATCACCTCCCGTCTTCTCACATCATCCCCACTCCCACACCCATCCATTCTCCCCCTCACTAATTTATACTCCACCTCTCTCTCATCCCTCCTCCTTATTCTGGCTTCAGCCCCCTTTCTTTCCAATCCTGATGAAGGATCTCGAGTGAATTATGGATGTTCATTTCCCTTCAATGATGCTGCCTGACCTCCAGAGTTCCCCCAACTATTTTGGCTGCTCTTCAAGATTCCTGGCGTCTGTATGATCTCCTGGGTCTCCCTTTAGGGCCCTGGTGGGTGATGGAGGCGGGCTGACCATTGGAGAGGTCAGCTGCAACACATCCTATGAAGTTCCGCTGGTGGGGGTGGGGGAGGTGGGGTGGGGTGAGGGATCTGAGGACCTGTAAGTCACGCACCGAGGGGTCCATGCCGAGAGCAGAAAGAGGTGCAGAGCAGAATGTGTGACGGGTTGTGGAATCACGGTGGAGATGGTGGACGTTGAAAAGATTGATATGCTGGATGGGGTGAAGCTCGGGAAACGGGGTAACACTACGGCTGCTCAGCCCACGGGGATCTGGGCAAGAATGATGGGGAAATAGAGGTGATGTGGATTGGGCCCAGTTGTGTTGTTTTGTTTCGGTGGATTCGTGCATTTTATCACTTAGGTTGTCACTGAATGAACCAGATAAATGTATTCGGAGATGACACGTTTAAGGTTATTTTCCGTTTCAAGATCGGGTTTCACATTCTCGACTTCCCTGTGCCTGTGTTATTGTTGCAGATGCTGACACCAGAACGGAATCCGAAAGTGAATCAGCCGATAGCGTTGAACCCTGTAACAGAGCGAACACGTTTCCAATTTACTGCGGGGAATTTTTCGGAAACGAAACTTCGGCTGGAACCTGATTGGTTTGTTTGTCAACACAGTGACAGCGGGCCGTGAGATCAGCCCAGCGGCGCGGTGACGTTCAGAAACGGGGGCAGAGATAAAGCGAGCCGGGGGAGGCGGAGAGACGCAGAGTTGCAGGTGCGGGGATACCGATCAGCAGCAGCCGGAGAATTTCTATTGATTTACCCGGACCAGAGCTGAAAGTCGGTGCGGAATAAAGGGCAAAGAAAAAAAGCTGCGGATCAGATTTTCTTCAGATTCGTCCTGACTTCCTGTACTGTCGACAAAAATTGTAAGACTTTATTTGATTATCTCAAAGTTCTCATTTTTATCTACCTGTTTACAACATTGACGATATAATTTAAATTACTAGCATCCTGTGAACCGGGTGGGAAATGTAGTCTCTACCGCTGACAAAACGCGGGGCGAGAACAAGTTAGTAGAAAACTAACTTTACAGAAAGGGGGCAATAGATATGCGACAAATGTTGGCAACTAGCGGCGAGGTAAAAGATCATCGGGGATATCATTGAATAGCGGTGCAGGCCGAATGGCCACTCCTGCTTCTCGGATTGATAGGCTCACGGTTCGGTGAAACCCGTCAATCGGCTGATGTAGAGTGACGGTCTTGTTAAAACGGTGCATGAAATCTTCGTTCATGTCACGACAATAATTTGCGCGTGAATTGAGTGACTCGGGAAATCTGGGTCGTTAGTGAACACTTTCTCTGCAGGAAAGCAGGGGCGCGAATGTTTGGTTGAAAGTAAAATGGAGTTCATTCGCAGTAGAATCGATTTAGAATCAGAATTGTGACGACCACCACTAACTTAAATCGATAAACTTGGCAATTTGCGGCGGCAGTACTGTACATAACATAAATATAAATTATAATAGCATACACACACACACATATACAGTATATACAGTATACATTTACGCGTGTGTGTGAAGCAAAAGTACTGTTCAGTAGTTCATCTGTTCATGAAACGTTGAGCGTGAGTCCGCAGGCTCCTCGCTGGTGGTAGCAATGAGAAGCGGGCATGACCTGCAGGCCCAGAATGATCGATGCCTTCTCCGTGAGGTATTAGCTTTTGAAGATACTCTCTGTTGGTGCCCATGATGGAGCTGGATGAGTTTACCACCCTCCGCAGCTTTTTCTGACCCTGTGTCGTGGCCCCTCCATATCAGACGGTGATGCAACAAGTCCGAATGCTCTCCCCGGTGCACCATTAACGCGATGTGACAAAAGTCACCTATTCCCCTATTTCCCCTATTAAGCGGCGGTTAGAATGGTCCTGGCTTAGAAATCTAAACAAGTTGCACATTTACTACGGTCCCAATGAGACACTTACACATTTTTTTGCCGCTAATCGAATCAAGTTCAAAAATGTTTAAACCCACCGGCTCACGGAGTCCCTCTCCCGTCAATTGTCAGTATTGCGGCTCAAAATTCCTTTAGAACTGCGAGGGAAAGAGTGGTTTGTCTTTTGCCGCTTGTCTACAGATCTTAGTAAATAGTCTAATTATGTTGATATTATAGGCAATGCCATATTAATACCTCATATTCATGCCCTGCTGATGTAAAAACTCTCTAATCACTTCTCCTTTCTCCACAGCGATTTGACAAGATGAGACTTCAGGTGAGGTTTATCAGCGGCGATGGTTTCGACCTTGATGTCGACCCTTCCATTCAAGTGTCGACTCTCAAGATGAAAATCCAGGAAAAGACCAAGGTGCCCATTTTCCAACAGCGTCTGATGGTGCAAAATGGCCAAAGCGTGGAGATGCAAGACCAGAGAAGTCTGAGCTACTACAACCTCAACCCCAGCCCCACCGTCATGTTGCTGGTCACGAAAGAGGAATCCATGCAGATATTTCTCCGGAATGACAAGGGGAAAACCTCGACGTACGACGTGATGCCTTCTGAGTCCGTGCAGAAGTTTAAAGCGCGGGTCCATCGTCAGGAGGGGGTCAGACCCGACCAGCAGCGCCTGGTTTACGAGGGCAGACAGTTGGAGGATGGGCGATTGCTCTCCGACTACAACATCAGACCACAAACCACCATCATGTTGGTTAGCAAAGAGGAATCCATGCAGATATTTCTCCTGAATGAAAAGGGGAAAACCTCGACGTACGATGTGATGCCCTCTGAGTCCGTGCAGAATTTTAAAGAGCGGGTCCATCGGCAGGAGGGGGTCAGACCCGACCAGCAGCGCCTGGTTTACGAGGGCAAACAGTTGGAGGATGGGCGATTGCTCTCCGACTACAACATCAGACCACTAACCACCATCTCTCTGCTGCTCCGGCTACGTGGAGGCTGATTTACTCCCGCGGACGGTTGAGTGAACTGTGATTAAAAATAATTTATTGGTATTTTATTGCATTCCTATATTCTGTCGTTAGCACTTTGTTACTTTATCCTGACTATCTGCTACGTTCCACACTGGCATTCACAAGTTGGACAAAGGACCGATTTCCGCTCTGTATTAATGCTGTACTGATGGGGTGTCTGTCGGGCAATGACATAAATTCCCATCGAGATTTGACGCTTGTCACCTTGTTGCCTTCTTAGCCTGGAAAACATGGGTTGTCAGTTTTGCATAGGCCAGATATTAACAAGATCAAAGGAAACCTGGCAACCTGCACCTCTTCTTCAGATCAATGTAACTCCGAATGGCTGATCACAATATGATGGTCTATGACTTCCCACACAAAACGGGTCTCACTCAGAGACCCAGAAATAACTGTTGTGGCAATTCCAATTTACAATGTTTTAAAACAAATCCCACTGAAAAGATTGGGTTTGATGGGGGAGGGAGAGATGACTTACTGCTTACCTTAATGCCCTCAAGAATTAATTGCTTCAGTTACTGTGTTCTTCCAATGGATCTTTATTTTCATTTTAGCATTAAAATTTAATGAAATCAGATTAGTTGAAGTTCTAAATGTTTTGCAATTTTCACTGTTGAAATTTCCACGATGATTTGAAATAATTTTTTAATAAAAGTCTAAATGTAATGACACTGGTATTTCTGTGTGACTGCTTTCATCTAGGTCTATAGACCTTGGTAAGAGATTAAGTATCTTGACCAAAGTTTGATTGTAGCATTTGAATCATGTGCAAGAATACAGACATCCCACCCTGCAAAAAGTCATTTCAGGGAGGTAGCACCATCAATTTGCGGGAGACTCCTGGAACTTCTGGGAGAGGTGGGATGTCTGCAATAGAGTAGCTCCTGAGCAGCTAGCCGGCTAGTTTAAATAATGTTAGCTATGCTAATGAACGAATGACACCTGTTAAACTCACCTCAACATGTCTTTTACAGTCTTAACCCACCATGGACAATAGAAAAGTGCAGCGAACAGCACTGTCAATATTTTCGACCCCTATTAGGCAGTGTGACAAGAATACACATAGATAGATGTTAGCTGTCCTGTGTGATCAGCAGTTGGTCTGCCACCTGTCTTCGGGAGAGAGAGAGATAAGGAAGACAATGGAGCAGCATTTGGAGATGTGTAATGAAGGGACGGGAGAGAGCGCTGTCTAGAGCGGCTCCCCCTTTGAACCCTGAACTGTTTGAAGTGATGGACAGGCGATTTGGAGATGTGTAATGAAGGGACGGGAGAGAGCGCTGTCTAGAGCGGCTCCCCCTTTGAACCCTGAACTGTTTGAAGTGATGGACAGGCAATACCCCAGCAGGGGGATAAAAAGGGACAGGTTCGCTAAGGCAGGACACACACACGACACCCGAGGTAACGAGACCCTGGAAGCGGTGCGCCTCTCACAAGTCGGTGGGAAGCTTTTGGACGGCTGATCGCGGGATCAAGCCATAAAACACACAGGGTGGAAAAGCACGATCGGCGGGAACCTGGTGTGTGTCCACCCTTGCCTGGGTGCCAGGTTCAGCACAGGGAAACGATCGTATCTGGAAATGGAGGGGTCACGGTCGGTGACCTCAGATGACATTACAAAGGACTCGCCCGACAGCTGACTGCGAAGGTCTGTGTGTAGAAGCTGTGTTGAATATTCATTCGTTTTGCTCTCTCTCCTCCCCCCCCCCACTGTCCATCGCCATGGCAACGATTACTGTGAACTGATCTAAATTGAACTGAACTTTGTGTCACTTTGAAACTGGTCATTTGCCCCTAGACAACGATAGAGCTTGATTGATCCTGTTATCTTAATTCTGTGTACATGTATGTTTATCATTGCTGAATTGTTGCATTCGTTATCCTTTTAATTAGAGTACTATGTTGCTTGTTTCTTTAATAAAACTTTCTTAGTTCTAGTAATCCAGATTCCAACTGAGCGATCCATTTCTGCTGGTTTGGCAACCCAGTTACGGGGTACGTAACATAAGTGGGGTTCTCGTCCGCGATTTTGAACGCTAAATTTGGGATGGAGTAAATTGATTGGGTCAAAATTCCCGAAAGAAAGAAAAGACAAACAGCAGAAATGGAGGCTGAGGAATTTATAAAGGCGCCGACCTTGGAGGCATTAGAGGATGCCAGGAAATCGGAATTGGTAGCTGTGGCCAAACTGTTGAATCTTGCTAAGGGGAAGTCGACAATGAGGAGAGAGGAGATACACAGAGCTATCGTAGAGCACTATGTATCTAAAGGTGTGTTTCCCCAAGGCGAGCTGGAGGTGGTGTCTATTGAAAAACCTGCTGGAGACGCGGTACAGGTGCAGCTTGAAAAACTGAGACTCGAGCACGACTTCCGGGTACGGCAGTTGGAGCGAGAAGAGAAAGAGAGGGATAGACAGTTGCAGCGAGAAGAGAAGGAGAGAGAGTTAGAAAGGCAAGAGAGAGAGAGAGGCAGTTGGAGAAACAGAAGGAAAGGGAATTTGAGCTGGAGAAGTTAAGGATAAGGGCCGAGCAGGGCTCGTGCCGAACCAAGGTGGAGGGTTCCGGGCGACCCAGGAGGTTAGGCTGGTTCCCCCGTTTGACGATACCGACGTGGATCGGTACTTTCTCCATTTCGAGAAAGTGGCTATAAGTCAGGACTGGCCGAGGGATAAGTGGGTGGTTTTACTTCAGAGTGTACTGAAAGGGAAAGCCCAACAAGCTTACTCCGCTTTGTCCAAGGAAGATGCTCAGAGGTATGAGGCGGTGAAAGAGGCCATCCTCAGGATTTATGAGTTGGTCCCGGAGGCATACCGGCAGAGGTTCCGGAATGCGAGGAAGCAGTGGGACCGCACGTATTTAGAGTTTGCCCGTGAGATGCAGACATATTGTGAGAGTTGGTGCGCCTCAAAAGGGGTAGAGGAGGATTATGACAGACTGCTACAGCTGATCCTGATTGAGCAGTTTAAAGGTTGTGTCCCTGAGGGTATGAGACCCTACCTAGATGAGAAAGAGGCAGCCACGTTAGCCGCAACTGCTAAGTTAGCGGATGAGTATGCGTTGACGCATAAAATGAAGTTTGCCCGGAGTAAAGGCTACCAGAAGGGTAGTCAGGACGGCGGGGAGAGTCCGCCAGAAAAGTCAGAAAGTAAGCCGGGGACTAGTGAGAAGGATAAGGTAGACCGGGAGCAGTCTGGCAGGAAGTCTCCTGGGGTCGTCTGTTATAATTGCGGGAAAGTCGGACACTTTGCGTCCAGGTGCTTTGCCCCAAAGAAGGAGACGGGAAAATGAAAAACGGCAATTTTGACTGGCTGTATCGAGCTGGTACACGAACCGCTAGGGAAGGACAGGTCTGCCAAAGTTCAGGAAGGGCGCGAGAAGTTTATCTCGGCCGGATTGATGTCAGTGAAGGAGGGGTTAAAACCAGTTCCAGTGCGGATCTGGAGAGACACGGGAGCGTGTCAGTCACTAATACTGAAGAGCGTATTAGAGTTTAGCTCAGAGACCCAGACTGGGGAGGTAAAGGTCAAAGGTGTTGGGGAAGGGACAGAGTCAGTCCCTTTGCACCAGATACACTTACAAAGCAACCTGGTCTCTGGACTAGTCACGATCGGGGTGAGGTCCGAATTACCGATGAAAGGCGTGGAAGTCTTGCTCGGTAATGACATCGCCGGGGGAATCGTGTTCCCAGTCGTGAGATTGACAGGTCAGCCTGCCAGCATTGAGGCCCCGCCCATGGACTCACAGGTTCATCACGGGACCGCGATAGTGAATTTAGCTGAGACGTTTCTGCCAACCTTGTACGAGAAGGGGGTAGAAAGTGAAAAGAAGGAGTGTAGTGAGACAAGAGGTAGTGAGGGAGCTGGGACGGACATAGCAGTAGCCAGGAAAGAATTTGTGCAGACGCAGGAGCGAGACGAGGGGCTGATGGTTTTGGCAGAGACAGCTCTCTCTGACACAGACTTAACAAGGGAACTAGTAGGCTATTGTGCGGAGGAGGAAGTGCTAAGGAAGAAAGGGAAATCAAGTACAGTACCCGCAGATGAGGAATGGGGGGTGGTGCAAAAGAGTTATGAGGATGAGATTTTTAACCTGGCCCACAAGGTACCCCCCGGTGGACATTTTGCGGTACTGGAGGGAACGGTTGGTGGAATCATGAAAGAGGTTTACCGGCTGCCCAGGGGGAAGGATGTTATTGATTATGGCCGACGCGAACTGGGACGGTCACAGGCTTTTGATATGCTAACAAACCTAGTCGGTGTTAGCGTGGAAATCAATGAAGCTAGGGTCCCCCCGATAAGAGAGAAAAACCATTTTGAAAAGGTGAGTATGGTATCGACCAGATGAGAGAAGGCTATTGTTTTGGCCAGGTCTGCTGATAAGGTCTCTCCCTTAATCCCCGAACAAAGCGACTCTTTAGGGGAAGTAATTAAACGACTCGCACCCGTGTGTTTGATTGTCCCGAGGCGATGCAAAGAACTGGGACGTTGGGTGGGTCAGCCTAGTAAGCAACATTCATATAGAATGAGTAATTCAGTGACTAAAGGGCTGACGAACACAGAGGTGTGTATTGGCAATTTAATACGGCTGTCTGAAGCCAGCTTGATAGTGAACCTTGAAAAAAAATGAGTTCGTCCACACGAAGGTCACTTACCTGGGAATTGTGGTGACACAGGGGCAGCTGGCAGCGATGCAAGCTACAGTGCAGGCTATCGCTGACCTCCCAACCCCGACAGACAAGAGGGCCCTCAGAAGGCTCTTGGAGATGGTGGGGTACTGTAGGAAGTTTTGCAATAACACTGCGGTTACTACCCCTCCCCCTCCTACTAAGCTCTTGCGAGAGAAAACTAGGTCGGAATGGGACGACCCTTGTTATTGTGGTCCGGGACAAAATCATATGAGAGGTTACATTGATCGCAATTCATCAGTGTTTTTGGCCACTATGAAGTTTGCTGAGTTGGAACCTGGTCCAAGGGATTATTAATAACATATAAAAGGAACAGAAAATGTGATGGCTGACTGTCTGTCAAGGTGTTGACAACTTCAAATTCGCTGTGTTAGCCAAATAGCTGATAAAGAAGTATATTCGTGTGTGTATCAAATAATGTATTCATGTTTGTAATTTTTACCCCCCGGTAAAAATCCTTAAAGGGGGGAAGTGTGACAAGAATACACATGGATAGATGTTAGCTGTCCTGTGTGATCAGCAGTTGGTCTGCCACCTGTCTTCGGGAGAGAGAGAGATAAGGAAGACAATGGAGGAACATTTGGAGATGTGTAATGAAGGGACGGGAGAGAGAGCTGTCTAGAGCGGCTCCCCCTTTGAACCCTGAACTGTTTGAAGTGATGGACAGGCGATACCCCAGCAGGGGGATAAAAAGGGACAGGTTCGCTAAGGCAGGACACACACACGACACCCGAGGTAACGAGACCCTGGATGCGGTGCGCCTCTCACAAGTCGGTGGGAAGCTTTTGGACGGCTGATCGCGGGATCAAGCCATAAAACACACAGGGGTGGAAAGGCACGATCGGCGGGAACCTGGTGTGTGTCCACCCTTGCCTGGGTGCCAGGTTCAGCGCAGGGAAACGATCGTATCTGGAAACGGAGGGGTCACGGTCGGTGACCTCAGATGACATCACAAAGGACTCACCCGACAGCTGACTGCGAAGGTCTGTGTGTGGAAGCTGTGTTGAATATTCATTCATTTTGCTCTCTCTCCTCGCCCCCCCACTGTCCATCGCCATGGCAACGATTACTGCGAACTGAACTAAATTGGACTGAACTTTGTGTCACTTTGAAACTGGTCATTTGCCCCTAGACAACGATAGAGCTTGATTGATCCTGTTATCTTAATTCTGTGTACATGTATGTTTATCATTGCTGAACTGTTGCATTCATTATCCTTTTAATTAGAGTACTGTGTTGCTTGTTTCTTTAATAAAACTTTCTTAGCAACCCAGTTACGGGGTACGTAACAGCAGGAGTACACTTTAGTGTAGTCTGGGGTGATGTACGCTTTATATTTTCTTTTTTTGGAACACTCAGCCATGGGGTGCGTTCTCTCTCTCTCATCGTCACTCTCGTTCTCCTGCTCTCTCTCTCTCTCTCTCTCTCTCTCTCTCTCTCTCTCTCTCTCACTCACACACTCTCATGGTCTCTCTCGCGCTCGCTCCCTTTTCACTCTCCAAAAAATTGATTTCCAGGACATTTTATATAATTTGCGGGCATCAGGGAGCCACTATTAATATGCAGGAGACTCCCGAAATTTCCGGGAGAGGTGGGATGACTGATAATCCCAAAAAACCTAATTCACATTACACACTTTACACAATGGAATTATTATATAAGCTATTCTGCATTATTTCTTATTATACCCCAAGCAAATATTGCAGTTTAACTCTCACTATTCCCCACTGTGTGTTACTCTTACTTCACTTACTCCCTTTCCTACATCATTATGCATGGAATTGTGAAAACAGTTTTCGAAAGTTCCAGTATGAATTTCCTGTTCCAACACATTTGCATATATGCCAGCCCCTTGCTTTGGATATAGATTTAACTGAAATAGAAACACGTTTGATTGGGGCAGATGGTATTAAGGTGCTGAATTTAAACTTACCTTCAATTTTGCTGATGTAGCGTGGCCGAAATGATCCTTTTGTCTTGTAAAACCTGAATAATCAATTAACTTTAAATTATGATTTCAAAATTGTCCCATTTTTTCTTTTAAAAACTAAAAGACTCCTGTTGGACCAAGAAGAGGTGAAATAAAACAAACCTATCAATTAGTCCATGCATTTTAAGAATTAGGTGGAATTTGATTTTTTGGTTCAACATTTTTTCAATTCTGAGTTGAGCCCCCAAGATAATTAAGACAGTAACACATGCCAGAAGATAATTCTGCATATTAACTTAATCATTATACAAATTATATGATTCCACAATTTTTAGAATGTTTACGCTGAGTATTACAAATGCCCAACTGACATCTCAAATAGTTAATGATTGCTCGGGTAAATCTACTCTAAGAGGACCACAACCTTGTCGTAGAGTTTGGAGGATTGCGTGCCTCAGTGACCTGGAGAGCTATGTCGGCTGCAGTGAGGGCCTTGTGCTTTGGTTCTAGGTAAGGTCACCTGTGCCAAACAGGTCAAAGGGTAGAGGGCAGACTAACAGTGGACCACCGCACCTCCAGGTTCAGGTGTTCAGCTCATGGATAAGAACCGTGACTGGTCAATAAACAATTGTCACAGAAACAGCAATGAAGAAACCTTCTGGACAGATGGAGATGGAGGTCCTTCATTGCTGCCCTAGACAACAGATAGATCCAGGTGAGAAGGGATGACAGGCAGATGGAGGAGGGAGAGTGGGAATGGTGACAGAAGCTGGGAGGTGATAAAGAGCTGCAGATGATATAATCTGATATGAGAGGAAGGCTTAGTTTGCACTTGATCTCACCAATGTAGAGGACACCACATGGGAAGCACCTGGTACATTAAACAAGGCCATAGGAGATGCATGTGAATGTCCACCTCACCTGGAAGGACTACTTAGGACTCTGCCATGATGAAGCCAAATACAAGTTTTGTCTGTGTAGTCTTTAACCTGACAGCATTTACCTTGAACTTCCGGTAAGTAATCAATCCAATGTGTCCACCCTTTAGTTTTTCCCATTTTGTTCGTCCTCTCACCACTTTCCTCCCCACCTTCATGACTTGCCCATCACCTCGCTGGTTCCCCATCTCTTTCCATGGTCCATTGTCCTTTCCTATCAGATTAACTTTTCCATGAGACTTCAGCTAATTGGGGCAGCCACATACTTTGGTCCCAATGTGTCCTAACTAACTACAATCCACTGTATTTCAATGTGCATGAAGCAGCATGTCGTGTAAGGCCAGAGACAGTGAGCTGAAAAGTGGGATTAGTATGGATGGATATTTGCTGGCATTGAATGGTATATTTCTGCACTGTGGGATCTGCAGCCAATGTCTAATTTACTAACTCATCCTGAAAGTCAAGTGACTGAATCTTCTGACAAACCTCCCATGCAGGACCTTGTCAGAGGACTTGCTAAAGTTCATGTAGACAACATCCACTGCTCTACCTTCATCAATTTTCCTGGTAACTTTCTGCAAAAATTCTATAAATTTGGTTAGACACGACCTACGACGCATAAAGCCCTGTTGACTATCCCTAATCAATCCTTGCCTATCCAAATACTTATATATACTGTGATGGAGTCCTGAATTAGCCCTGAATAGAAACTGTGCTCGATTACCCCAATGAACTGTGCTTTTGAAGAGAGAGAGTTATTTAACACCAACATCTTGTTTTGAAAAGAGAGAGAGAAAGAAAGAGAGAGAGAGACGAAGACTAACTTTTGGACTGTCACTTTAAGGCACGAGGAGGAACTGTGATTAACTTTTGGATTTCTGCTCAGTTGGAGAGAGAGAGCACCGAGCAGCTCATAAGTCGCTATGGTGACCGAGGGTGGAGTCATTTGATGGACAATCGATGTTATGATTTTTTTCGGCAGGGTGCTTATACTTCCCAAGGACATGGCATGCTAGTACACTCTTACACAGACAGAGATGGGAGGACTTATTTGAGTGACAGTTGGTATTCAGTACAGTGAGATAAAT
Source organism: Mobula hypostoma (assembly GCF_963921235.1). NCBI lineage: Eukaryota > Metazoa > Chordata > Chondrichthyes > Myliobatiformes > Myliobatidae > Mobula > Mobula hypostoma. The sequence continues at coordinate 30,941,751 of NC_086123.1, read as the reverse complement.
AGGAGGTCAGATGATAGACCTCAGGCATATATTTTTAGACACTGAATCAGCTTTGTTGTGCCCACAAAAAAAGTGGGTTTTTGGAGTATCGATCAGTGGCTCTTGCAGTGAGAAAAAGGAGTGACCGGTGGGGAGTGATCCATGTGTCCAACCTTTGCCTGGGTTGATGATTCCACCACAGAAAAATGGTCCCCTTTGTTGAAGTCACAGTCGGTGCCTTTTAAAGGATTTCAGAGGACGACGGGAAGATCGATGGCGTCAACTCACCTGAAGACTCAAATCTCTCCCTCTCTCTCTCTCCATCACTACTCAACTCAACACCACGAACTGAACTGAACTTTACTCATCATCGTAAGACTATTTACTCCTAGACTTGAAGAAGCTTGGTTTTCATATATTTTTGCACACTTACATATTATTATTGCTAACCTGTTTGATTTACCTGCATTTATATCACTGTATTGCATAGTTACTACTAAGTATTATTAGTTAATAGCAATACTGGACTCCAAAGTGTTTTATATTTCTGCCGGTTCTTTAACCCGTCACCGGGTACGTGATAATACTGTCCCGTAAAATAACTTCCAAACACTTTCCCACTCTGATAGCAGGCTCAGTGACCTATAATTTCCCGCCTTTCTTAAACAACGGAAAAACATTAGCCAATCATCCGACACCTCTTCTGTTGCTATGGACGTTTCAATATCTCTGCTCGGGCCGCTGCATTTTCTTCACTCGCCTCCCACAAGGTCATAGGAAACACCTTGTCAGGCCCTGGGGCTTTATTCACTCTGATTTGCCTCAAGACAGTAACCAGCTCCTCCTATGTAATCCGTATACGGTCTGTGACCACACTGCTGTTGCTAATTCCTAAAGACCTATCGGTCTCCTGAGTAAATACAGACGCAAAAAAAATCTGTTTAAAATCTCTCCCCCCACCCCACCCCCGTCTCTTTCGGCCTCATGCATTGATGACCACTCTGATCTTCAAGAGGACCAATTTTGTTCCTCGCAATTCTTTTGCTCGTAATTTATCTGTAGAAGCCCTTGGGATTCTTCTTCAGTTTATCTGCTAGAGCATGCCTTCGTTTAGCCTTCCTGAGGGTTCAATGAGACAGCCGATAATCTTCAACCCTGGAACAAGATGGAGACTTTTTCCAAACACGGCAGGGGAATTTCTCGGGAAGTCCGGCTGGAATCTGGTTGGTTTGTTTGTCGTCACCGTCAGCATCAGGGCTGTGCAATCAGGACAGCGGCTCGGCGAGGGTCAGAAACGGCGCGGAAAATAAAATATAGCGGGCGGGGGGAGGCGGAGACGGGTCTGACACCGGAAAGTAGATCGGCAGCGCTCGGGAGAAGCCCACACAGACACGGTGCGGAGCTGAGAGACGGTGCGGAGTAAAAGGCACAGAAGACATCTTGCAGATCAGATCTTTTTGCAAATTCGTCCTGATTCCCTGTACTGCCAAGAATTGTAAGACTTTATTTGGTAATCTCAAAGTTCTCATTTTCATTTGATTTTTTCTTTGAATATAAAGTACTGTATATAACATACAATTCTCTGAACCGTAGTCTTCAGGTTACAGTTGACAATATACAAGGAGAGAATGGTTAATCAGAAAAAGAAACTTTATAGAAAGGGATTCGATGGATTTGGAGTGACTGCAGAGAAGTGGCGGCAAGGGGCAGGTCAATCGGGATTTTCACTGAACTGTGGAGCAGGTGAAATGGCCGCTCCTGCTTCCCACATCGATACGTTTATGGTTTTGCGATGCTTGTTTCGCTATTTTACACGGTCGACCTCGGTAAACTAGCTTCGCGAAAGAAAGCAGGTGCTGGAATCGCGTAACGCACAAAACACTGGGGAAACTCAGCAGGTCAGGCAGCATCTGTGGAAAACAGTGAACAGCCTACGCTTCGAGCCGAGGCCCTTCTTCAGGACTGGGGATAAAAAAAAAAGATGAAATGACAGTCCACCTCCCGCCCACCGCTATTCCCAGTCCTGATGAAGGGTCACGTCCCGAAACGTCGACTGTGCACTCTTTTCCATAGACGCTGAGCTCCTCCAGCATTTTGTGTGTGTTGCTTTGGATTTACACCATCTGCAGATTTTCTCCTGTTTGAGGAACACCGTGGGTCAGGCAGTTCATATGGAGGGAGATGCAGACATCCCACCTCTCCCGGAACTTCCGGGAGTCTCCCGCATATTAATAGTGGCTCCCTGATGCCCGCAAATTATATACGATATCACGGAAATCAATTTTTTTGAGAGCGAGAGAGAGAAAAGCAAGAGAGAGCGCGAGAGCGACCACGAGAGAGAGAGAGAGAGAGAGAGAGCACGCCATGGCAGAGTGTTCCAAAAAAAATATAAAACGTACTTCACCCCAGACTACACTAAAGTGTACCCCGGCCTAATAGGGGTCAAAATAATGACAGTGTTGCTCGCTGCACTGTTTGTAACAGTGACTTTTCTATTGCCCATGGTGGGTTAAGACTGTAAAAGACATGCTGAGGTGAGTTTAACAGGTGTCATTCGTTCATTAGCATAGCTAACGTTATTTAAACTAGCTGGCCAGCTGCTAAGGAGCTACTCTATTGCAGACATCCCACCTCTCCCGCAAATTGATGGTGCTACCTCCCTGAAATCAGTTTTTGCAGGGTGGGATGTCTGGAGATGCCGATCCGTGGTTTCAGGCTCAGAGCTTTCGTCGCCAGGAAGACGGAGGGCGGGCGGGGGACTTTATTGAAAAGTCGGAATATCCGCTGCACCGCGGTGAGCATAGTTGGGCTCTTCGCTCCTCCTTTAACCTTAAAACCGGATAAAAAGACCTCGGCTGGAATCGTTCCTATGGGATTATTGTGTGGCTTGTTGAGATAGTGCGTAAAATGTTCATTAATGTTGCGAAGATAATAACGCGTGTGTGAATAGGGTGACTCGGGAGTCTGGGTTCGGAGTGAACACTTTCTGTGCGGGAAAGCAGTGTTGGCTGAGAGTCAAACCGAAGTAATTCACGGCAGATGATCGCGCGGGGAGAAGTGGTGTGTGTGTCGGGCGGGGCGGGGGGGGGGTGTTAATTTGTTTTATTTGTCTCTGTGGAACGCTGATTTGAGTACGCCAAGCTTATAAAACTACACAAGTGGGTCATTTAACACGGCCCTGAGTATCTGCAGTCTTTATCTCTAATTCACGCACTTTCTCGGCCACTGATTAGATGAAAGGTTCGGAGAAAAGGAGCGAAATCGGTTTGGCACACTGAACTGCCATTGCAGGAATCTGGATAAAAAGCGAAGTGCTGGAGGAACTCGTCGGGTTGAGCGGCGTCTGTGAATACAGAGAGATGGTCGACCTTTCAGGTCAAGACCCTGCATCGGGACTCCCGGTCCGACGCGTCGACTTCCCCCAACTTTCACAGGTCTACCTGACCTGCGGAGTTACCCCATCGAGTCAGCTTTTTGCTGCCGGTGGTTAAAACCCTGTTCTGATTTCCCCTGAAACAGTCCCATTGCAGCTTGCTAAACCTGAGCCCGATTACGGAGGACCTGGTGTGCCCAGCAAACTTTGAACTCAATACGACCATACGACCGTATGATGAACAGTACTGTGCAAAAGTCTTGCGCACATGCAGTATATAGCTAGGGTGGCTAAGACTTCTGCACAGTACTGTAGTAATTTTATGTATTGCACAGTACTGCTGCCGCAAAAAAAAATCATGACATATTTCAACGGTTTTGGTCCCTATATCTCAGAAAGGATGTGCTGTCTTTGGAGAGAGTCCAGAGGAGGTTCTAGAGGATAATTTGGGAATGAACAAATTATCCTACAGCTTTCGGCCTGTACTCACTGGAATTTTGAAGAATGTGTGGAGATCTCATTGAAACCTACTGAATGTTGAAAGGACTAGATGGGGTGGATGTGGAGAGGATGTTTCCTATGATTGGGGGCATTCAGAACTAGAGGGCACAGCCTCAGAATTGAGGGGCGACCCTTTAGAACAGAGGTAAGGAGGACTTTTTTTTAGCCAGAGAGTAGTGAATCTGTGGAATGCTCGGCCACAGACCTCGGTGGAGGCCAAGTCCATGGGAATATTTAAGGCGGAAGTTGAGCATTTCATGATTGGTCAGGGAATCAAAGGATATGGCGAGAAGGCTGGCTGGGATCTGGGATCAGCCATGATGGAATGGTGGAGCAGACTAGATGGGCTGAATGGCCTAATTCTGCTCCGATGTCTTATGGTCTTATGGTCCGAAACATCGATTGTACTCTTTTCCATATGGGAATGATGATGAACCTGATCCTGATTCTGATATGCGGACTGATATTGGGAGGGGGGCAGGGAGAGGGGAATCATGGTTGGGAAAAGAGAAGGGAGAGGGGAGCGAGTGGGAAGCACCAGAGAGACATCCAGTAATGATCAATAAACCAATTGTTTGGAATCAAATGGCCTTGCCTAGTGTCCCCTGGCACACCTTCTGCCATGTCACCATCCTCCCACAGAGCTCTACCCTCGCCATTCCGAACTTCCTTTGTTACGGTCAGATTTACAAACTCGCCTTTCATTCCTGTTCTGAAGGGTTGTCCTTCTGTTTTGAGGCAGTGCCGTCTGGTCCTGAACCCTCCCAGTATTAGAGACATGCTCTGCACATCCACTCTATCTGGTCATTTCAAAATCAGGTTGATTTCAAGGAGGTTCACCCCTCATTCTTCTAAACTGCCATTGATACAGGTCCAGAACCATCAAATGCTCTCATGTGTGTTCGCACTTTGATTCCCAGGCTCATTTTTTAAACCTCCTTTGGATCCTCTACAATGCCAGTGCATTCCTTCATAGAGAATGCTCACAACACTCCAAATGTGGTCTGACCAATCCCTTAGAAAACCTTAGCATTATGTGCTTGCTTTTATAATTTCATCGTCTTCAAAAGAATGGCGACATCCTATTTTGCTTATCTTACTACCAACTCAAGATGCAAGTTAACCTTTGGGAATTTTACACTAGGACTCCTGTGCATCTCTGATTTCTGAATTTTCTTTCCCACTTAGAAAATTGCCTTTTTTTTTCTTTTTACCTAGGTGCATGACATGAAAATTACCTACGAATTCCATATTCCATCTGCCATTTCTTTGCGTGGTCTCATCCTGGCAGTAGAGGGGACCATAAACTGATATGTTGGAATGAGAATGGGAAATAGAATTGAAATGGGTAATTAGAATTAATATGTCAGAATGGGAATGCAAAGTAAATTTGAAATAGCATGGTTTGTCCATGCTAGTATCTTTCCTGTAATACCACAAGCTCTTCTTTGTCTATCCTGCCTGTTATTTCATCAAAGTTCAAACACCATCACTTTAGAATTACAGTGTCTGGGGGAGAAAAGATCAGATTAATAAATAAGGCTTTCTCTGCTTGTCTACAAGGTCAACATTTGTGAAACATTCTGTTATTACTAAGAACTCTAATTGTGTTGATATTATAGGAAATGTCACATAAATACACCGGTATACATCCCCGTGTGATGCAAAGCTCCCTAATCACTTCTCCTTTCTTGACAGTGACTTGACAAGATGAGAGTTCAGGTGAAATTTATGACTGGTGAGGGTTTCGGACTTGATGTCGACCCTTCCATTCAAGTGTCAACTCTCAAGATGAGAATCAAGCAAAAGACCAAGGTGCCCATTTTGCAACAGCGTTTGATGGTGCAAAATGGCCAAAGTGTGGAGATGCAGGACCAGAGAAGTCTGAGCTACTACAACCTCAACCCCAGCCCCACCATCATGTTGCTGGTCAGGAAGGAGGAATCCATGCAGATCTTCCTCCGGAATGACAAGGGGGAAACCACGACGTACAACGTGATGCCCTCTGAGTCTGTGCAGGGTTTTAAAGAGCGGGTCCATCGGCAGGAGGGGGTCAGACCCGACCAGCAGCGCCTGCTCTTTGGGAGTAACCAGTTGGAGGATGGCCGGTTGCTCTCCGACTACAACATCGAGCCTCAAAGCACCATCATTCTGCTACTCCGACTTCGTGGAGGTTAATTTACCATTTGATGGAAGTATTATTAAAATAATGTCACAATACTTTCCAATGTAACATGAAATAAAACTAGTTCATGTCTGTAAAGGAACTAATGTTGTGAGCAATGGTGTTTGTCTGACTGAATAACCTCCAGATTTCTATATATTTCAAAAACTGTACCTTCTTCACACCTTGAAGTGCATCGGGTGGCATATTTACTATTCTGTAGCATTTGACTTTTTATTAAGAGGCTAGCTCAATGCTCAACCCAGCTCATACGTTAAGTGTGCGAGGAGCTGGCGAGATTTGAACTCATGACCATTTGCCTTGAAGTCCAGTGCTGATGCCACTACACCACCAGCCAGCTATGTCTATATTTCAAGATCAAGTTGATTGTCATTCAACCGTACACCTGTATACAGCTAAACGAAACAATGTCCTTCAGAGACCTAGGTGCAAAACATAGTGCACATATCATACACAACACATGAAATAATATTAACACAATAATATTGACAGATAAAATATTTTGTAGATGTACAAGTTGACATATAGTTAAATATAGAACAGTACAGTACTGCTGGTACTGTCAGAAATAATATGTACTGGGTGGTAGCAGGATTTGGCAGACCACCTTGAGTCTGTGTGGAGTCTTCGGTGAACTTTTGAACCCCCCCCCCACCCATCCCACCCCCCCCCCAGAGACCTCTATGGAATAGAGGACCATGACAGACTCTGTCAATAATTCTGCAATTCTGCTGTCTCATCTTCTCTGGAGATCTGCAGAGTGCCTGCTGCTGTCCACCTCAGACAAGTTAAATGCTGCAGTCAATTCAATGCTTTTATCAACTTTGGTTAGGTCATTTACAGTGTCACTCAACTGTGGAAGTTTTCATGATTTATTGTTTTACAACATTGAATCACAGTGGATTTAGTTTAGCTTTTTTGACAATGATCAACAGAAAACTACTCTTTCATGTCAAAGTGAGAACAAATCTATACAAAGTGATCTGAATTAATTACAAATATAAAACACAAAATAATTGATTGCATACGTATTCATACAATTTAATATGACATTTTAATAGCCTTTTAATATGACACAACAGATCACCACTGGTACAGCCAATTGATTTCAGAAGTCACAGAGTCAGTTAGAGTGTCCTAGCTATACTGTATATAAACCTGTGTGTAGTCAAGGTGTTTCAATTCATTGTACTGAAAATACACCTATATCTTAAAGGTCCACCTGCTGGTGAGTCAGTATACTGGCAAAAACTACACCATGAAGACAAAAGGACATTCCAAGCAACTCTGCAAAAAGGTTATTGGAAAGCACAAGTCAGGAGATGGATACAAAAAAGTTTGCAAGTCACTGAATATCCTTTGTAGTGCAGCTAAGTCACTCGTCAGGAAATGGAAAGACTATGGCAGAGCTGTAAATCTACCTAGAGCAGGCAATCCTCAAAAACTGAGTGACCGTGCAAGGAGGGGACTAGTGAGGGAGGGCACCAAGAGACTTATGACAACTCTGAGCTTCAGTGGCTGAGATGGGAGAGACTGCACATACAACACTGTTGCCTGGTGCTTCACTAATCGCAGCTTTATGGGAGAGTGGCAAGAGAAAGCCACTGTTGAAAAAAAAAACTCACATGAAATCTCAGCTGGAGTTTGCCAGAAGGCATGTGGGAGACTCTGAAGTCAACTGGAAGAAGATTCTATGGTCTGATGAAGCTTTTTGGCATCAATCATCAAAAACACAACATCCCTACCGTGAAGTATAGCAGTAGCTGCATCATACTGTGGAATGATTCGCTGTAGCAGGCCCTAGAAGGCTATGAATGAGGAGGGTAAAACAAATGCAGCAAAATACAGGGAAATCCTGAGGAAAACCTGATGCAGTCTGCAAAAGAACTGCGACTTGGGAAAAGATTGTTTTTCCAGCAAGACAATGACCCCAAGCATAAAGCCAAAGCTACACAGGAATGGATTAAAAACAACAAAGTTAATGCCCTGGAGTGGCCAAGTCAGAGTCCAGACCTCAATCCAATTGATAATTTGTGGCAGGAATTGAAAAGGGCTGTCCACTCACGATCCCCATGCAATCTGACAGAGTTTGAGCAGTTTTGTAAAGAAGAATGGGTAAAAATTGCAGCGTCCAGATGTGCAAAGCTGATAGAGATCCAATACTGGGACATCATGGAAGAAATTTATTACAGCAGTTTTAACTTTAATCATTGTATGAGCCCTTTGCAATTAATCTGCCCAATGAATAGCAGACAACCAGCCTAATGAAACAATAGATCTCCAGCTCGTCCTTGGTAGAATACCAGGCCAGTAGCATTTGAGAGAGTCAGACAGGTCTCTGGGGCTTCACATGGGCCTGAGGTTGGTGAGACTCAATAGGCCTCCTCTTGGACCTGATGCCCATTGTCCACTTGGGCACTCACTGGGTGGTGCTCAACCTGGACAGGGTAAGTTACTGGACTGGCTGAGTCAGTAGTTCTGGGGGGAGTGGGGGAGAACACTTGTACTGAAGGAGTTACAAAGGCATTGGGAACAGCCTACCTGGGCAGAAACTTCCATCAATGCCACGTCCCGCAACCTCTTCCACTCCAGTGGCAAAAACAGTCGCACAGTAGTCTGTGCTGCCTTTCAGTTCAAGAGGCCAGGATTCAGTCCTGACTCTGGCCAGTGTCTTGTGTGGGATTTGTACATTCTCCCTGTCTCCACGCACCCCCCACCCACAGGCACTTCACTTTCTTCTGCCATGCTGTTTGGTGGCGTAATTGTCTATTATAAATTTCCCCAAGTGTAGGTAGATAGAGGAAAAATCTGGGGGTACTTGGTGGGATTGCAAGAGGGAAGCCAAGGATTTAGTGTAAATGAGTGCTTTCCAGTGACTATATTGTGGCTGTATTGGGCAGTAGAGCCTGATTCCCAGTAGTGACTTCACACTCAGTGGGCCCTTTATTCAGTAGATACCTCCCGTACCTAATAAAGCAGCCACTGAGATTAAGTGTGTGGTCTTCTGCTGCTCAAGCCTGTCCACTTCAAGGTTCAGTGTGCTGTGTGTTCGGAGATGCCTTTCTGCACACCAAATGTTGTAACAAATGATTTCTTGAGTTACTGTCGTCTTCCTGTCAGCTTGAACCAGTCTGGCCATTCTCCTCTGACCTCTCTCATTAACAAAGTGTAGCCGCCGCCCCCCTGGTAAGCCTCAGTCTCACTCAGCTCGCTTTCGTCTAGGGGGAGCAGCCTTCAGCCCCGCCAAACTCTGTAATCGAGTTTGTGTGGATGCTGTGTGATGTGCCCCACCACGCCAAATAACAGACAGTACACCATAGGCAATTAAATGATTACACTTTATAGATCTTACTGGAACTATGTAATTAATAGCAATACAATATAAAAGGAAAGTAAGAGGCGCCAAACTTATCAAAGTCCAACCACTTTGTTCACAACAGTTGGAGCTCAGTTAACAGAGTCTGCTTTCCACCATTCGATCCACTCTGACCTCCTTGACCCGCCACCTGGGAGCAACCATGGTGGTCAACCAGACGCTCCACACGAGTCTGTCCTCGTCTCCTCTCCTCCTGAAGACCCTGGGCCTCGGACTCCCGCTCGGGGTCCATTCCATTGCCCAGCTTACAGCATCGTGTCTCCTCTCTCTGTCCTCATTGTGCCTTCTCCCCCAAAGCCCACGAAAACAATAGCTTACAGACACACAAGAAAGAATAACTCTATCCTAATTGGTTAGCAAATGAATACAATTCTCATTATCAGTAATATAACCAAACAAGCTGCTAGAGAGAGAACCACTGTCTCAGCAAACATCACAGAGAAGCTATTTTATTAGACTTAGCAATAACATAAAAGAAGAAACCCCATACAAAAGCATTTTCACCCACTGAACAGCAGCTCACTGGATTTTTCTTTTGTTTGTTTTTTATGGAACCATTCTCTGTAAACTTTTGACACTGTTGAGTGTGTGAAATCCAAGGAGATCAACAGTTTCTGAAATACTCAAACCTCCCCATCTGGCACCAACAATCATTCCACAGTCAAAATCACTTAAATCACATTTCTTCCCCTTTCTGATGTTTGGTTTGGACTATATCTGCATGCCGTTTTGAAATGAGTTGCTGCCATATGATTTGCTGATTAGATATTTGCATTAAAGAGCAGGAATACCTCATAAAGTGGCCACTGAATGTATGACTGATTAGCTGCAGGATGTGGCCAGTGTGCGGGCCTGGCATCTTTGTCCAGCTCCCCCACTGTCCTTCCAGCCACCAACTTTGGATATTGGCCTCAGTCACTGCCATTGGAGTTGGTACATGGCATCAACAATTCTGAACAGATTGATGGTGCACCTACATTGGATTGACAGCCGCTTTGAGTCAGGATTTTACCGAAATGAAAGATTCTGCATTTGCCCAAAATCTTGCGCAGCATGCACAGAAAGTGCTGGTAGATCTCAGCAGGTCAGGCAGCCTTTCTGGAGGGGAATAAACAGATGACATTTTGGGCAGAGTTGCTAGGTATTTGTTTGAATCTGTAATAACTGTGGGAAGAAACTAAATGAGGAAGTTTCAGATAATGAAACTGTGTTGGAGTCCAAAATGAACACAATCAGTTAGAGAAGTATTGATTTTAATGGAATGAGAGGATATCTTGCCTGGGTTAAATAGAATTAAAGTTTAACAAGAAAAAATGTATTTAAACAATGAGGTGCACTTAAGAGAAGGTTTCTTTGGCTGTGTTGGTTCATTATGTGTCATGTCAAATGACATGGGTGATCATGGTCTTTGACCACAATTGTTCTTGGCAAATTTTTCTAAAGAAATGGTTTGCCATTGCCTTCTTCTGGGCAGTGACTTTACAAGACAGGTGACCCCAGCCATTATCAATACTCTTCAAATATTGTCTGGCTGGTCGCATAACTAGGATTTGTGATATGCACCAGCTGCTCATACGATCATCCACCACCTGCCCCCATGGCTTCATATGACCCTGATCAGGGGAGCTAAGCAGGTGCTACACCTAGGGTTGCCAACTGTCCTGTATTAGCCAGCACATCCCGTATATTGGCCTAAATTAGTTTGTCCCATACGGGACCGCCCTTGTCCCGTATTTCCCCTGCTAAGGTAGAGTATTCCTATGAAACCGTTTGTAAGCCGAAATGGCGTAAAGCACAGAAGCAATTACCATTAATTTAAATGGGAAAAATTTTTGAGCATTCCCAGACCCAAAAAATAACCTACCAAATCATACCAGTAACACATAAAACCTAAAATAACACTAACATATAGTAAGAGCAGGAATTATATAATAAATACACAGCCTATATAAAGTAGAAATCATTTATGTACAGTGTGTCAGAATCGGGAAGATTAAGCCAAAACCGATTTGTAGAAAAAATTGACACGTACATGTATGTGCACGTCACGAATGCGCACACAGGTGCCCGCGCAAGGCTTCATGGTCATGGTAGTCTTTCTCGGGGTAAACACAAGTGTCCTGTATTTGTCTGCTACTTTTGGCCCTTATTTGGGAGTGAGAAAGTTGGCAACCCTAGCTACACCTTGCCCAAGGGTGACCTGCAGGCCAGCAGAGGGAAGGAGCACCTTACATCTCCTCTGGTAGAGATGTATCATTCTCCACCGCAATACACAATATTTGGTTACAGCTTAAATATATTCCCGCAGGGTTCCCTGGAAGAACAAAAAGAGAGAGAATAAAGCATGGCAGAAAAGTGTATCAGAGAGATGAAGACAGCATAAGAAAAGAATAGCAGCACATATTAAAGGAAATCCGATGCCTGTCCAAGTTTGATTGATCTAAGATTTGGAAAGGTCAGGTACGGGCCAAAACATGGCCGTGAGGTTTAGGCCCAGAGCATATCAATGCAATAGGGTCAGGGTCCGAGCATGAGGAATGACCCGGTGTTTGAATGTTTTAAACGCCAGACCAGATGGTTTGAAAAGGCAGGGTGTCAGGACCAGAGGTGAGGGTCAGGACGGGTCTGCTCACTGTTTTGCAATGTTTGCTCTGCTCTGGGCTGCAATGAGGCTCAGACTGCAGGCCTGTTGCAGGCTTCGTGTCTGCAGGCCCTGTGACGTTTACTACACTATGCACTGAACTGAGGCTCAGGCTGTGGCCTGCCCCAGGCTTCACGTCTGCAGGCCTGTGATATTTACTACGCTATGCGCCGCATTGAGGCTGAGGCTGTAGGCCTGCTCCAGGCTTTGTGTCTGCAGGCCCTGTGATGCTTACTACACTATGCACTGAACTGAGGCTCAGACTGCAGGCCTGTTGCAGGCTTCATGTCTGCAGGCCTGTGATATTTACTACGCTATGCACTGAATTGAGGCTCAGGCTGTGGTCTGCTCCAACTGCTCTGGGCTTCATGTCTTACGACTCATTTCCGTTCTAAATGTTATTTGCTTACTTTTATTGTTTGCACAATTTGTTTTTTTTAATCTCTCCCTGCACATTGGGTATTTGTCAGTCTTTTTTTTATGGGATATTTTGTGTTTCTTTGTTTTGTGATTGCCTATAAGTAGATGAATCTCAAGGTTGTATAATGTATTTTGAACTTTTTTGAAATTTTACATGCAAAAGTACTCAGTAGGCAGGAAATCATTGTAAAATGAGATCAAGAAACAAAGCGGCGGAGGAATTCACATAAAAGTTGCTGGTGAACGCAGCAGGCCAGGCAGCATCTCTAGGAAGAGGTGCAGTCGACGTTTCAGGCCGAGACCCTTCGTCAGGACTAACTGAAGGAAGAGTGAGTAAAGGATTTGAAAGTTGGAGGGGGAGGGGGAGATCCAAAATGATAGGAGAAGACAGGAGGGGGAGGGATGGAGCCAAGAGCTGGACAGGTGATAGGCAAAAGGGGAGGTCCGGCCTGAAGAGTCTCGGCCTGAAACGTCGACTGCACCTCTTCCTAGAGATGCTGCCTGGCCTGCTGCGTTCACCAGCAACTTTTATGTGTGTTGCTTGAATTTCCAGCATCTGCAGAATTCCTGTTGTTCGGCAGAGGAATTCAGCAGATCTGGCAGCATCTGTGGAAGCAAAAGGTTGGTGGATGTTTCGGGTCAAGAGTGTGCATCTGAACTTGGGATGTTACGCTGAAGTTGTACAAGATGTTGGTGAGGCCTAATTTTACATACATACGTACATACATAGCTCTTAATGCCTAAGTGTGGAAGAAAATAAAGAAAATTAAATTTTGAATTAAATTTTGTCTTCAAGCTTGACTAGCTAGGTATTGCTCAAGATTTGGCTCATTGGGACTTGATAAAATGCAGACGGTGCCTTGCTTGTGCTAGCTAACAGTAGATTATGACAATAATGAGGTATCGTTAACCTTTGTCCGAGACAGTCTAGCTAATAGAGGAACTGACTGTAGACGTGCAGTTCTGATTTTAATTATTGCACTGGAACAGTTGTAAATTGGCTGATACCTACCAAATGGTTCTCGAAGTTGTTGACTAAGTATGCTTAGTGGTTGGCTATTGCCCAAAGTTTACTGTATAAATTTAAGATGTAACCTGACACTGACAGTTGTAAGGCAACGGCTCCCCTGTGATCACGTATTAAAGGGTTAACCTTATGCCAAAGTCTGTGTCTTTATATCCGTTTTGATAATGGGGTAAATTCTTTCACAGTAAAATATAAACAGGGTAGATTTCTTTGATATTAAGACGTTTGCAGGAAGGTATCAAAAAGACTGGATGAGTACAGCAAACATTTACAAGGATGTTGCTGAGTCTTGAGGACCTAAGTTATATGGAAAAGTTGAATAGGTTAGCACTTTTTGCCCTGGAGCATAGGGGAATGAGGAGAGATTTGAGAGAGGTGTACATAATTATGAAGGGTATAGGTAGGGTGTACAAGCAGGTGTTTTGCACTGAGATTGGATGAGACTAGATTAAGTGAAAGGTGAAATATTTAAAGGGAATCTAAGGGGGAATTTCCTCACTCAGATGGTGATGAGAGTATGAAATGAGCTGACAACAGAAGTGGTGGATACAGGTTCTATTTCAACATTGAAGGGAAGTTTGGATAAGTATCTGGATGGGAGGGGTGCAGAGGGGCTGCGGTCCAGATACGGGTCAAGGGGACCAGGCAGAATAATAGTCTAGGACATACTAGATGGGCCGATGGGCCTGTTTGTGTGCTGTCACGCTCTATGACTGAATGCCTCTCACTGACGGTATGTGCAGAGGGGAGATAGCCAGTATTGAGAGGTTAAAGGAAAGAGTTGAGGGAGGGGCTAGGAGGTGCTAGGTGGAGCCAAGCGAGGAAGGAGTTGATGGGCTAATGGATTCAGGTGGGGGTGGGGCACAGAACTGGGTAGACAGGGTGAGAAGGAGCTCGGAAAACCTGTGTGGGTCAGAATCAGAATCCGGTTTAATATCACTGGCATATGTTGTGAAATTTGTTATGTGGCAGCAGTACATTGCAATTCATAAGAATAAAAACACTATCATTATAGTAAGTAACAGTAAGAAATATATATTTTTTAAGTTAAATTAAATAAGTAGCGCAAAAACTGAAATAAAAAAAAGTAGTGAGTTAGCGTTCATGGATTCAATGTCCATACAGTGATCGGATGGCAGAGGGAAAGCTGTTCCCGAATCACTGAGTGTGTGCCTTCAGGCTCCTGTACCTCCTCCCTGACGGTAACAATGAGAAGAGGGCATGTCCTAGGTGATGGGGGTCTTTAATGATGGACGCTGCCTTTTTGAGGCATCGCTCCTTGAAGATATCCTGGATGCTGGGGAGGCGAGTGCCCATGGTGGAGCTGACTGAGTTTACAGCCTTCTGCTGCTCATTTTGATCCTGTGCAGTGGCCCCTCCATACTAGGCAGTGATGCAGCCCATTAGAACGCTCTCCATGGGACATCTGTAGAAATTTGCGAGTGTCTTTGGTGAAATGCCAAATCTCCTCAAATTCCTACTATAGTACCATCTTTGTAACCACATCGATATGTTGGGCCCAGAACAGATCGTCAAAGCTGCTGACACTGGGGAAGTAGGATTGCAAGATATCTGAAATTGGAAAGTTCAATGCCGATAACAATGGGTTGTAAGCTACCCAGGCAGAATATGAGGTGTTGTGGGTGTTGCTCTTTTAGTTTGTGTTTGGCAGTGGAAAAAGCAATGGGCAAGCAGTGAGGTGGGAGAAAGAAGAGTTCAATCAAGCAGTAGTAAATCAAGGCAACTGGACTTGCTGTGTTGTCTAGAAGACGTTTCGCCACTCATCCGAGAGGCTTCTACAGTTCTGATCCATGGTGGGTAGTTTCTGATTTATGAACCCTGAACCCCGTGAGTTGTTTAAAGGTATAACAATCATATGAGGGTTGTTAAGAGTCGTAGAGGTAATGAGAGGGTTATTAGACTTGCCTTTGCATGAATAGAGGTGTGAACTGTTGTGGAGATGCTGGGGTAGAGATGTTAGGACTGTACAGCAAGTAGCTGATAAGTGGTGTTGTACCCCGCCCCCTCTGTTCAGGGACGGGGTTTCCAGTTTGACAAAGATGTCTTCTTTAACCTGTCTTTTAAACCACTGTCCTCAATGTGCACATTGTTATCAAAGGGGAATCCCTTCTCCTTCAGGCGTAGTCTTGGCCTGAGCTGTTAGCCCTCCCACGATGGGCCATCCGTTTGTGAAGCGGTTGTTTTGCCTCGCTGATATACAGATCTGTGCGGTTCTCATTGCAGTGAACAGCATACACAATATTGCTCTGTTTATGTTTGGGTGTGGGATCCCTGAACAGAGGGGTGAGGTACGACTGAAATGCCTGAAGACCCCAGGTTGCATTACTGACGATGTGTCCCACTGCACATCCGGTTAATTAAGCCAAGTGGTGTCGGACCAGGTTAATGAAAGGCATGGGCCAGATTAAAAGGACTCAATGACCCTATCTGTCACAGTCCCACATAGCTCACCACACTATACTCCACATCCTTATCTCTCCCAGCCCACATCTACAACCCTGAACCCTACCCTTAAACCTAGACCTAACGTCCAAGGGCCTGCACACTTCAACTAACCCTAAACGCACACAAACTGATGCTAGCCACACCCCCACAGTCCCACTGACTTGTGTAAGGACGAGGAAGATCCAATAACCGCAAGTGTTGGCCCTGGTTAATGAAAGTGTGGGCCAGATCAAAGTGGCAGGGTTGCTTGACAGTGAATTTCAAGTGACAAGATCAAGCACAAGAGGGATGATTTTCCCACTGCCCGCATAATCTCAACCACCTATCAGCTACTTACTATAAAGTCCGAACAGCTCTCCCCAGGGTCTCCACAATGGTTCACACCTCCATTCATGCAAAGATTAGACTAATGTCCCTCTCATTACCTCTGTGACTCTTAACAACCTTTAAATAACTCAGAGTTTATAAGCCAGAAAACTACCCACCATGCATCAGAACTGAAGAAGCCTCTCGGATGAGTGGCGAAATATCTTCTAGACAACACAGCAAGTCCAGTTGCCGTGATTTACTATTGCTTGATATACAATGACCTGGATGACTGAGAACCTTCCTAGGCAAGAGGAGTTCAAAAAAAGGTCACTGTGTCCTTTGCAGAAGGCAGCTGATCCATAGGCAGATGATGTGGATGAGGCTTGAAGTGAATACTTTATATCAGTCTTCACCATTGAAGAAGATGCTGCTGGAATCTCAGCAAAGGAAAATAAGCAAATATTTTCAATGAGCTAAGATTCTGAAAGAAGAGGCGCAAGAAGCCCACCTGTAATTCACGTGGATAAGTCACCTGGTCCAGCAGAAATGCATCCTCGATAGCTGTGAGGAAAGTGTAGAGTCCCATAGTTCCCCAAACTCGCACAAGTTGGGCTAACAGACAGAAGAATGGAGAATTGCTAATGTTACGCACTTGTTCAAAAAAAGAGAAATTCAACTTCACCAAGGAAAAGCAGTTGTGGTTGTCTATAATGGCTTGAGTTGGTGCCAAATAATCGGCTTGGTTGAAGGCCATGGCTTTATGGCCAAAGGAGTAAATTAAACAGTTAACTTGTCACCCCAGGTTCGGATACGGCCCAAGTGCGGAGTGAGAGATACTGAAGCAGGTCGATAGTTCACAGACTTCAATGCGAACAGTGTTAAAGGGAAAAGAAAACAATAAATGTTAGGCCAAACAGGGTCATTAATTAAAACTCTCAAATGGAAAATGAAGCCTATACTGCAGCTGAAAAGAACAACTAAACATTAAACGAATAACACTCGTCTTCAGAGTCAGTTGACACAACAGTCCAAATTCTCAGGCAAGGCGGAATGCAAGCAGGCTGTGAAGTGTTGCAGTGTCCAAGTCTCGACAAATACTATGATGGAATGAATGGAGTTAAATACTATCATAATAAAATAATAATTAGCTGACACATACATATTCACGAGCGTAACAGTGTTATCTGCTGCGTTGCCGAATCTGTGGTTGTGAGAGAGAAGGACCAGAGGGACATTCTGCAGCGATCAATAAACCAATTGTTTGGAATCAAATGACCTTGCCTGGTGGCTCAGGGCTGGGTGTGCCCGTCCCTGCTCCTCTCACTCCTTCTCTGCCACCCATCCCACACCCCTCCTGCAGCGCTCCAACCTCACCATTCCCAACATCCTTTGCTCCCACCAGATTTACAAATTCGCTCTCAGCTCCATGTTGACAAATACAGTACTGTGCGAAAGTCTTAGGCACCCTAGCTATATATGCACCTATGATTTTTGCATGGTTCTGCAGTGAGGAAGATAGTACCAAGTTTCAAATCAGATGGGATGGGTGGATGGAGATGATTTGCAATTGAACAAGCAGTGAAATGTGTAAACATCTGTCTATCACAAGCAGTTGGGTTGTGAAATTCACTTTTAGAGAAAGCAGTGGGAGTAGATTCAAATCTAATTTACAAAAGGGGTTGGATAATTATGTGAAGTGTAAGAGTTTAGAAACATAGAAACATAGAAAATAGGTGCAGGAGTAGGCCATTCGGCCCTTCGAGCCTGCATGGCCATTTATTATGATCATGGCTGATCATCCAACTCAGAACCCCGCCCCAGCCTTCCCTCCATACCCCCTGACCCCTGTAGCCACAAGGGCCATATCTAACTCCCTCTTAAATATAGCCAATGAACTGGCCTCAACAGTTTCCTGTGGCAGAGAATTCCACAGATTCACCACTCTCTGTGTGAAGAAGTTTTTCCTAATCTCGGTCCTAAAAGGCTTCCCCTCTATCCTCAAACTGTGACCCCTCGTTTTGGACTTCCCCAACATTGGGAACAATCTTCCTGCATCTAGCCTGTCCAATCCCTTTAGGATCTTATACGTTTCAATCAGATCCCCCCTCAATCTTCTAAATTCCAACGAGTACAAGCCCAGTTCATCCAGTCTTTCTTCATATGAAAGTCCTGCCATCCCAGGAATCAATCTGGTGAACCTTCTTTGTACTCCCTCTATGGCAAAGATGTCTTTCCTTAGGTTAGGGGACCAAAACTGCACACAATACTCCAGGTGTGGTCTCACCAAGGCCTTGTACAACTGCAGTAGTACCTCCCTGCTCCTGTACTCGAATCCTCTCGCTATAAATGCCAGCATACCATTCGCCTTTTTCACCGCCTGCTGTACCTGCATGCCCACTTTCAATGACTGGTGTATAATGACACCCAGGTCTCGTTGCACCTCCCCTTTTCCTAATCGGCCACCATTCAGATAATAATCTGTTTTCCTATTTTTGCCACCAAAGTGGATAACTTCACATTTATCCACATTAAATTGCATCTGCCATGAGTTTGCCCACTCACCCAACCTATCCAAGTCACCCTGCATCCTCTTAGCATCCTCCTCACTGCTAACACTGCCACCCAGCTTCATGTCATCCGCAAACTTGGAGATGCTGCATTTAATTCCCTCATCCAAGTCATTAATATATATTGTAAACAACTGGGGTCCCAGCACTGAGCCTTGCGGTACCCCACTAGTCACCGCCTGCCATTCTGAAAAGGTCCCGTTTAGCGTTATCGGGGATGAGTGCAAATAGCAAGCTTGCTCTTGTATAGAGCCTGAGTGAACCAAATGACTTCTTCTGTGTATTTCTGTAAATCTTTGATGCCACAACACAATGATAGATTAGAATCATAGAGCTGTATGTTATGGAAAACAGACCATTTGGCCCTACCCATCCATGCCAACCAAGTTGACTAACGGAGCTAGTCCCATATATCTACATTTGACCCATACCCCTCTAAAACAGGATTTCCCAACTTGGGGTCCACAGACCCCCTTGTTTAATGGTATTGGTCCATGGTATAAAAAAGGTTGGGAACCCCTGGTCTAAACCTTCCTTGTGCATGTACCTGTGCAAATATTTTTTAAAAGTCGTATTTGGACCTCATCTACTGCTTCATCTGGAAACTCATTCCATAGAGTTCAAGTTCATTTTATTGTCATTTATGTGTATCCCACCAAATGAAACAATATTCCTCTGGACCAAG
This sequence comes from Mobula hypostoma, assembly GCF_963921235.1. Classification (NCBI taxonomy): domain Eukaryota; kingdom Metazoa; phylum Chordata; class Chondrichthyes; order Myliobatiformes; family Myliobatidae; genus Mobula; species Mobula hypostoma. Next base: position 30,922,222 of record NC_086123.1, on the reverse strand, counting down.
GTGCACACGCATAACACATAAAGTAATATTACTACAAATAAAGTAACAAATAATAAGGTGTATTTACTACACAAGTTTAAAGAGTAAACAGTATAACACTATTAGCACTTCATACATGATGAGACCTGGGTGGTCACAAGGTGATCAGTAGTCTTACAGCCTGGGGGAAGAGGCTCTTTCTAACACTACGGGACCTCCTGCCTCATGCTTGGGGATGTAAGAGTTTGTTGGACAGATTGGAGTGATCCTTGACAACGCTAAGGGATCGCAGATGCTCCTGATAATTACTTTTGAAGGATGGAAGAGAATCTTGTCATGGTTATTTGGAGGCTTGCATGCCTCAGTGACCCAGAGGTCACTGTTGGCAGGAGTCAGGGCCTTGAGGTTTGGCTCTTGGTAGGGTCACTCATGCCAAACAGGTCAAAGGGTAGAGGCCAGACTAAGAGCATTCCACTGGTCCTCCAAGTTTGGGGATTCAGCTCAGGGTTGACAACTCCGAATGGTAAAACAAAATTGTTACTTAAACAGCAATGACTCCTTCTTCTATATCCGTGTGCAACAGTAGGGACAGACAGCGATGGAGGACCTTCATTGCTGCCCTAGACACCAACAGCGTAACAGGCAGTTAGTAAAGGTGGAAGAGGAACCCCGATGATCCACTCAACAGTCTTCATAATCCTCTCATCACCACCCATCCCCTGTGTGGAAAGAAACTGCCTCTCAGGTCTCTTTTAATTTTTTTTCCCTCTCACTTTAAACCTCTTCCCTACCCTTTGGAAGATTATGGTTATTCAATCTATCTATTCCCCTTATGCTTTTATAAAGTTCTATAAGATTATCTCTCTGCCTCTTATGCTCCAGGGAAGCACGTCCTACCCTATCCAGACTTTCCTTATGATTAAAACCCTCCAGTCCCAGTAACATTTTCATAAAATACTTTTTGCACCGTTTCCAATTTTAATGTTATATTCCTGTAGCAAAGCAAACAGAAATATATACAATACTCCAAATGTGGCCTTACCAATATCTTCAAAGAAAGGGGCTTCCCTTCCTCCACCATCAATGCTGCCCTCTACTGCATCTCTTCCTTTTCGTGAACATCTGCGCTCACCCCATCCTCCCGCCACTCCACCAGGGAGAGAGTTCCTTTTGTCCTTATCTACCACCCCACCAGCCTCTGCGTCCAGCACATAATCCTCCGTAACCTACACCATCTCCAACAGGATCCCACCACCAAGCACCTTCCCCCCACCGCCATCCCCAACTTTCTGCTTTCCGCTTGGATCGTTCCCTACCCAACTCCTTGTTTGTTCATCCCTCCCCACTGATCTCCCTCCTGGCACTTATCCTCGCAAGCAGAACAAGTGCTACACCTGCCCCTACACCTCCTCCCTCCACTACCATTCAGGGACCCCAACAGTCCCTCCAGGTGAGGCGACACTTTACCTGTGAGTCTGTTGGGGTCACCTATTGTATCCAGTGCTCCCAGTGTGGCCTTTTGTATAACAGTGAGACCCAACATAGATCGGGAGACCGCTTCGCCGAGAACCTAGGCTCTGTCCACTAGAAAAAGTGGAATCTCCCAGAGGCCACCCATTTTAATTCCATTTCCCATTTCCATTCTGACATGTCCATCCATGGCCTTTTCTACTGTCATGATGAGGCCACGCGCAGGTTGGAGGAACATCACCTCTTATTCTGTCTGGGTAGCCTCCAACCTGATGGCATGAACATCGATTTCTCAGGCTTCCAGTAACATCCCCCCACCCTGTATCTATTCCCCATTCCCTTTTCCCTCTCTCACCTTATCTCTTTGCCTGGCCATCAATTCCCTTTGGTGCTCCTTCCCCTTTCATTTTCTTCCTTGGTTTTCTGTCCTCTCCTATTAGATTCCACCCCACCCCAGCCCAGTACCTCTTTCACCAATCAACTTCCCAGCTCTTTACTTCATCCTCCCCCTCCCAATTCCACCCATCACCTTGAGTTTCTCCCTCCCCTCCCCCATCCTCTGACTCCATCTTATTTCTCCAGTCCCGCTGGAGGGTCTTGACCCAAAAGATCGACTGTACTCTTTTCCATAGATGCTGCCTGGCCTGCTGAGTTCCTCCAACATTTTGCGTGTGTTTCTTGGACTTCCAGCATCTGCAGAATTTCTCTTCTTTGTGATTGGATTAACATTAACTCTGTTTTTCACACTGCAGATGCTGTCTGACCTCCCTGGTCTTTCCAGCACTTTCTGCTTTTATTTCAGATTTCATGCATCTGCACTATTTTGCTTTTGGATAACTTATCGTTGTTTCAGTGGTTCAGTTGGAAGAACAATGCCCAACACGGAACTGAGTCATATTATTGGTCTGGTCCTTGTGCTGGGCTAAAACAACGAAAGCTGGAGATCTCGAGCAGCAGGCTCGGCTAAAATAACTAGCCTTAATTCTCGTTATTAGGCCTTAGTAATCCTTGGGAAGGGAACATTTTAAAAAACACTGCTCACTGATATCCAGCAACATCGATAGAAAGGGGACGGGCTTGGATATCTTCAAAGAATAATGGTTCACTTAACTCGCAGCAGTGGAGCCAGATTTGGTCTCTTGGGTGCCAAGATGGAGCATTGCTCAATATCCTGACACAAAGTAGGGCCCTGATGACCTGCGCTGGACTCTGAAGAGGTGAAGAGATAAATTCGAAAGTAGTTGAAGTTCAAAAAAGAAAACAGAATCTATGAGCCTATATAAATAGGGGTTAAAAAGATGCAACTAAATTAATGCACACCAGATTAACAGAAGGTCTATATTTCACGCCTACCTGTTCAAGCAGAGCTTGGAGCAGGTGCTGCTCAGGTGTTTACACTTTGTTTACCTCTTCAGAAGAGCAGCCCCAGGGGAAACGCAGAACTAATCCAATCCATAAAATAACACTCTCAATGTCTGTCAAGTACCCTTCATTGCTGAAAGCGGCCCCCCCCCCAACTCCCTGCGAATGCGGCAAATACAGTAGAAATGGGGCAAGCTGTACAAATCACTCAACCACTCTGCCAGATAATGTCACATAGGGCACTCAGCACACAATCCTCCTGCGCATTTAACCTGGGTGTCATGCAGGGACGTTTTGGGCAATGACTAATTGAACATTAGCAAAAGACAATATCTTTGAATGTTAATAATTTGAAATCGGCAACAGACCGCCCGGTTTAGCCTAGTTCCTCACAAGCTCGGGGGACTTTAATAAAAATCCCCTGCCAGCTTTGGATTTTGTTGGGATTCTAACAAAGCTAACCAATCAGAATTTGTAAGGTATCACTAGCTCAGAAATAACAGGAAGGGAGATGAGGGGAGGGGAGGAGTTTGCCAAGGGCACAGTGAGATAGCAATACAGGTGGAGGCAAAAAGAGGAATAAGTGAATATCAGAAAGAGGAATAAGTGAAAACCGAGGAGAGACCCTAAGGAGAAGGACTGGGGGGGTGCAGAGAATCCACTTATCTCACTGTTTAACAAGCGCATCTGAGAAGACTTACACATCCCTGCACTCAGCTGGAGAGGTGCTACCGGCAATCACAGTGAGTACGTTTCATATTTCTGTAAAAATGGGGATTTGGGGTTTTCTTTAGGGGTTTTTCTTCTGTTTCATGGCTGTCTGTGGAGAGAAAGAATTTCAGGGTGTATATCGTATATATTCTCCAATATTAACTGGAGCCATTGAACCAACGAACCCCAGTGTTCCAGAGTGGAGAGCAAATTATTCTGAATTTCAGAAAGAAGTTTACATTTTCTTCTTTATATTGTCAATTGAAAGCTCAATTCCAAAGAATGTTTTTATGTTCCTTCCTAATTTTCCCTGTGATCTGTCACCACATAAGAGGTTTTTGTAAAATCTTGCAATCGTTGGCACATTTTCTGTCTCCCTCCTTCCTGTTCCTGATCCAACCAGCCCTTCCAGTTCTGTTTTTGCCTTTTCCATTATTGCTGTTGTTGACAGATGAGCAGCTCACACTCACCAGGGCAGCATAACATTGGTTTGAGTGAAAAATGTTGGCAGGTGGCCCTACCAGTCTTGATGAGAAGTACTTGCTTGTTTTTCCTTCTGCTGCATACTGGGGTGATGAATTTAATTTCTGCATAGCATTTCAAATATGTTCATCGTCAATATAGTGGACAGGGAGGGTCTGTTTCCCAGGGTTGAAATGCCCAACACCAGAGGGCATGCATTGAAGGTGAGGGGAGGCAAGTTCAAGGGGGATGTGAGGGGCAAGTTTTTATTTACTCAGAGAATTGTGGATGCCTGGTATGGTGGTAGAGGCAAATACATTAGAGGCTTTTAAGAGATGTTTGGATCGGCACATAGACATAATGAGGATGAGACATATGGACATGGTGTAGGTAGGAGGGATTAGTGATTGGGCGTTTTTGATTTGCTTTTTAGCTGGGTCAGCACAACAATGTGGGCCGAATGGCCTGTTTCTATGTTCCATCTTGTAATTGTAAATCATGGCGAGCTCTGTAAGGCATCTGCAGTTTACCTGAAGTGCGAGCTTTAGCATGAGCAGAAGTTGGAGCAGGTGAGACACAGAAACAGAACTGGGTCCAAAAATCTCGGGTCCCTGAAGAATCATCTCACGCGACGCCACTCACCTGCCGCAGGCCACCTTGCAGAGATAAACATGATGAGGAAGCGGGCCTCAGGGAGCTTCTGCAGATCAAAAACAGAGACCTGGTTTCCTTCCCGGTGTAATCTTAAGGAGATAAGGATGGGAGAAGGCAGGCAAACCAGGAATAGTTGGGGGGCAAAACAAGGCATTTCCTTTTTCAAGATGAAACATGTGAAGATCAAGATGTTGTTCCTAGAGGAGACAGTAGTATAATGATAATCCCATAATCCACAAATGGAATGGGAATGGCAAGAAAATGATTCTCAAGGATGTACAGTATATAGTAACATATATGTACTTTAATAATAAATTTACATTGAACTTCGAATGGATACTTATGAGTAGAGCCTGTCAATTTTGGTTGAGTAATATGCTTTTTTTTGTGTACTATCAGTAATATCAAGCAGAAAATTTGGGAGAGATGCATTAAAAAAACTCTTTGCTTTTTCATGCTGTTGGAGTGATGGAGATAATATTTTCTGTTGTTTTTATCATCTGGGTTTGCAGAAGTCTTTGAGACAACTGCTGCGTGCTGCCTTTCTGTCCCAGTCCCACTGAAAGTGTCGTTGATGGGAATCCATCGTGCGTGTGCTATTTGAAGGAAGGAGAACATCAGTGTAGGCGGCTTTTCTAATGTCTGAGTTCAGTTCGAAGCTGTCCAAGTGGGGAAAGTCAGATAAAGCTTACAGAGCAGAATAACTCAGAACTCCACAGAGCAATTTTAAACAACCTGGACAAATGCCACAAATGAAATAAAATATTACAAACACAAACACTATAAATTGTAGTACCTGCAATGAGGGTATGATTTATACTGAAGATATGATATAGAGTTATGGAAAAGTACAGCACAGAAACAGTCCTTTTGGCCCATCTGGTCCATGCTAAACCATTTAAGCTGCCTACTCCCATAATGACCTGCACCAAGACCATAGCCCTCCATACTCCCCCATACATGCACCTATCCAAACTTCTCTTAACGTTGAAACTGAGCTCACATGCACAACATGCTGGCAGCTCATTCCATACTCTCACGACCTTCTGAGTGAAGAAGTTTCCCCTCATGTTCCCCTTAAACCTTTCACATTTCGCCCTTAACCCATGACCTCTGGTTGTCGTCCCACCCAACCTCAGTGGAAAAAGCCTGTTCGCATTTATCCAATAAATACCTCACGTAATTTTGTATACCTCTGTCAAATCTTCTCTCAAACCTTCTATGTTCTAAGGAATAAAGTCTTAATCTATTCAATATTCCCTTATAGCTCAGGTCTTCCAGACCCCACAACATCCCTGTAAATTTTCTCTGTACTCTCTCAACCTTATTTACATCTTTAAAATGTAGCAAAATATTCCACTCTAATATGACTTCTGTATGCTGTTTATCTTTTACCCCTTAAGTACAGCATCTGGCCTCTCTTTCTTTCTTTCTTTCTCTCTCTCTCCTCTCACTCTGTCTTTCTTTTGGAGGGGAGCGAATGTCGACTCAGACCATGAGAGGCCTGCGTTGGGCATTTTCATGCCTTACAAGGCACAGATTGGAAGTCTGTGTGGGGCGCCACTCGTCGCACAGACACTAGAGCAATGTGTGATTAAGTGCCTTGCTCAAGGACACAAACACACTGCCACAGCTGAGGCTCGAACTGGTGACCTTCAGATCACTAGACGTACACCTTAACCACTTGGCCACTTTACTCTCTACAAATAATCAATCCTGTTGGCGTTGCCTTGCAATTTATGTGCTCTTTGTACTGAAGCTCGGGATGACTTCATATAAAACTCACCAATGCTGACCACTAAGATTATTCTGCCTCTGACAGAATAAATTGCCCTGAAAAGATGAGGTCATATCATCATGTGCGTGTTAATTGAAGATTAGCACAAAACGTTACTGTACCGGCGGACCGTGTCCAACTCCCGCCGCTTTCTGTAAGGAGTTTGTACGTTCTCCCCGTGACCGCGTGGGTTTCCTCCGGGTGCTCCAGTTTCCTCCCACAGTCCAAAGACGTACCGGTTGGTAGGTTAATTGGTCACTGTAAACCATCGCGTGATTAGGAACACAAGATAATCTGCAGATGCTGGGGTCAAAGCAACACTCACAACACGCTGGAGGAACTCAGCAGGTCGGGCAGCATCCGTGGAAAAGATCGGTCGACGTTTCGGGCTGGAACCCTTCGTTGGGTTCCAGCCCAAAATGTCGACCGATTTTTTCCACAGATGCTGCCCGACCTGCTGAGTTCCTCCAGTGTGTTGTGAGTATCGCGTGATTAGGTTAGGGTTAAATAGAGGGATTGCTGGGTGGAGTGGCTTGAAGTGCTGGAAGGGCTTAATCTGCACTGCATCTCAATAAATAAATAAATAGAAAGACAGATTAAATCATACATGGATGGATAGATAGATAGATAAATAAATAAATTAATTAAAGACTTTTATCCTAAATTGCATCTGTTCCCTCCTTCCTCTCAGCTCTGTTTACTTATAATCCCCAAAACACATCCATGATAATTTACTAACAAAAACTTCCTTTTCATTGTACCACTCAGTTCCTGTACATCTCATATACAAATATTTGATATCCATCATTAGTGCTACATGATTGGATATGAAATAAATCCAGCTGTGTTCGTTATTTGCAGAGAAAAATAATTTCTTTGATCCTACCGTCAGTCTGAACCTTGCTCTCGAATGTTGCCACCCATGCATGCCCATCAGGGGCAATGATGGTCACACTACAATCAACTTTTTATTTATGTAGTAGTTTCTTATTTAGATTGAGAAGAAAAGATTGTACTTTAAATCAACAAATACTTTAGTATTTCCCTTCCAGCCTACATCCTGTTTGATAGATTCAGCTCTGATACTGGCCCCACATCAGACTCCTGAACCAGTGTGGATAACTTCACTCATTTAGTCATAGTCATAGTCATAGTCATACTTTATTGATCCTGGGGGAAACTGGTTTTCGTTACAGTTGCACCATAAATAATAAATAGTAATAACACCATAAATAGTTAAATAGTAATATGTAAATTATGCCAGTAAATTATGAAATAAATCCAGGACCGGCCTATCGGCTCAGGGTGTCTGACCCTCCAAGGGAGGAGTTGTAAAGTTTGATGGCCACAGGCAGGAATGACTTCCTATGACGCTCTGTGCTGCATCTCGGTGGAATGAGTCTCTGGCTGAATGTACTCCTGTGCCCACCCAGTACATTATGTAGTGGATGGGAGACTTTGACCAAGATGGCATGCAACTTGGACAGCATCCTCTTTTCAGACACCACCGTCAGAGAGTCCAGTTCCATCCCCACAACATCACTGGCCTTACGGATGAGTTTGTTGATTCTGTTGGTGTCTGCTACCCTCAGCCTGCTGCCCCAGCACACAACAGCAAACATGATCACACTGGCCACCACAGACTCTTAGAACATCCTCAGCATCGTCCGGCAGATGTTAAAGGACTTCAGTCTCTTCAGGAAATAGAGACGGCTCTGACCCTTCTTGAAGACAGCCTCAGTGTTCTTTGACCAGTCCAGTTGATTGTCAATTCGTATCCCCAGGTATTTGTAATCCTCCACTATGTCCACACTGACCCCCTGGATGGAAACAGGGGCCACTGGTATCTTAGCTCTCCTCAGGTCTACCACCAGCTCCTTAGTCTTTTTCACATTAAGCTGCAGATAATTCTGCTCACACCATGTGACGAAGTTTTCTATCGTAGCCCTGTGCTCAGCCTCAGCTCCCTTGCTGATGCATCCAACTATGGCAGTCATCAGAGAACTTCTGAAGATGACAAGACTCTGTGCAGTAGTTGAAGTCCGAGGTGTAAATGGTGAAGAGAAAGGGAGACAAGACAGACGCTGAAGTGACTCCACAACCCACAGACTCGCTTTCAAGGACTCTACAACTCAGTATTATTTATTGATAAGTAGAGGAAGGTGAATGGGTGACATCAACGTGGATACTTAAAATCAACTAATGTCCTGATGAAGGGTCTCGGCCCAAAACGTTGACTGTTTACTCTTTTCCATAGATGCTGCCTGGCCTGCTGAGTTCCTCCAGCATCTTGTGTGTGCTGCTTAAAATCAGCTGAAGTTGAGAGGGTTCTACAGGCAGCTGTAGAGGTCAGGTCATTGGGTACATTTAAAGCAGAGATTGATAGATCCTTCATTAGACAGGGCACGAAGGGATACGGGGAGGAGACAGGAGATTGGGGCTGAGAGGGAATTGGATCAGCCATGATGAAATGGTGGCACAGACTCGATGGGCCAAATGGCCTAATTCTGCTCAATATGGATTCAATTCATGAATTTGAAGTATTCCACCACACAGATTACTAAAGCCAATTGAATCATAGCACTTGAGTGAGACCGTTCATATTTGAACAAGTTTTGTTTAAACGCGGGAGAATAAGGGAGAGAGAGAGAGAACAAGGAGGATTAGAGGGATTAATTGATAGGAAGGGTAAATGACCACAGATTAAGAGGGCCTAATTAATGTTTATTTTCTCACTAGATTCAAGTGCTGACTGAAGTCCAGTACAAGGCTGAGCGGAAGTAAATTGTACAGGCCATGGGTAACAACGCAAGTGACAACTACAGTGACTTCGACGAGTTTGACTTCAGCGATGGGGAAAGCAACCTAATCCGTGAAGCCTCAGCCTCCTCCCTCGACCTAAATGAGAACGAGTTCCTGGAACAGAACGGTGCCACCGTTTACATGTACGTCCTCGGGGAGGCAAAGACGTCCTTCTATAAAGTCGGTCACAGCGCCTGCCCGCAGCTGCTGCAGGCTAAAATTCAGGACGGAAATCCGCGGAAGCTGATCTTCAAGAGTGTTCTGAAGCTCAAGCTATTGAAGGAAAAGCGAGGGGCCTTTTTCAAGTTGAAGGACTTGGCCGAGGGCATTGAAGCCGACATTATCAAGGAGCTGGCCGAGTTCTGCTGTGACCACCAGCAAACCGCAAACTGGTTTGAGTTCACGCTGGGGACGAAGCCTGTCCTGTATGATATATTTAACAAAAACATTTATAACACTGTGAATTCGAACAAAGACTGGGTCAAAGTGGAACCTCTGCCTAAGAAATGTAACCAGTGGGGAGATAATCAGTATAAATCAGCACCCAATACCTTTCATTAGACTGCAGCTCCTTCTGCCATCCATTAACATGGTGTAAAAGCTTTTGAAAATCACAATTAGATTCCAGCCTGTAAATCAAAACCACTACTCTATATATAATCTTACCTCTGTGACCAGATACCTGCAAGTTACCCACTCTATAGAAACTGAACTACCTGCTGACGGGGGTGGGGGGGGGTGTTATTTTAGCCAGCCGGTGGCCACTGAACTTTGGAGGGAGGCTTTAGAGAGGCTGCCAAAGAGGTTTACCGGGATACAGTCAGGATATATCGAGAGGTTGGACACACCAGGGTTGACTTCTCGGGAGTGGTGTAGTCCTGAAAGGAGCCCTGACAGAGGTTTATTAAATGCTGAGAGTCATGGATAGAATAGAAAGCTGGTCGCTATTTCTCCAGGCTGAAAGTGCCCAATGCTGGAAGGTGAGAGACCAGGAGGTTCAAAGGAGATGTGTGAAGCAAGTTTTGTTTTTACGCACGGAGTGGTGGATGTCTGGAATGGTCAGCCAGGGGTAGTGGTGGAGAGAGAGATATAATAGACTCTTAGACAAACAGAGAACAGAGGGATATGGGTCATGTTTAGGCAGAAGGGATGGATGTAATTAGGGGTCATTAGTTTAATTATTCTGATAGAACACCATGGGTCAAAGAGCCTGTTCCTGTACTGTACTACTCTGCATTCGAATTAAATCTCTGCAGTTAGAACACAATTTTGGTTTCAGTTGCCGGATACAATTCGCAATGGTAGGAAAAGTGAGCGCCCGGTTACCCATCCCACTGAGGACCCCAGTTGCCACACTGGGAGTGACTTAGCGTTGGGGGGCACAGATTATCTATCCCAAGTTCCTGCTGCGGGAGGGACGTCCTGTACCGGGCAGAGGGGAACGCCATCACTTCACTGTCCTGGCGGCCTTGCTCGGTGGCTGCTACTGCACAACTGGGTCTCATGTTCTCATCCAATCTTCGTCCAGACGGGAGAGGAACTCCAGCAAGATGCCCTTGACCACGGACTCACCCCTTCAAGGTGGTCGAAAAGGAACTTGTGAAGAACCTACCTGTCTCACGGAAGTCTTCAAAGAGTTCCCGAAAATAGATGCTGCTGGGTTCTCAGTGACGTTTTGTCAGTATTCTCATGGTTTCCAGCTACAGCAATAGAAACATATTTAATTCTTACTTGCTTGTTCATCATTTATACCCAAGCAAGAACATTTTGCGACAGCTGACAGCCACCAAGTCACCATCTGAAGTGACATTCAGCTTCTTTCCGAATGCTGTGGGCTGCTCCGAACATGAACGTCAACTCCTTTAACCAAATGGCGTCTTGACCATTGGGGAAAAAATGGTGTTTCTGCTAAAGATCGGAAGATTCTTAAGTCTCCATGCAATGTCAGATAAAGGAGAAGGTGAAATAGAACTGGTAATTGCTATTATTACTAGTGTGCGGTCTCAGTGATTTTATGATCCTGGGGTTCTTTTAAAAGTCCAAGACTGAATGAAAACTTTGTTCCTTCATGATTGTTTACTTTAAAGTTTAACCAAAGGAACAGATACAGAGCATATGAACTAAAGGCAGAGACAGAAACAAGGGAAAGATGCAAGACAAGATGACACAAAGCTGGTGCTTTTGCAAAAGCTGGTACTTTTATACTCAAGATTAAACCACATCCTTGAGATAAAAATGACCCAATCAATGTCACAGCACTTGTGTTATGTGCTGATACCTAGCAGTCAAAAAATGAAAAAGGTGATAAACTGTTAGGAAACTGCTATACTTCTTTGCCACCAGCAGGCAGAGCCAGAACCACACATGTTGTGAAAATGTGCACGTTTAAAAAAAGTTAGTTTCCTACTACTTTTAGTCTTGCATTAACTCAACTAATACTTTATCAAAAACATAAATAATAACAAATGATTCCAACACTAGTTTGCCAGCTGTTACTTGGAGATTCACTGACAGGACTGGACTAAGATTGCTTAAAGCCTATCCGTACAGAGCACTTCCTTTTATATGTCCAAGTTCTGCGCTTAGTAGAGGTCAATAGGTCTTCATCCAGAAAATAAAAAGACTTGCTTCCCATTTGTAAGCAAAAGTGATACCGTGACTGAGGTGTGGTCATTGCTATACAGTAATAAAAACAACATCAACCAGATTCTCATTGAGATCATAGCCTAGAAGTTAATGCCGTATTTTTCAGTGTAAAGTGAATCCCTAAAGTGAGATTGTTGCAAGAGATGAGCAAAGAGAGGGAACAAGCACCCGTCCGAGTCGATGGAAATCGCACATAAAGTACGTGTTACATCTCCTGACTGTGTCTTTGTTCTTATATAGAGATACAGCACAGTAGCAGGCCCTTCTGGTGCAACGTAGTCACACCGCACCACCCAGTCACACCCATGTGACCAGCTAACCTACTGTCCCGTACGCCTTTGAATGTGGGAGGAAACTGGAGCACCCAGAGGAAACCCACATGGTCACAGGGAGAACAGCCAGCGACAGACTTGAACCTGCATTGCTGTCATAGCGTAAACTACCACGCTATATCGGAGCTTCTTGCTTCTGCCAATGGCTTTAACGCTGCTACATACTCCTCAACACCTTCAATAAATCCCACCAGTGTGAGCAAGCCAGGGCTAACTGAATCCACGCCTCAAGTTTGAATGCAAAAAACTTTTCGGGTTAAGGTGGCGCCTGCGTATAATGCTCCCACAGTCGACATCTTCTGGATAGACCACAATACCATTCATTTCACATCTTTTGTTTTATCTTGATTGTGTTTCTGGAGCTGTTGGAGCCTGTGATTTGCAGTTTGGAGATCGTTTGGGTGTTCCAGCGCTCTGCAGTCTCTGAGAGGGTCGAGCGCAAGTCTCATGGTGAGGAGACTACGGGGGCGGTGGTGGGCGTAAGCCCATGTTTGACTCTTTTCGCCGATTAAAGCTTCCATCGTTTGTCAATGAAAACGATGATGGAGATTGAAACATCGAGGCAAATGCAGAGGGTGAGAGCCAGCTGCCTGCCTTTTGATGGGTGGTGAATGGCTCTGCTTCCAGAGAGCGGGGAGTCTGCTACTCTGCCTGGAGAATGTTACCCAGGTTTTTTTGCATCTTGGATATGGATGTAGACTTTTTATCCATCTCATAGTTTTTTTATATTCTCTGTTTATTGCCCGAACTTTCTTTCTTGTTTGTTTTTGTGCACGGGAGGGGGATGGTCCTGTTCTGTTTTTTGTGTGGGGAGGGGGATGGTCCTGTTCTGTTTTTTGTGTGGGGAGGTGGGATTTTGGGGTTGATGATGATGCGGTCGTTCTTTTCTTTCTTGGTTTGGTGGCTATCTGGAGAAGAAGAATTTCAGAGTCGTATACTTTGATAATAAATGAATCTTTGAAGTTTATAAAGACAAGTTGCTTAGGGCTGCAACCAGCACAGGAAAATGTTTTACAGGTTTCAACTAAAGGTAAGTAGCACGAGACACCAACCTCGGTTTCTCGACTCCTGCTCTTGAGATGTAGTTGGAAGAGGAGGGACGAGTATCCTCCATTCAGAGAAAGGCAGAGGAGGGGGTAGGGGGGATTTCTGCGAAACCAGGATTCGAATCTAGCTGTAAGGATCCGGATCAATTTCAACAACAGGTCTTCTGTCTCTCACATGGTTTCTCTTCTCCTCCTCATTAATGTACTCATGCGCCATTGCCTCAGAGACTCTGACACCTCTGTCGTCTATGTAGCCAGATTCTGAAATTACTCTTTGTGAGCTCATATACATAAAATTATTCCAACACATAATAATCCGTCACAACCAGGGGTTGCTTTTTAAAAAGCGTTTTTTTTTCAATTAGTATGTGGATTGCATTTTCTCAAGTATGCAGTGTCCCTTGGATCATTTGTCTTTGGACTGGCTCTGGGTTTTCACTTTGTGTTGCAAAAGGTGTCTCGTGGGATCATGGGGATTGTTGAGCTCTCTTTGTACTTACCGCTTTTATTCAGTTTAGGGTAATTGAATTAGCATGATATGTTTAACGTCTTTGTCTTTGGGGGTTATTGTTTCATCTGGACACCAAGGCTGTTGGATTGGTCCTGCTTTCCTATGTGCTCCAGGGTGTATTTCAGAGGGTCTTACCAACCCCTCTTTGCTCAGTCATTGTGGATCCTTGTCTGGTGAAACACTGACCGAGTTCTTCTATGTATCGTGAGTGCTTTCAGTTCGTCAAGGTTCTGCATAGTTTGCTTGAGTCCTTGTTAGTTTTTCTGGCTAACTTAAGTAATAAATCTTCTGTTTTGTTTGAATTGCCAATGCCTCTGGGATTCCTGCCCTCGAGTTCACTGGTGACCCTGACATAGCCACAACACCGGGGCTTCCCTTCATTACCAGCTACTCAGCTCTGAGATTTCCAGCATCTGCAGATTGTCCCTTGTTTGTGGTTCAGCTGTGAGTACATCACATTGCAACTAACTCACTAACATTTTGCCCTCTCGCAGACGAAGGTGACACGGAATCGTAGGTAGCAGACTAGTGAGAAACAGTCCGACTGGCTTGCAAAATATGGTACTTAATTCCTCTGCAAAGAGCATGATGCCGGAAGATGCCAGGAAATAACTTTGCTCCACAGCCAAATTTAAACTCCAACTTAGATTCCAAGAATCTGCAAATAAATAAGAATCTGTTTAAATTGTGCTGGTTGCCGTGATGGTGTGGGAGGGGAGGGTGTAAATACTTCCTGCCCTGATTAGAATCCTCTTCCAAACACCCACCCCATCCACTAGACATCCTTACAGCTCATAGACAAAGTTCAGCAGGGCATTTTCTGGAGATGCCGGTGCAGGTCTCTCTGTTCTGAAATAGACGGGGCCCACAGCAGGAGCAAACAGAATTCTAGGCTGATCATCGAACAGGGTAGCTGTGGATTTGAGCGCATCATCATCAGCCATTCTCTATCGGTTTCCTGCTCTATTCAGTTCCCGACGAAGGCACACGGGAGCCTGTCTCCTTGTTTCTGTCTCGGTGTTCACTCACTTCCTCGGCACTCTCCCACAATCAAGTAGCACTTATTCCTCCTCAGTGAGGTGGGCTTTGAGGTGCTCGATCAGGCTAATGTGGGACCTTGTCTCTACCACAGGAAGTGTGTGTAATGGTTGGGTACTAGGAGAGACATCACAGCCTTCTCCTGTTTACCCAGGGTTCCTCCCTCCTCCCCAATAAAGTTTTCATCTCCCCCTCCCCTCTTCTTCTATTACCCACTCTGGCCTCTTACATCTTCCCACCTGCCTCTCACTTCCCCTGAATCCCCACCTCTTTCTCTTTCTCCCATGGTCCACTCTCCTCTCCTATCAGATTCCTTCCTCCCCAGCCCTTTATCTTTCCTACAGCCCTGGCTTCACCTATCAGCTTCTACCTGTCCTCCTCCCCCTCCCACACAACCTTTTTATTCTGGAATCATCCCCTTCCTTTCCAGTCCTGAAGAAGGGTGTCGACTGTTAATTCGTTTTCTTTAATGCTGCCTGACCTGCTGAGTTCCTCCAGCATTTTGTGTGTGTCTTGCTTTGGATTTCCAGCGTCTGCAAACTTTCTCATGTTTAGAATTATCTTTTTTCCATTATCACAGTTCACTGTGGATTATATGTCTTTTCAAGAAAGCTTTGAGAACATCTTTGAATTATTTCTCTGTCCTCTCCATAACTCCTTGCTCATAGTTGGACATTGGGCGTGTGGGATACATTGACGACAGAGGGTCATGAACATAATGATAGGGATGTTGGCCTAAGAGAGCATCTGAACATCAAGCTGCTCTGTGCAGATGACACCAGTGTGCATGTTGCTTCTGGACATTGTCAAATCATTCATATAAGAGAATCGTGCTTCACAGTATCCACGAAACTGAGCTCCTCTACCAATCTGCTCCTGCTGTAAACAAACAAACAAATAATTAAATAAATATTGCCTCCAAACCCACTGTTCATTAGACTAAGACTGCTTTACTCTCTTTTATGAACATACTTTTCTTAATCAAAATTATAAAGATTGGAACATGATGTGTTTTTGATCTGAATAGATTTTAGATGCAATTACTGAGAACTTAGTAAGATTTTGAAGCATTATTAAGCTACTAAAGAATCATCATCATGATTATATGCTGTCTCGTATTACATACGCGATCATGGTCTCATGACCATGATTGATGTTGGAAAATGTTTCTATAAAAGTGGTTTGCCATTGGCTTCTTCTGGGCAGTGTCTTTACAAGATGGGTGACCCCAACCATTATGTAACAAAATACACTGATGAAGGTAGAGCAGTGGATGTAGTGTATATGGATTTCAGTAAGGCTTTTGACAAGGTTGCCCATGCAAGGCTCATTCAGAAAATAAAGAGGCATGGGATCCAAGGAGACCTTGCTTTGTGGATCCAGAATTGGCTTGTCCACAGAAGACAAAGGCTGGTTGTAGGTGGTTCGCATTCTGCATGGAGGTTGGTGACCAGCGGTGTTCTGCAGGGATCTGTTCTGGGCCCCCTCCTCTTTTCAATTTTTATAAACAACCTGGATGAAGGAGTAGAAGAGTGGGTTAGTAAGTTTGCTGACGACACAAAGGTAGGGCATGTTGTAGATAGTCTGGCGGGTTGTGGTGTCAGAGGCTACAGTGGGGCATCGATAGGATGCAGAATTGGTCTAAGGAAGTGACAGATGGAGTTCAAACCAGATAAGCAGGATGTGGTTCATTTTGGTAGGTCAAATTTGAAGACAGAATATAGTATTAATGGTAAGATTCTTGGCAATGTGGAGGATCAGAGAGAGCTTAGGGTCTGTGACCACAGGACACTCAAAGCTGCTGCACAGGTTGACAGTGTTGTTAAGAAGGCGTATAGTATGTTGGCATTCATCAATCATGGGATTGAGTTCAAGAGCTGTGAGGTAACGTTAGAGCTTGGTCAGACCCCACTTGGAGTACTGTGCTCAGTTCAGGTCGCCTCATTACAGGAAGAACGTGGAAACCATAGAAAGGGTGCAGAGGAGATTTACAAGGATGTTGCCTGGATTGGAGAGCATCCCTTATGAGAATAGGTTGAGTAAACTTGGCCTTTTCTCCTTGGAGTGATGGAGGATGAGAGGTGACCTGATAGAAGTGTATAAGATGATGAGAGGCATTGATCATATGGCTAGCCAGAGGCTTTTTCCCAGGGCTGAAATGGCTAACACAAGGGGCCATAATTTTTAGGTGCTGGGAAGTAGGTATATAGGGGAAGTCAGGGGTAAGTTTTTCTCACAGAGAGTGGCGAGTGCGTGGAACGCATTGCCAGCGACGGAGGTGGAGGCGGATACAATAGGGCCTTTTAAGAGACTCTTAGATAGGTACATGGAGCTTAGTAAAATAGAGGGCTATGCGGTAGGGAAATTCTAGTCAGTTTCTAGAGTAAGTTACATGGTTGGCACAACTTTGTGGGCTGAAGGGCCAGTAATGTGTTGTAGATTTCTATGGTCTATAATCAATTCTCTTTAGAGATTGTCTGCCTGGCATCAGTGGTTGCATAACCAGGACTTGTGATTTGCACTAAATGCCATCCACCACCTGCTCCCATGGCTTCACCTGACCCTGATTTTGGGGGGTGGGGGTGGCTGAGTAGGTACCACACCTTGCCCAAGGGTGACACCTGCTTGCCAGCAGAGAGGAGGAGTGCCTTACATCATCACCCCACTACCCTTAATAAGGAGTATAAAATAACATTGAACATATCTTTTTGTGAAGCCCATTTCCTGTTAAAAAAAAACGACAGCTGGAAAAAATAGCTTTTTTTTAAGGTGTAGTGTAGTTACTGATTAATGCGACAGTATGTTTGCCACAGAGAATTTGCATGTGTATTGTGGTATTCACATAAACTTTAACGTGACCTTTCACCAGTTAAAGTTTGTTTGCTCTTGAAAGGCAGTTGCAGTATTAGAAAACAACGTTCAACACAGAAATCCCTTTAATTTTTTTTTATATAGAATAGTACAGCACAGTACAGGCCCTTTGGCCCACAATGTTGTGCCAACCCTTAAACCCTACCTCCCATATGACACCCCCCGACCTTAAATTCCTCCATATACCTGTCTAGTAGTCTCTTAAACTTCACTAGTGTATCTGCCTCCACCACTGACTCAGGCAGTGCATTCCATGCACCAACCACTCTCTGAGTAAAAAACCTTCCTCTAATATCCCCCTTGAAATTCCCACCCCTTTCCTTAAAGCCATGTCCTCTTGTATTGAGCAGTGGTGCCCTGGGGAAGAGATGCTGGCTATCTACTCTATCTATTCCTCTTATTATCTTGTACACCTCTATCATGTCTCCTCTTATCCTCCTTCTCTCCAAAGAGTAAAGCCCTAACTCCCTTAATCTCTGATCATAATGCATACTCCCTAAACAAGGCAGCAGCCTGGTAAATCTCCTCTGTACCCTTTCCAATGCTTCCACATCTTTCCTATAGTGAGGTGACCAGAACTGGACACAGTACTCCAAGTGTGGCCTAACTAGAGTTTTATTGAGCTGCATCATTACATCGCGACTCTTAAACTCTATCCCTCGACTTATGAAAGCTAATACCCCATAAGCTTTCTTAACTACCCTATCCACCTGTGAGGCAACTTTCAGGGATCTGTGGACATGTGCCCCGAGATCCCTCTGCTCCTCCACACTATCAGGTATCCTACCATTTACTTTGTACTCTGCCTTGGAGTTTATCCTTCCACCTCACACTTCTCTGGTTTGAACTCCATCTGCCACTTCTCAGGCCACTTCTGCATCCTATCAATGTCGCTCTGCAATCTTTGACAATCCTCTACACTATCTACAACACCACCAACCTTTGTGTCATCTGCAAACTTGCCAACCCACCCTTCTACCCCCTACGAAAAATAGAGGTCCCAGAACAGATCCTTGTGGAACACCACTAGTCACAATCCTCCACTCTGAATGTACTCCCTCCACCACGACCCTCAGCCTTCTGCAGGCAAGCCAATTCTGAATCCATCTGGCCAAACTTCCCTGGATCACATGCCTTCTGACTTTCTGAATAAGCCTACTGTGTGGAACCTTGTCAAATGTCTTACTAAAATCCATGTAGATCACATCCACTGCACTACCCTCATCTATATGCCTGGTCACCTCCTCAAAGTACTTTATCAGGCTTGTCAGACAACACTAGGAAATTTTCTTGCATAAAACAGGCTGGATAGATTATGGCAGAGAATTAGTTTTCACCAGCATATGTTGTGAAGTTTGTTGTTATGCATAGTAAATTACAGTAAGAAGTATATAAATATAGTTAAATCTAATAGGTAGTGCAAAAAGAGAAAACGATGAAAAAGTAGTGAGGTAGAGTTCATGGGTTCAATGTAAAATCTCCATTCAGAAATCTGATTGCAGAGAGGAAGAAGCTGTTCCTGAATCACTGAGTGTGTGCCTTCGGGCTCCTGTACCTCCTTCCTGACAGTAGCAATGAGAAGAGGGCATGTGCTGGGTGATGGGGGTTGTTAATGATGGATGCCAACTTCTTGAGGCTTCGCTCCTTGAAGTTGTCTGGGGTGCTGGAGAGGCTAGTGCCCATGCTGGGCAGCATTTGGAGCGGGCAGTGCAGTGAGGGTAGCAGAGTGATAGGGCTTTGGCTCAACGGGCTTAGGTGGTAACAGGACGAGGCGAGGTAGATTTACCTGTGTTAATCGCGGAAAGGAAGTGTGTGTGTGAGGCCGGTGTTCTGTGCTCAGTGTCAGATGTGGGAAGTCCTGGAGTCTCCCAGCCTCCCAGATGGCCATATCTGCACCCGATGTGTCGAGCTGCAGCTCCTAAGGGACCGCGTTAGGGAACTGGAGTTGCAGCTTGATAACCTCCGTCTGGTCAGGGAGAGCGAGGAGGTGATAGAAAGGAATTATAGGCGGGTGGTTACACGGAGGCCACGGGAGACAGACAAGTGGGTCACAGGCAGGAGAAGAAGGGGAAGAGTCAGGTATTAGAGAGTACCCCTGTGGCTGTACCTCTTGACAATAAGTACTCCTGTTGGAGTACTGTCGAGGGGGACAGCCTGTCTGGGGAAGCAACAGTGGCTGTGCCTCTGGCACAGAGTCTGGCCCTATGGCTCAGAAGGACAGAGAAAGGAAGAGGATGGCAGCAGTGATAGGGGACTCTATAATTAGAGGGTCAGACAGGCGATTCTGGGGATGCAGAAAAGAAACTCGGATGGTAGTTTGCCTCCCAGGTGCCAGGGTCTGAGATGTTTCTGATCGCATTCATGATATCCTGAAGTGGGAAGGAGAACAGTCAGAGGTCGTGAAACTGACTACAGGGAATTAGGAAGGAAGGAGAGAAGCAGGACCTCAAAGGTAGTAATCTTGGGATTACTGCTTGTGCCACGTGACAGTAAGTATAGGAATAGAGTGAGGAGGAGGATAAATGTGTGGCTGAGGGATTGGAGCAGGGCCAGGGATTCAGATTTCTGGATCATTGGGACCTCTTTTGGGGCAGGCGTGACCTGTACAAAAAGGATGGGTTGCACTTGAATCCCAGGCAGACCAATATCCTGGTAGGGAGGTTTGCTAAGGCTACTGGGGAGAGTTTAAATTAGAACTGTTGGGGGGTGGGAACCGAACTGAAGAGACTGGGGAAGAGGCAGTTGGCTCACAAATAGAGAAAGCTTGGAGACAGTGTGTGAGAAGGGACGCACTCAGACTGACGGTGTCTAATGCAAGGAGTACTGTGAACAAAGCGGATGAGCTTAGAGCATGGATCAGTACTTGGAGCTATGATGTGGTAGCCACTGCAGAGACTTGGATGGCTCAGGGACAGGAATGGTTACTTCGTCGGGTTTTAGATGTTTCAGAAAGGACAGGGAGGGAGGTAAAAGAGGTGGGGGCATGGCACTGTTCATCAGAGATAGTGTCATGGCTGCAGAAAAGGTGGACATCATGGAGGGATTGTCTACAGAGTCTCTGTGGGTGGAGGTTGGGAACAGGAAGGGATCAATAACTCTACTGGATGTTTTTTATAGGCCGCCCAATAGTAACAGGGATATTGAGGAGCAGATAGGGAAACAGATCCTGGAAAGGTGTAATAATAACAGAGCTGTCATGGTGGGAGATTTTAATTTCCCAAATATCAACTGGCATCTCTCTAGAGCAAGGGATTTAGATGGGGTGGAGTTTTTTAGGTGTGTTCAGGAAGGTTTCTTGACACAATATATAGATAAGCCTACAAGAGGTGAATCTGTACTTGAATTGGTATTGGGAAATGAATCTGGTCAGGTGTCAGATCTCTCAGTGGGAGAGCATTTTGGAGATAGTGATCATAATTCTATCTCCTTTACAATAGCATTGGAGAGAGATAGGAACAGACAAGTTAGAAAAGCGTTCAATTGGAGTAAGGGGAATTATGAGGCTATCAGGCAGGAACTTGGAAGATTAAATTGTGAACAGATGTTCTCAGGGAAAGGTATGGAAGAAATGTGGCAAATGTTCAGGGGATATTTGTGTGGAGTTCTGCATCGGTACGTTTCAATGAGACAGGGAAGTTATGGTAGGGTACAGGAACCGTGGTGTACAAAGGCTGTAGTAAATCTAGTCAAGAAGAAAAGAAAAGCTTACGAAAGGTTCAGAGAGCTAGGTAATTTTTGAGATCTAGAAGATTATAAGGCTAATAGGAAGGAGCTTAAGAAGGAAATAAGGAGAGCCAGATGGGGCCATGAGAAGACCTTGGAGAGCAGGATTAAGGAAAACCCCAAGGCACTCTACAAGTATGTGAAGAGCAAGAGGATAAGACGTGAAAGAATAGGACTTATCAAGTGTGACAGTGGGAAAGTGTGCATGGAATTGGAGGAAATAGCAGAGGTACTTAATGAATACTTTACTTCAATATTCACTATGGGAAAAGACCTTGGTGATTGTAGTGGTGACTTGCAGTAGACTGAAAAGCTTGAGCATGTAGATATTAAGAAAGAGGATGTGCTGGAGCTTTTGGAAGCATCAAGTTGGATAAGTTGCCGGGACCAGATGAGATGTACCCCAGGCTACTGTGGGAGGCAAGGGAGGAGATTGCTGAGTCTCTGGCGATGATCTTTGCATCATTAATGAGGACGGGAGAGGTTCTGGAGGATTGGAGGGTTGCGGATGTTGTTTCCTTATTCAAGAAAGGGAGTAGAGATAGCCCAGGAAATTATAGACCAGTGAGTCTTAATTCAGTAGTTGGTAAGTTGATGGAGAAGATCCCGAGAGGCAGGATTTATTAACATTTGGAGAGGTATAATATGATTAGGAATAGTCAGCATGGCTTTGTCAAGGGCAGGTCATGTCTCACGAGCTTGACTGAATTTTTTGAGGATGTGACTAAACACATTGATGAAGGGAGAGCAGTAGATGTTGTGTATATGGATTTCAGAAAGGCATTTGATAAGGTACCCCATGCGAGGCAGATTGAGAAAGTAAGGAGGCATGGGATCCAAAGGAACATTGCTTTGTGGATCTAGAACTGGCTTGCCCACAGAAGGCAACGAGTGGTTGTAGACGGGTCATATTCTGCATGGAGGTCGGTCACCAGTGGTGTGCCTCAGGGATCTGTTCTGGGACACTTACTCTTTGTGATTTTTATAAATGACATGGATGAGGAAGTGGAGGAATAGATTAGTAAGTTTGTTGACGACACAAAGGTTAGAGGTGTTGTGGATAGTGTGGAGGGCTGTCAGAGTTTATAGTCGGACATTGATAGGATGCAAAACTGGGCTGAGAAGTGGCAGATGGACTTCAACCCAGATAAGTGTGAAGTAGTTCATTTTGGTAGGTCAAATATGATGGCAGAATATAGTATTAATGGTAAGACTCTTGGCAGTGTGGAGGATCAGAGGGATCTTGGGGTCCGAGTCCATAGGATGCTTAAAGCAGCTGCCTAGGTTGACTCTGTGGTTTAGAAGGTGTACGGTGTATTGGCCTTCATTAATTGTGGAACTGAATTTAGGAGTCGAGAGGAAATGTTGCAGCTATATAGGACCCTGGTCAGACCCCACTTGGAGTACTGTGCTTAGTTCTGGTTGCCTCATTACAGGAAGGATGTAGAAACCATAGAAAAGGTGCAGAGGAGATTTACAAGGATGTTGCCTGGATTGGGGAGCATACCTTATGAAAGCAGGTTGAGTGAACTCGGCCTTTTCTCCTTGGAGTGACAGAGGATGAGAGGTGACCTGATAGAGGCGTATAAGATGATGAGAGGCATCGATCGTGTGGATAGTCAGAGGCTTTTTCCCAGGGTTGAAATGGTTGCCACAAGTGGACACAGGTTTAAGGTGCTGGGGAGTAATCACAGAGGAGATGTCGGGGTAAGTTTTTTTACACAGAGAGTGGTGAGTGCGTGGAATGGGCTGCCAGCAACGGTCGTGGAGGCGGATACGATAGGGTCTTTTAAGAGACTTTTGGATAAGTACGTGGAGCTTAGAAAAATAGAGGGCTATAGGTAAGCCTAGTAACTTCTAAGGTAGGGACATGTTCGGCACAACTTTGTGGGCCGAAGGGCCTGTATTGTGCTGTGGGTTTTCTATGTTTCTATGATGGAGGTGACTGAGTTTACAGCTCTCTGCAGCTTACTGCAGTCCTGTGCAGTGCTCCCACCCCCATAGCAGAGGGTGATGCGGCCAGTTCGAATGCTCTCCACGGTACATCTGTAGAAATATGTGAGTGTCTTTGGCAACATACCAAATCTCCTCAAACTGCGAATGAAATATAGCCAGTGTCACACCTTTTTTTGTACCTGCATGGATATGTCGGGCCCAGGATGGATTGTTGGAGATGTTGACACCTGGGAACCTGAAGCTGCTCACCCTTTCCACTGCTGATCCCTCGATGAGGACTGGTGTGTGATCCCTTGCTTTGCCCTGTATGAAGTCCACAATCAATTCTTTGGCCCTACTGACGTCGAGTGCAGGGTTGTTGCTACAACAGCACTCCACCAGGCGATTGGAGTTGAAGTGGCAGATTGAAAACTTCCCATCAGAACTGGGAAAGAGGAAGAAAACAATTTTCAGTTGTAGAGAAAATGTGGGTAGGAGGAATAAATAGGAAAATGGAATATCTGTGATAGGATAATTCAGAATTTCAGCGGGGATAACTAGTGGTTGATGCTCTCTGACATCAAATTTCTAATGGTGGCGGTAATGCACCATTAAGCTGGATGCCAACCGCCGTAAAACAAGATACAGACAGACAGAAATTTCTAAATGGACATTGAACCCACGACCACTACTCACTACTTTTTTTTTCTTTTGGCACTATTTATTTAATTTAACTTTAAATATATATATATATACTGTACCGCACTTCTTTAATTATTGTGTATTGCAATGTACTGCCGTACGTACCTGCAAGCGGTTAACAGCACGAGAGAAGACGTGGGAGTGGATTGAGTATCAGAGCGCACTTTCTGTTGGGAATTCAATGCAGTTCATCACCTCCTCGGCCCTGTTCTACTGAATATCAACATTACTTCTCAAGGGATTCTTATCTGTTAGGTCTCATGCAAGATCGAATTAAACTCGGTTTAAGATTTTGCAGCAAAGTGCGCTGGACATACAGATGGGCAAACGTGAGTTATCTTACAGGAATTCAGTTATTCAGATTAGCGAGCTCTGCTTACCATAGGAGCAGGCAGGATAAGTACTTTCCTTCCTCAGAAATTCCCGACCACGTAAACTGAGAAGGAACTGATTCCAGAAAGCACCACAGTGGCTGGGACGATTCTGGGAAGTGTGCTATTTATCTGTTACTGAGAAATTACATGAAATGTGGGCATCTCCATTCACCAAAGCAAGCAGCAAGATTGCTCCGGAAGACAGGGTCACCAGGTGCAACTCCGAAACCCTACTCTGTTGATGCTTCCTTATTACCAGCAAGGGCCGTGTTGTAGTGGAATTATACCTGTTGCACAAAATGCTGATTGTGATGTTCTGCCCCACCCGTTCTTTACATTTTTCCACAAAACAGAAATTTCCGAGGGGATTTTGAACGGAGGTACGAATTTGGGATATTAATGATCTGTACAGTTCCAAGGAACTCGTTAAATGGCGGTAAATATAACAGTGGTCAGAAACAGGCCCTTCGGCCCATCGGGACCATGCTGACCCTTTCTTCCCATCTACACCAATCCCATTTGCCAGCACTTGAACAACACCCGTCTATGGCTTTTTACGGGGAATGGGATTGGACAGGAAAGTGGGGAGGTTCTAGAAATCTCATCGCTGATTGGTTGTGTGGCAAACTTAAATTCTTGAAACTTGGGTTGTTTAATACAATTTAATAGCGTTAGGTATTTCTATATTTATTTATTCAGTGATTATTATTATTATTAATAGTAGTAGTAATTCATCTTGGGGGTAATGAAGGTACCGCAATCCCCTCCTGAATCCTTCTCACATTGCAGTTCAGTAGGTGGCGGTAATGCACCTTTTTAGTTGGCCTGCCTGCCAACCGCCAATAAAAAAAAACCAAGAAGAAAACGGGGAACCAGAATGAGGAATAAATTTTCCCACTTCCTTTTCAGTCCTGATGGAGGGCCTGTGGAGTGTAGACTGTTTATTCCCCTCCATACATGCTACCAGCAAGGGCCATGTTGTAGTAGGAGGCTATGCCACAGTCGGGGAGGGTGAGAAGTGGTGAGGAAATGACCGCTAGGCTGATTCAGTGTGCTGCGTGCATGTTGTGGGAGGTCAGGGACACTGACGGTGCCTCTGGCTCCTACACCTGCGGAAAATGTGTCCAGATTCAGCTTCTGAAGGACCGTGTTGCAGCACTGGAGAGGCAGCTGGATGACGCTAGGTTCATCCGGGAGAACGAGAGCTTTCTGGACAGGACCGACAGTGAGGTCGTTACACCCAGGATACCGGAAGAGAGAAAGAGGACGACGATGAGCAAGGAAAGGATGCTTGAAGTACAGGAGACCCCGGGAGATGTGCCTCTCGTAAACAGGTTCTCCCTCTTGGAAGCTGTCGGGACAGAAGACAGTGCCAGTCTCAGAGGCGGACGGGTCTGCGAGTCAACAATTGGCGCTGAGGCAAAGCCGAGGAGACAGATGTCAGGCAGAGCAGTGGTAGTAGGGGACTCCATAGTGAGAGGTACAGAAAGGGGTTTCTGTGGCAACAGGCGAGATTTAAGGATGGTGTGTTGCCTCCCTGGTGCTGGGATCCAGGATGTCACGGACCAATTGCAGGGAATCCTCAAGAGTGAAGGTGAACATCCGGAAGTGGTGGTGCATGTCGGAACAAATGACGTGGGGAAGAAGAGGAAAGACATTCTACAGCGTGACTTCAGAGAACTCGGAAGAAGGCTGAAAAGCAGGACTTCCAGGGTGGTTATCTCCGGTTTGCTTCCAGTTCCCCATGCTGGAGTGGTCAAGAACAGGGAGATAATGGTTCTGAATGTGTGGCTGAGGAACTGGTGCAGGAAGCAAGGATTTACATTTTTGGACCACTGGGGTATGTTTCGGGGTAAGGATGAATTGTATGAAAGGGATGGGTTGTATCTTAATAAGCGGGGCACCAGCATTCTGGCAGGCAGGTTTGCCTCTACAACACGGGTGTGTTTAAACTGAGTAGTGGGGGAGGGGGCGGGGGAGGGAACGAACTGGAAACATAAGGATGGAGATAAAGAGAAAGTGAGAATAAGAAAAGTTAAGAATGACAGCAGAATCAACAGAGCAGAAAGCTCAAGAAGGGATAGTACAGTATGGCCAAGTGATATAGGAACTGATATGGGAGGTGAGGGGAGTAATGAATTAAAAGTATTGTATATGAATGCACGGAGTATAAGAAATAAAGTGGATGAGCTTGAAGCACAGTTGGAAATTGGTAAGTATGATGTTGTGGGAATAACAGAGACATGGCTTCAAGTGGACAGGGCCTGGGAAATGAATATTCAAGGTATACGTCCTATCGAAAGGACAGACTGATGGGAAGAGGGGGTGGGGTGGCTCTGTTGGTGAGGAATGATATTCAGTCCCTTGCGAGGGGGGTCATAGAATCAGGAGACATAGAGTCAATATGGATAGAACTGAGAAATTCTAAGGGTAGAAGACCCTAATGGGAGTTATCTACAGGCCCCCAAACAGTAGTCTAGATGTAGGGTGTAAGTTGAATCAAGAGTTAAAATTGGCATGTTGCAAAGGTAATGCTACAGGTGTTATGGGGGACTTCAACATGCAGGTAGGCTGGAGGAATCAGGTTGCTACTGGACCCCAAGAAAGGGAGTTTGTGGAGTTCCTCCAAGATGGATTCTTAGAACAGCTTGTACTGGAGCCTATTAGAGAGAACGCAATTCTAGATTTAGTGTTGTGCAATGAACCGGATTTGATCAGGGACCTTGAGGTAAAGGAGCCATTAGGAGGTAGCGAACATAATATGATAAGTTTTAATCTACAATTTGAGAGGGAGAAGGGAAACTCGGAAATGTCAGTATTACAGTTGAACAAAGGGAACTATGGTGCTATGAGGGAGGAGCTGGCCAAAGTTCAATGGAACAATACCCTAGCAGGGATGACAGTGGAACAGCAATGGCAAGTGTTTCTGGGAATAATGCGGAAGGTGCAGGATCAGTTCGTTCCAAAGAGGAAGAAAGATCCTAAGGGGAGTAAGGGGAGGCCGTGGCTGACAAGGGAAGTAATGGACAGTATAAAAATAAAAGAGAAGAAGTATAACATAGCAAAGATGAGTGGGAAGCCAGAGGATTGGGAAATTTTTAAAGAGCAACAGAAGGTAACTAAAAAGGCAATACGCGGAGAAAAAAATGAGGTACAAAGGTAAACTAGCCAAGAATATAAAGGAGGATAGTAAAAGCTTCTTTAGGTATGTGAAAAGGAAAAAAATAGTTAAGACCAAAATTGGGCCCTTGAAGACAGAAGCGGGTGAATTTATTATGGGGAACAAGGAAATGGCAGACGAGTTGAACAGGTACTTTGGATCTGTCTTCACTAGGGAAGACTCAAACAATCTCCCAGATGTAATAGTGGCCAAAGGACCTAGGGTAATGGATGAATTGAAGGAAATTTATATTAGGCAGGAAATGGTGTTGGATAGGCTGTTGGATCTGAAGGCTGATAAGTCCCCGGGACCTGATGGTCTGCATCCCAGGGTACTTAAGGAGGTGGCTTTAGAAATCATGGACGCATTGGTAATCATTTTCCAATGTTCTATAGATTCAGGATCAGTTCCTGTGGATTGGAGGGTGGCTAATGTTGTCCCTCTCTTCAAGAAGGGAGGAAGAGAGAAAACAGGGAATTATAGACTGGTTAGCCTGACGTTGGTGGTGGGAAAGATGCTGGAGTCAATTATAAAAGACGAAATTACGACACATCTGGATAGCAGTAACAGGATTGGTTCGAGTCAGCATGGATTTACGAAGGGGAAATCATGCTTAACTAATCTTCTGGAATTTTTTGAGGATGTAACTATGAAAATGGACAAGGGAGAGCCAGTGGATGTAGTGTACCTGGACTTTCAGAAAGCCTTTGATAAAGTCCCACATAGGAGATTAGTGGGCAAAATTAGGGCACATGGTATTGGGGGCAGAGTACTGACATGGATTGAAAATTGGCTGGCTGACAGAAAACAAAGAGTAGCGATTAACGGGTCCCTTTCGGAATGGCAGGTGGTGACCAGTGGGGTACCACAGGGTTCAGTGCTGGGACCGCAGCTGTTTACAATATATATTAATGATTTAGATGAGGGAATTAAAAGTAACATTAGCAAATTTGCCGATGACACAAAGCTGGGTGGCAGTGTGAAATATGAGGAGGATGTTATGAGAATGCAGGGTGACTTGAGTGGGCAGATGCATGGCAGACGCAGTTTAATGTGGATAAATGTGAGGTTATCCACTTTGGTGGTAAGAACGGGAAGGCAGATTATTATCTAAATGGAGTCGTTAGGAAAAGGGGAAGCACAACGAGATCTAGGTGTTCTTGTACATCAGTCACTGAAAGCAAGCATACAGGTACAGCAAGCAGTGAAGAAAGCTAATGGCATGCTGGCCTTCATAACAAGGGGAATTGAGTATAGGAGCAAAGAGGTCCTTCTGCAGCTGTACAGGGCCCTGGTGAGACCACACCTGGAGTACTGTGTGAAGTTTTGATCTCCAAATTTGAGGAAGGACATTCTTGCCACTGAGGGAGTGCAGCGTAGGTTCACAAGGTTAATTCACGGGATGGCAGGACCGTCATATGTCGAAAGATTGGAGCGACTGGGCTTGTAGACTCTGGAATTTAGAAGGCTAAGAGGGGATCTTATTGAAACATATAAGATTATTAAGGGATTGGACACGCTGGAGGCAGGAAGCATGTTCTCGCTAATGGGAGAGTCCAGAACCAGAGGCCACAGTTTAAGAATTAGGGGTAGACCATTCAGAACGGAGTTGAGGAAAAACTTTTTCACCCAGAGAGTGGTGGATATATGGATACTCTGCCCCAGAAGGCTGTGGAGGCCAAGTCTCTGGATGCTTTCAAAAAAGAGATGGATAGAGCTCTTAAAGATAGCAGAATCAAAGGTTATGGGGATAAGGCAGGAACTAGATACTGATTGTGGATGATCAGCCATGATCACAGTGAATGGCGGAGCTGGCTCGAAGGGCCGAATGGCCTACTCCTGCACCTATTGTCTATTGTCTACCTGATTTGCTGAGTTCCGCCAGCACCTTGTGTGTGTCTCTCCTTTAATTCATATTTTCTTTAAAGGCAGACTTTGTTCTCAGAACAATCCCGTCTACCCATTGTTCCCTACCACATTCACCTGAAGGCGCTTCGACTCTATCATGATTTCCTGCCACCCACCTCACTAGGAGTAATTTAAAACAACCGGCATTTTGCTTGCAAAGCAGTGAATCTTTTGTATGCATCTGTGTGTGTGTGTGTGTGTGTGTGTGTGTGTGTCGGTAGCCAGGCGGGGGAAACCGGGCCCGAAGCACTCGGGACAAACTCACTCGGTCACAAGTAACACACATCAAAATTGCTGGTGAACGCAGCAGGTCAGGCAGCATCTCTAGGAAGAGGTACAGTTGACGTTTCGGGCCGAGACCCTGGGGGTCCCTGGGGGTCTCGGCCCGAAACGTCGACTGTACGTCTTCCTAGAGATGCTGCCTGGCCTGCTGCGTTCACCAGCAACTTTGATGTGTGTTGTTTGAATTTCCAGCATCTGCAAAATTCCTCGTGTTTGCGGTCACAAGTAGGATGCCCTATCCACAGCCAGCTCCGAGGATCGGGATCGAACTCGTGTTGCTGGAGCTGCCAGCCTCCACCCGCCCGTTATCCACGGCATGGCTGCAATATAATAAACAACTCGGCAAAGCCGTTCAGGTGGAAGTCCAGTCGCTGTTGTGCTGCGAGACTAGCGGCATTGGCGCTGTCTGAAGAACAAACGAAAGTACTGTGTAATGGATCAAGCGGCTGTGGGATGTCCTGCGCAGGCCAGGAGCCCGGGCGGAGACCGGCTGAATCCTGAGCTGCACATACTCTGCAGATCCATGCAAACGAGAGCTGACATCATAGAACTATTCCGGGTTCGAGGTGGTGAGCAGATCTGCTTTCACTAAATTGCCCGGGGACAGAAAGGCAAATTTGGACGAGTACGTGCAAAGTAAGATTAAAAACTGTTTTCCGCACAAATAGGTAAGATCTATATCGAGATTGGGAACTAAAAAAAAAATTAAAATGGAGATTCGGGGAAACTAAATGCGAACTGACCAAAGTCCCTCGTTGCGACTTCTCTTGATACTGGATGAAAACAACAGTTGAACCCTCCAGGGTATCCATGTAAATTGCGAGAATCTGGCCGGGCTGGTGGAGAATGTGGAAGTAACCTGTGTTCAGATGTCAATCGCCCTTCAAACTCAGCGCCAGTGTGCAGCTGGAAGAAGGATAAGAGAGGTTCGTTTCGCCAGAGCCCATAAACCGAACACCATGGGTTACAACTCAGTGTGTAATATGTGGTCAGAATTTTGGAGTTACGAAACGCAGAAGGTTGTGGTGGTTAAAAACCGAAATATAGCAATCATCTACAGAATTTTCCAACTTGCCATCGTGATGTACTTTATCGTGTAAGTATACTGTGGAATTCGGGCTGGTCGCATTAAGTTTGAACGGAAGAAAATGACGTTAGCACCGCGGTTATTTTGCACAACTCTCTTGTTTTCTTATTTTCTGTTCTGACGAAGGTTTTCTACCTGAAACGTTAACTTGGTGTCGATTTCCATTTTGTCCAACTTTTCCCTTATTTTACATTATCGAGGCTTCTTTTTCGCCCGGTACAATCGGGTTTCTGTGGCGTAGATCCGTTCGTAAAGTGGCACTTTGATAAAACTTTGGTCATCCTGGGGTTGTTTTGGATTTGGTGTCAGATAATTTCCGACCACACACACACGCACGCACAGCTGATCTTCAAGGTAAACAGTAATACCGCGATGTTCATTTGAGTTGCCGGGAGCCGATGGGGGGCAAATTGACTCCTTGAGCGGTAAATCCTGGGACACGTAGAACTGGATACAACTTCTCAGATTAAACATTGAGTTTCATGAGTAAGTTTAACGGAGCGGCGACGTGATCTTGTTTATAGCTCTTTTGAACGCGGCCATCTTGTGAAATATTCCCAAACACCTCAGAGAAAAATATTATCTGGGTTGATATCCGCGGCTTGTCAATTTACCAACATTACCCACATATAGGGACTATCAGTTTGCCCGGTGCCTGTGAGGTTAAAGGAACAGAGGGAGAGCGGGTCAGCAACTTTGATTTCCTTGCTGTTATTATTTCGGTGGAACTATCCCGGGTCAGCGCGGGATTAGTGCAATTAGGCAGAAAGCATGGGAGCATCTTTACTTCCTTAGGACTCTGTGAAGACAAACTTCTTATAGATCTGTAGTGGAGAGCATACTAATTGACTGCATCACAGCCTGGTATGGAAACACCGATGCCCTTGGACGGGAATTCCTACGAAAAGTAGTGGATACTGCCCTGTCCATCACGGGCAAAGCCTTCCCCACCGTTCAGCACACCTGCACCGAGCGCTGTGGCAGGAAAGCAGCATCCATCATCAGGGACCCCCACCACCCAGGACATGCACTCTTCTCGCTGCTGCCATCAGGAGGAAGGTGTAGGAGCTTCAGGACTTAACCCAGCAGGTTCAGGAACAATTACCCCTCAACCATCAGGCTCTTGAACCAAAGGGGGTTACTCAACTTCACTTGCCCCATCATTGACATCTTCCGACAACCAATGGACTCACTTTCAAGGACTCTTTGTCTCATGTTCTCGAAGTTTATTGCGTAAATATTTATTATAATTCTTTCTTTCTTTTGGTATTTGCACAGTTTTTTGTCTTTTGCACACTGGTTGAAAACCCAAGTTGGTGAGGTCTTTCTTTGATTCTATTTATTTATTAAATATGACCACAAGAAAACTGAGATTCCCGGTCTTTCGGGAAAGCTATGTGGACTGACTAAAGTCCCTCGTTGCTATTATCTTGATACCGTACGAAAACGTTTTGAAGACAAGAGCTGAAGCCTCGAGGATGTCGATGTAATTTGCATGAACCTGGTCGGCGCGGTAGAGGATGTGGGAATAACCCGCAGTCAGGTCTCGCTCACTCTTCACATTTGACAGTGACAGTGTGCAGAGGGTAAGAGGTTCATTTCGCCAGAGCCCGGTAGGATTTAACACCATGCGTTGCAAAGCATTGTCTAATGCGTGGGCAGACTGTTGGAGTTACGAAACGACAAAGGTAGTGGTGTTTAGAACCGGCAATATAAGATACATCCACAGAGGCTTCCAATTTGTCATCATAATGTACTTTGCCGTGTAAGTATATTCTGGAATTCGGTGTGTTTGCATTAAGTTTGAATGAAAGATAATGACGTTAACACAGCGGTTATTTTGCATGACTCCCTTTTTTTTCACTCGGTTCTGACGAAGATTCTGTACCTGAAACGTTAACTCGGTGTCGATTTCCATCTTGTCTTATTTTACGTTATCGAGACTTTTTTTTCGCCCGTTACAATCGGGTTTCTGTGGCGTGGATCCATTCATAAAGTGGTACTTTGATAAAACTTTGGTCAACCTGGGGTTATTTTTAATTTGGTGTTAGATCATTTCGGATTCCCACCTCACCCCCACGCTGCAGACAGCCTGATCTTCAAGGTAAAACCGTACCACCGCGATGTTCTTCTGAGTTGCCGGGAGCCGATGGAGGGCAAGTTGTCTCCTTGAGCGGTAAATCCTGGCACCTGTACAACTGCATATAACTTCTCAGATCAAACAGAGTTTCATGAGTGAGTTTAATGGAACTTTTTTATAGTTCCTTTGAACACGGTCATCTTGTGAAATATTCCCAAACACCTCCGAGAAAAATTATAAACTGGGTAGATATCTCGCAGCTTGTCAATTTACCAACACTAGCCAGATCTAGGAACTATCAGTGTGCCCGGTCCCAGTGAGATTGAAGAGTCAGAGGTGGAGAGATCAGCTACTTTAAATCCCTCGCTGTTGTTATTTTTGGAGGACCTGTCCTGGCCCAGTAAGTGCAACTAGGAAGAAAACACGGCAGCACCTCTACCTAGGAGTTTGTGAAGATTCAGCATGGCATCTAAAACTTCGACAAACTTCTGTAGATGTGCAGTGAAGAGTATACTGACTGACTGCATCACAGCCTGGTATGGAAACATCAATGCCCTTGAAAGGAAATTACTACAAAAAGTAGTGGTTATGGCCCAGTCCATCATGGATAGAGCTCTCCCCACCTTTGAACACATCTACACTAAGTATTCTGGCAGGAAATCGGCATCCATCACCAGGAACCCCCTACCACCCAGTTCATGGTCTCTTCTTGCTGCTGCCATCAGAAAGAAGGTACAGGAGCCTCAAGACTCACACCACCAGGTTCAGGGACAGTTATTACCCCTCAACCATCAGGCTTCGGAACCAAAGGGGATAACTTCCCTTGCCCCATCATCAAAATCTTCCCACAACCAATGGACTCACTTTCAAGGACTCTTCCTGTCATGTTCTTGTTTCTTATTGTACTCGAACAGTTTGTTGTGTTTTGCTGACTAGTTGAATATCCAAGTTGGTGCAGTCTTTCATTGATTCTATTATGTATTTGCTAAATATGCCCACAAGAAAATGTGGCGATTTGGGGTCTTTTGGGAAAGCTAAATGTGGACTGACTGAAGTTCCTCATTGCCCTATTTATGTTGATACTGGATGAAAGCATTTTGAAGACAGCAGATGAAGCCTCAAGGGTATTGATATAACTTGTGTGAACTTGGCCAGGCCTGCAGATGATGTGAGGGGAACCTGTATTCAGATCTCAATCGGTCCTTCAAACTAGAGAACACATCGCAGTTTAAGTGATGATGTCGTAACGGGGGTGTTGATGGTTTACCCAAATGCAAGACACAGACACTGAAGTACTAGGAGCAGGACTAGGTGTGTCAAGAAAGTAAGGGAAGTGGGGAAGAAATGACGCTGGACAAGACATAGGCCGTGGACGAGACTAGGATACAGGGCCTGGGCTAGGACTAGACTAGGAAAGCAGGACCTGGATGAGGAACTAGGAACTTTGAACCTGGACGAGGACTCTGAGCCAGAGACTGGACAGGGATCCAGGACCTGGGTCTTGACTTGGGCTCGGACTTTGGATCTAGGCAAGGACAAGACGCAGCTACAGGATGTGGCATGGCTACAGGACTGAATGTGGCAGTCCTGCACAGGATGAGGCACACGGACAGGATGAGAACCTGAAGCCTTGTGGTCTTGGCAGAGACAGGAACACAGGGACATGAAACACAGAGCCGGGACCCCTCTTAGGGAGCAGGACATAGAGCCGGGACTCATACACAGAACACTGAGAAACAGATCTCCACTCAAGGTAGCAGCAAACGGCTGTACCTACCCAGCAGAGGCGAGGACACTAAGAGACGGTTCCCAATACAAGGTAGCGGCAAATGACCCGACCTACCCAGCGAAGACGTGGACACAGAGAGAGTTCCCAACAATATAACAGCAAATGGCCAGACCCACCTTGCGAAGGCGTGGACACAGACGGTTCCCAACACTAGATGGCGGCAAATGGCCAGACCTACCTAGCGAAGGCAAGGACACAAAGAAACAGTTCCAAACAATGAAAGACAGTTCCTTATCTAGACACAGCAAGGCTCTGGTCTTGCTCTGGTGGTAGAACTTGATAGCGATACAGGCAAGGCTTCAGGCAAAGGGTGGCTTCAGAAGGAAGGGGAAGGGAACAGTCCAGCAAATGAAGATGAACCAAGGAGCTATTTATGTAGCCAGCCCAAAATGTGAATCAGGTGCCTCAATTAGAGCACCCAACAGAACAAGGGAAAACTGGAAAGCCTGGAATAAGGAACGATGGACCGGACCGTGATCTGGAATGCAGATTTCACGGACTGGACCATGACAGAGGAATATGGTGACATATATGTATTTTGGTAATAAATTTATTTTGAACTTTGAAATAGCCCCTTCATCAGAAATGGGGAAGAGAGAAAGCTAGTTAGTTCCAAGTTGCAAAGAGGATGGGGAGGGGTGAATAATGACATTCTGATAGCGTTAGGGTTGCTGTTAGTGAAGCAGATTTGATATTGCAATTCTGCCCCTTTGTCTTGTGCTCTAAGCAAAAGAAAAAGGGCTCAATGGAACAAGAGAAAAGCTAGGTGAAACCTACCGGTGTGTAATCCACAGCAGAGGTGGAACCATTCTGAAACCAAGAAGATGGCAGAGGAAGTGGTTAAGTGAGCTATGCTAACACTTAAAAGTTAGATAAGACATAGGAAAGACTTAGAATGAGATTGGCCAAACATAGACAAGTGGGACGAGATTATAAGGGCATATCATTCAGCCTGGAGTTCCTGCTTCTATCCTGTATGACTCCAGGGCTATATGAAATCAGAATCAGGATCAGGTTTAATATCACCGGTATATGACATGAAATTTGTTAACTTTGTGACAGTAATACAATGCAAAATATAATAATCGAAAAAAAACTGAATTACAGTGTGTATATATACAAACGTTTGTATATATATAAATATATAAGAGGTAAATTAAATAAGTATTGCAAAAAATAGGAATAAAAAGGAGTGAGGTAGTGTTCAACGTCCATTCAGAAATCTGTTGGCAGAGGGGAAGATGCTGTTCCTGAATCATTCAGTGTGTGTCTTCAGGCTCCCGTACCACCTTCCTGAAACATAGAAAATAGGTGCAGGAGTAGGCCATTCGGCCCTTTGAGCTTGCACCGCCATTTATTATGATCATGACTGATCATCCAACTCAGAACTCTCCCCCTGCCTTCCCTCCATACCCTCTGATCCCCGTGGCCACAAGGGCCATATCTAACTCCCTCTTAAATATAGCCAATGAACTGGCCTCAACTGTTTCCTGTGGCAGAGAATTCCACAGATTCACCACTCTCTGTGTGAAGAAGTTTTTCCTCATCTCGGTCCTAAAAGGCTTCCCCTTTATCCTCAAACTGTGACCCCTCGTTCTGGACTTCCGCAACATCGGGAACAATCTTCCTGCATCTAGCCTGTCCAATCCCTTTAGGATTTTATACGTTTCAATCAGATCCCCCCTCAATCTTCTAAATTCCAACGAGTACAAGCCCAGTTCATCCAGTCTTTCTTCATATGAAAGTCCTGCCATCCCAGGAATCAATCTGGTGAACCTTCTTTGTACTCCCTCTATGGCAAGGATGTCTTTCCTCAGATTAGGGGACCAAAACTGCACACAATACTCCAGGTGTGGTCTCACCAAGGCCTTGTACAACTGCAGTAATACCTCCCTGCTCCTGTACTGGAATCCTCTCGCTATAAATGCCAGCATACCATTCGCCTTTTTCACCGCCTGCTGTACCTGCATGCCCACTTTCAATGACTGGTGTATAATGACACCCAGGTCTCGTTGCACCTCCCCTTTTCCTAATCGGCCACCATTCAGATAATAATCTGTTTTCCTGTTTTTGCCACCAGAGAGGATAACTTCACATTTATCCACATTAAATTGCATCTGCCATGAATTTGCCCACTCACCCAACCTATCCAAGTCACTCTGCATCCTCTTAGCATCCTCCTCACAGCTAACACTGCCACCCAGCTTCGTGTCATCCGCAAACTTGGAGATGCTGCATTTAATTCCCTCATCCAAGTCATTAATATATATTGTAAACAACTGGGGTCCCAGCACTGAGCCTTGCGGTACCCCACTAGTCACAGCCTGCCATTCTGAAAAGGTCCCATTTATTCCCACTCTCTGCTTTCTGTCTGCTAACCAATTCTCTATCCACATCAATACCTTACCCCCAATACCATGTGCTTTAAGTTTGCACACTAATCTCCTGTGTGGGACCTTGTCAAAAGCCTTTTGAAAATCCAAATATACCACATCCACTGGTTCTCCCCTATCCACTCTACTAGTTACATCCTCAAAAAATTCCATGAGATTCGTCAGACATGATTTTCCTTTCACAAATCCATGCTGACTTTGTCCGATCATTTCACCGCTTTCCAAATGTGCTGTTAATCACATCTTTGATAACTGACTCCAGCAGTTTCCCCACCACCGACGTTAGGCTAACCGGTCTATAATTCCCCGGTTTCTCTCTCCCTCCTTTTTTAAAAAGTGGGGTTACATTCACCTTCCAATCCTCAGGAACTAGTCCAGAATCTAATGAGTTTTGAAAAATTATCACTAATGCATCCACTATTTC
Organism: Mobula hypostoma; assembly: GCF_963921235.1. Taxonomy (NCBI): domain Eukaryota; kingdom Metazoa; phylum Chordata; class Chondrichthyes; order Myliobatiformes; family Myliobatidae; genus Mobula; species Mobula hypostoma. The sequence goes on along the minus strand of NC_086123.1, from coordinate 30,884,704 downwards.
TTGGGCTACTTCCTTAAGCACTCTGGGATGCAGACCATCTGGCCCTGGGGATTTATCTGCCTTCAATCCCTTCAATTTACCTAACACCACTTCCCTACTAACATGTATTTCGCTCAGTTCCTCCATCTCACTGGACCCTCTGTCCCCTACTACTTCTGGAAGATTATTTATGTCCTCCTTAGTGAAGACAGAACCAAAGTAATTATTCAATTGGTCTGCCATGTTCTTGCTCCCCATAATCAATTCACCTGTTTCTGTCTGTAGGGGACCTACATTTGTCTTTACCAGTCTTTTCCTTTTTACATATCTATAAAAGCTTTTACAGTCAGTTTTTATGTTCCCTGCCAGTTTTCTCTCATAATCTTTTTTCCCCTTTCTAATTAAGCCCCTTGTCCTCCTCTGCCGAACTCTGAATTTCTCCCAGTCCTCAGGTGAGCCACTTTTTCTGGCTAATTTGTATGCTTCTTCTTTGGAATTGATACTATCCCTAATTTCTCTTGTCAGGCATGGGTGCACTACCTTCCTTGATTTATTCTTTTGCCAAACTGGGATGAACAATTGTTGTAGTTCATCCATGCAACCTTTAAATGCTTTCCATTGCATATCCACCGTCAATCCTTTAAGTGTCATTTGCCAGTCTATCTTAGCTAATTCACGTCTCATACCTTCAAAGTTACCCCTCTTTAAGTTCAGAACCTTTGTTTCTGCATTAACTATGTCACTCTCCATCTTAATGAAGAATTCCACCATATTATGGTCACTCTTACCCAAGGGGCCTCTCATGACAAGATTGCTAATTAACCCTTCCTCATTGCTCAAAACCCAGTCTAGAATAGCCTGCTCTCTAGTTGGTTCCTCGACATATTGGTTCAAAAAACCATCCCGCATACATTCCAAGAAATCCTCTTCCTCAGCACCTTTACCAATTTGGTTCACCCAATCTACATGTAGATTGAAGTCACCCATTATAACTGCTGTTCCTTTATTGCACACATTTCTAATTTCCTGTTTAATACTATCTCCGACCTCACTACTACTGTTAGGTGGCCTGTACACAACTCCCACCAGCGTTTTCTGCCCCTTAGTGTTACGCAGCTCTACCCATATCGATTCCACATCTTCCTGGCTTATGTCCTTCCTTTCTATTGTGTTAATCTCCTCTTTAACCAGCAACGCCACCCCACCTCCTTTTCTTTCATGTCTATCCCTCCTGAATATTGAATATCCCTGAACGTTGAGCTCCCATCCTTGGTCACCCTGGAGCCATGTCTCTGTGATCCCAACTATATCATAATCATTAATAACAATCTGCACTTTCAATTCATCCACCTTATTACGAATGCTCCTTGCATTGACACACAAAGCCTTCAGGTGCTCTTTTACAACTCTCTTAGCCCTTATACAATTATGTTGAAAAGTGGCCTTTTTTAATGCTGAAGGTAGCAATGAGAACAAGGCATGACCTGGTTGACGGGGGTCCTTAATGATAGTTGCCTCCTTTTTGAGGTGTTGCTCCTTGAAGGTGTCCTGGATGCTGGGGAGGCGAGTGCCCACGATGGAGATGACTGCGTTTACAACTCTCAGCAGCTTACTTTGATCCATACGAGGTGGCGATACAGCCAGTTAGAATACCCTTCACGGCAATTCAGGTTATGGTTTTGTGATACAGAATCACACAGTGAAGAACACCAAAAAGGCCATTCAGCCCTGCAGAGTTTTGCTAGTATTTATCTTTCTGAGGTTCATGCCTCTCTCTTCTGTTTATCCTACAGCCATAACCTTTAATTCCAGAATCTTTCACATTTTTCTCTCATTTCCTAATAAATAGGGTGATGCTGAATGCCTTGCCTATCACCTGTGTTAGCAGATTCCTCATTCTAATCACTTTTGGATTTAAAAAAAATCTCTCTCAAATTCCTTACTGACATTACATTTAAGGCCCTTGTTTCTTTTAATTATTCAAAAATTGAAACACCTTTAAGTCTATCCTATTAAACTATTTTAAATTCTTAAAGACATGTATCAGGTTACACCCCAGACTATCTCATTCCTTTAAAAAAGCTTCAGTCTGTTCAATATAAACACAAGAGATTCTGCAGATGCTGGAAATCCAAAGTAACATTCAAAATGCTGGAGGAACTCAGCAGGTCAGGCAGCACCTATGGAAATGAATAGACAGTCGATGTTTTGGGACAAACCCTTCTTCCGGACTGGAAGGGAAGGGGGAAGGTAACAGAATAAAAAGGTTGGGGAAGGGAAGGAGGCTAGCTGGAAGGTGATAGGTGAAGTTAGGTGGGTGGGAAAGGTCAAAGGCTAGAGAAGAAAGAATCTGGTAGGAGAGGAGAGTGGACCGTAGGAGAAAGGGAAGGAGGAGGGGACCCAGGGGAAGTAAAGAGTGGTGAGAAGAAGTGAAAGGTCAGAGTGGAAAATAGAGGGGGGGGGTGGGAATTTGTTTGCTGGAAGGAGAAATCGATACTCATGCCATCAGGTTGGGGGGTACCCAGATGAAAAGTGTTTGCTCCTCCAGCTTGAGGGTGGCCTCATCTTGGCACAAGAGGAGGCCATAGATCGACACATCAGAACAGAAATGGGAATCGAAATTAAACTATTTGGTCCCGCTTGCAGTGGATGGTGCCGAGGTGCTTGACGAACTGGCCCCCCCACCCCAATTTACAATGGGTCTTACCAATGTAGTGGAGGTCACATCAGGAACACCGGTCACAATAGACGACCCAGGCATATTCACAGGTGAAGTGCTGCCTCACCTGGAAGGACTGTTTGAGTCCGTGAACGGAGGTGAGGGAGAAAGTGCAGCACTTAGGCCACGTGCAGGGATCAGTACCTGGAGGGAGTTTAGTGGGAGGGTAGAATAGACAAGGGAATCAGAGAGAGAGCGATCCTTGCAGAAAGCGGAGGTGAAGACATGTTCAGTGATAGGATCCCTATGGAGATGGCAGAAGTTGCGGAGGTTAATGTGTTGGATGCAGAGGCTGACAGGGTGGTAGGTAAGGACAAGGGGGACTCTATCATTATCACGGCTGCGGGAAAATGGGGTGAGCGTAGATGTACGGGAAATGGAGGAAATGTGGATGAGGGCAGCATTAATAGTAGAGGGAGGGAAACTCCATTCGTTAAGGAAGGAGGACATCTCTGATGTCCCCCTTCTTCAAAGAACAGGCTTCCCTCCCTCTACCATCTCTGACGTCCAACGATGGAAAGACGCATCCTGGGAAGAGATGCAGTGGAGGCAAAGAAACTGAGAAAGGGAGATAGCACTTGTACAAGAGACGGTGTGAAGTGGTAACCATGGGAATCAGTAGGTTTATAAAAGTTGTCAGTAAACAGTTTGTCTCCAGAGATGGAGACAGGGAGATCAAAAAGGAGGAGTGAGGTGTCAGATTTGGACCAAGTGAATTTAAGGGCAGGGTGGAAATTGAAAGCAAAGCTGATAAAATTGACAAGCTCAGCATGGGTGCCTGAATCAGCACTAATGCATCGTCAATATACAAGTGGGGAAGGCTTCAGACATAGACTGTTCTACTTAACTGACGAAGAGGAAGGCATAGCTGGGACCCAAGTGAGTGCCTGTGGCTACCCCTCAGGTGTGGAGAAAGCGGGAGGAGCTGAAAGAAAAATTGTTTAGGGTGAGGACCAGTTCTGCCAGATGGAGGACGACAGGGTTGGGTGGAGATTAGTTGGTTCTTTTGTCAAGAAAGAAGCGGAGGGGTTTGAGGCTTTCCTGATGGGACATTGAAGTATATAGGAATTGAACAGGCAGGGTGATGATGAGGCAGTCGGGGCCGGGAAATTGAAAGTTACTGAGGAGATCGAGGGCATGAGAAGTGATGTCAGTGGGAAGGGGACTGAACCAAGGGAGACAGAATGGAATCGAGATATGAGGACACGAGTTCAGTGGGGCAGGAGCAGGCAGAGACAATAGGCCTACCTGGACAGCCTGGTTTGTGGATCTTGGGTGGGGTGGAAGCGAGCAGTGTGGGGTAAGGGAACCATGTATTTGGTGGGAGTTCTCCAGAGTAAACAGAATTATAAGTAGAATTTAGAGTTTTCATAGCCAACATCATCCTTGTAAACAACAGGAATTCTGCAGATGCTGGAAATTCAAGCAACACACATAAAAGTCGCTGGTGAACGCAGCAGGCCAGGCAGCATCTCTAGGAAGAGGTACAGTTGACGTTTCAGGCCGAGACCCTTCATCAGGACTAACTGAAGGAAGAGTGAGTAAGGGATTTGAAAGTGGGAGGGGGAGGGGGAGATCCAAAATGATAGGAGAAGACAGGAGGGAGAGGGATGGAGCCAAGAGCTGGACAGGTGATAGGCCTTGTAAATCTTTGTAATCCTTGTAAATCTTATTTTGCACATTCTTCATTGTCTGTATGAAACCCAGAAAAATATATTTTACTAAATGTTACCTATACTTCAATAATATAGTCAACTAAAGTAAACCTCCTTTTCTTCTTTGGTTCTTTTTCTCTGTAAATTGAGCTTTTGTATTATTTGACTTTTTTTTTAAGCCTAATTAACGTGCTGCTCAACCTTAAGTAATTTGCTAATATACATCTCAAGATCTGTGTTCACCTGCACCCAAATTAGACCATTAAACAGTGCTTACAATGAAGTGCAATTATCTGAGGTATTTCAAAGAAGTGTATGCCAGGAAGTTTAATATTATGTGTCTCCCAACATGCCATTGTAACTATGGAAACCACCCAGTAATGAGATATGTGTATCTTCTTCGTATCGTCTAGCAGAATGACATTGAGCAGGACATTAACTGATTTAAACATTAGGTCATTTCACTCATTTGAAAATCAAACTGGTGTGTGGAATTCTTATTAAATTGATATGTAATTGGTCTTAATAATTGAAGCATTAATTGAAAAATGTTCCAATTGCTGCCATTTTGCCCTATATGATTACCACAAGAGAGCCTTAATATCTGTGCAAATGGAAATTGTACCTGATTCTTAAATATTTAATGGCATAAAAATCAAATTATCCTGATCACAGTATACAAAAGCATTATAGGAAATTGTTTGTTAGCTAACGTAGTAGCCATCGGCCCAGTTATATAAAAAAAGGGATAACATCCTTATAAAACAGCAAACAAATTTCCTCTGTAAACTTATACATTTTATCAAACCTTTGGCTATGATAAAACTCACAATTTTGTGCTGAACCCTCTACTTGCCTATAGTCCATTTCCCTCCGTTCTCGGCATGTTCATATGCTTGTCCAAGAGACCTGTTGAATCTATCTCTACTACCATCCCCGACCCTCCGAGAGGACCACGACTTTGTCATAGGGTTTGGAGGCTTGCGTGCCTCAGTGACCCAGAGGGCTCTGTTGCCTGGAGTCAGGACTTTGTGTGTTGACTCTTGGGAGGGTCACCCATGCCAAACAGGTCAAAGGGTAGAGGCCAGTCTAAGAGTGGTCCACCAGTCCACCAAGCTGGGAGATTCAGCTCAAGGCTAAGAACCCTGACTGGTAAAACAGAATTATTATGGAAGCGGCAATGAACAATCCTCCTACATCTGAGTGCGACAGTATTCCTGAGTCTCCACCCGGGACTTGCATGACCGACGGTAATGAAAACTGAGAGGAAGCTATTGACGTGATGAAAGAAGCTCCAAACACTACCAGAGATGGAGGACCTTCAATGCTGCCCCAGATGGCAGCGGTGCAGTGGGCAGCAAGTACCATCCCTGGCAGTGCACTTCAGACTCCTTTCCTGTAAAAAATACGAGTTTTCTATTAAAAAAAAACTTGCCTCACACATTCCTTTGAAATCCTCCCCTTTCACCATAAATGCATGGCCTGTAGTATCGGATGTTTGAACCCTGGGAGGAAGATATGGGCTGTCTACTCCACCTATGCCATCTGAGAAAGCAGGCCTAGTTTGCCCAGTCTCTCTTTATAAGACAAGTCCACTAATCCAGACAACATTGAGGTAAATATTTTCCAAATCGTCCCCATAACCTCCACAGATTTCCTGTAATGGGGCGATTGAGATTGAATACAATACTCTCAAGTATGGTGTAACAGTGTTTTACAAAGCTGCAACATAATCTCCTGACCCTTGACTAACAATGGCAGGCCTGCCATTTCCATTTTTATCATTTCATCAACCTGTGCAGCCACCTGCAAAGAAGCTATGGGCATGGACCCCAAGATCCTTTTGTACTTAAACACTGTTAAGGATCCTGCGTTATTTGTGTGCTTTCCCTCTACATTTGATTGCCCAAAGTGCAACACCCCACATTTGCCTGGATTCAAAGATTCAAAGTACAGTTACTATCAAATTATGTATACAGAATACACCTCTGAGATTCATCGTTCCACAGGCAGCCACAAAGCACAAACACTGAAAACGCAGACAAAAGAACAAATTGAGCCAACGGCAAAAAGGAAATGAACTACATGGAGCATACCAAACGTCAAACCAGGATGTCACCTGCCATTTCTGCATCCACATGTGGAACTGATGTCTATCCTGCTGTGTATCATTCACACTGTCCAGAATGCCACCAGTCCTTAGGTCTGATTAGCCTTCCCATCCACATTTTCATCCAGATCATAAACAGCAGAAGCCCTTGTATGGGTTCATGTGGACACCACTAGTCACAGACCTAGAAGCCAGAAAATAAAATGCAATGCACTGATTCTGCTGAGCAGTCACGAAAAGGAGCTGTGTTGGAAATGTCCCTCAGAAACAGTGATTCAACACAATCCATTGGCAACGTTTATCTTTTATTTGATTGGCAATTTTAATCCAGCCATCTCTCTCCTATTCTCTATTCCTTTGTTCTACGTTTCCCTAACAACCACTTAATGTGTTTCTTTAATGTGGTTATCATCCCTGTTTCAGAATCAGAATCAGGACCTGGTTTAATGTCATTGGCATATGCCATGAAATTTGTTGTTATGTGACAGCAATACAATGCAATACATAATAATTAAAACTGTGGATTACAGTACCATTTTCTATTCTTGTTTCCCTCTCATGCTTTCTCTTATTACCTGTGCATCACCTCCCTCCATCCCCTTCCCTTTCTTCCATGGTCTTCTGTCCTCTCCTATCAGATTCCCCCTGCTCCAGCTATTTATCTCTTCCACATATCAACTTCCAGCTTTTTAATTCACCCCTCCCCCTCCCAGTTTCATCTATCACCTGCCACCTTGTACTTCTACCTCACCCCCCCCCACCTTCTTATTCCGTCCTCTTCCCCCTTCCTTTCCAGGGTCTCGGTTGGAAACGTCAGCTGTCTATTCCCATTCATGCTGACCTGCTGAGCTCCTCCAGCACATTGTGTGTATTGCTCTAGATTTCCAGCATCTGTAGTACCTCTTTATAAATAAAGAAAGTTAAATTAAATAACTAGTACAAAAGTAGTGAGGTAGTGTTCATGGGTTCAATGTCTATTCAGAAATCTGATGGCAGAGGGGAAGAAGCTGTTCCTGAATTGTTGAGTGTGTGCCTTCAGGCTTCTGTACCTCCTTCCTGATGGTAACAATGAGAAAAGGGCATGCCCTGGGTGATGGGGGTCCTTAATGATGGACGCTGCCTTTTTGAGGCATCGCTCCTTGAAGATGGTCCTGGATACTATGGAAGCTAGTGCCCATGATGGAGCTCACTGAGTTTACAGCTTTCTGCAGCTTATTTTCATTCTGTGCAATATCACCCCCGCCCTCCAACCGCCCCACCCACGCCAGACGGTGCTGCTGCCAGTTTGAATGCTCTCCATGGTACATCTGTAGTAATTTGTGGGTGTCAGTCAGTAAAGGAGTGATTTCTGTGCAGTCGCCGGCCTATTTACAGCCAGTCATGAAGGGAAGGAAAAAGAAAATTGAAAGGCTGTGCCAATTTTCCAATGTTAAACTGCATGTTTGAAATATCCAACATTTTTAAAAATCTAAATTGGCTTAGTTGGAGAAGCTGGAGAGTGGCAGTAGATGACTGTCTCTCTGACTGGAGGTCTTTGACTAGTGTTGTGCTGCAGGGATTAATGCATTGTTGTTTATCATCTATATAAATTATTTAGATGATTATGTGGTAAACTGGTGATAATATGGCATGAGAAATTCTGCAGGTGCTGGAAATTCAAAGCAACACATACACGAAATGCTGGAGGTGCACAGCAGGTCAGGCAGCATCCATGAAAATAAATAAACAGTCGACGTTTTGGGCTGAGACCCTTCATCAGAACTCTTGACAACATGGTAAATTTGCGGATAAATCTGGGGGCAAATTGGACTATCAAAGCCTGCAGCATGAACTCAACCAGCTCGGAAAATGGTCTGAAAACTGGCCGCTGGAATTTAATGCAGACAAGTGTGAGGGTGCCCTCAGACATAGGAACCTGATCCATAATCCTGTGCAAATGACATCACTGGATAGGGCTATAAAGAGCTTTTAGCACGTTGGCTTTCATAAATCAGGGCACTGATTACGGGAGATGGGATATCATGTTGAAGTTGTGCAAGACATTGGTGAGGCCTAATTTAGAGTATTGTGTGCAGTTCTGTTCACCTACCTGCAGGAAAGATATTAACAAATTTGAAAGAGTGCAAAGTAAATGTACAAGGACGTTGCTGGAACTGAGTTATAGGGAAAGGTTGAATAGATTAGGATTTATTCCCTAGAGTGCAGGAGAATGAGGGGAGAGCTTAAAGAGATACAAAACATCATTTGGGTATAGACAGGGTAAATTCATGCAGGCTTTTTCCCCTGAAGTTGGATGAGACTGGAACTGGAGGTCATAGGTTTAGGGTGAAAGATGAATTCTTTAAGGGAAATCTGAAAGGAAGCTCCTTCACTCAGTTGGTAGAGTGAGTGTGAAAAAAGCTGTAAGCGGATGTGGTTCAATTGTAAAAGTTAAGAGAAGTTTGGATAGGTACATAGATGGGAGGAGGGGTTTGGAGGGATAAGATTGGCTTTTGGGTAGATGGAACTAGCCGCGGGGCTCCAAACCTGACATCCATGAACCCCTCGGTGAATGCTATAAAAATGGCTGAACTAGACAGAAAATCAGGTTGGTATGAACTAGGTGGAGCAAAGGTCCTTTTTATCTATGATCTAGTTCTCTGTGAATCTAAATATTGAGAATTCCCATGAAAAGAAGAGTTTTCTGATGCATCGAGGTTAAATGTCATCATTGTGAACCCCAACTTGAGTTTTGACTTGACGGTTGAATGCCAGCTTTAATTCCTGATCTTGCCCGCAAGCCATTTCCAAGTTGGAAGGTAACCACTGTAGAGGTATCGACAGGGTGAGTCTTATCTTGGTATCTTTGTTGGCTTTCAAATAAAATGAAGGAGAAGGAGATTTGGAAAAATGCTTTGCTTCTGTTACATAGTGATTTTAAAAATATTTTCCTCTGTGTTAGGCCAATTTCAAAGTGCTGACTTTCACTCTAAAATGTTTTCAACTTCTAAGGGTCTTTTATTAATGCACTGGTGGTTCCTTCCAACATTTCCATTTTGTTAGGAGGATGTGGAGGAAAAATGTTTTTAAATGTTTTTATTGTGAAGCAACATCAGCCTAACTGCAACCGACAATGTCCTAAAGTACAATGTTTCTTTTTTCTTTTCTTTCTTATAACAACATAATGAAAATCAAATGAATGTATGTATAGTAAACAAGCAAAAAGCAAAGGAAACCCTACCACCCCATCTCCATTCCCCTTCCCAGCCCTCCCCTCCCCTCACCCCTCCTGTATGTGCTGTTTAGGTCCTACCACCCCCCACACTTAGTTCAGCTGTCGGTCTCTTCTAAATACAACAGTAATGGTTGCCAGGTTTTTTCAAGTTCCTTGAGTCTGTCCTTGATAACGTATCTTATCCTCTCTAGATGCAGAGTATCCATTAATACAATCAGCCATTGTCTGAGTGATGGAGTTTCTTCCTTTTTCCAGAACATCAGTATGAGTTTCTTTCCATTAAGTACGCCATAGGTCAGGAGTTGTGGCTGGGTAACCTGGAATTTATTTGACCTCGCAGAAGTTCCAAGAGTTATTAAAATGGGGTCTGGTATTGTCTGAACCTTTAGTACCTTCGATAGGACCTCAAATATTTGCATCCAATACTCTTGTATCCTGGGACATAAAGCATAACTATGTAACAAATTTGCCTCTGAAGACTTGCATTTCTCACCCATTGGGGACACCTCTGGGAATATTTTATGAATCCTTACTTTTGAGTAATGTAGTCTATGTAGGATTTTAAATTGTATTAAACAATGCCTGGCATTGATGGAACAGGAGTTAACATACTCCAAAGCCTCATTCCACATAACCTCCTCTATCTCTGTATCCAAATCCTTTTCCCACTCTTTTTTAATATTATCCATTGTTGTATAGCAATTGTTTTGTATGGCATCATACAGATAGGCGATCATGTGTTCTGTCCCTAAACATGATCTTAAATGACTATCTAATTTATCAGGTTCTGCCGTCTCAAAACCAGAAAGATGTGATCTTATATAGTGTCTTAGCTGGAGATATCTTAAAAAATGATGCTTTTGCAATCCGAATTTGTCCTGGAGCTGCCGAAACAACGCAAAAATCCCTTGTATGTATAAGTCTCCAACGCTGTGTATCCCTAATTCTCGCCATGCATCAAAGGCCCCATCTATACTTGAGGGGATGAAAGAGGGGTTCGCTGATATAGGTACAAGAAAAGATAGGGTTGTGAGTTTCAAATGCTTCCCCATTCGTCTCCACGTCTCTATGGTGCTATGGATAATGGGATTGCCTCTATAACAGGCTTTATTTAACCAAATGGGGGACATAATGATTTCCCCTATGGAATATGGTAGGCAATCCTCACGCTCCATCTCCAACCATCTGGGAAGTACAACCGTATCATCTATCCAGTATGCTATATGGCTAACGTTAGCAGCCCCGTAATAAAAAATAAAGTTCGGTAGTGCCAGCCCCCGACTAGTCTTATTCTTGCAGGGATGTTTTCTCCTAATTCGATGGGCTTTATAATTCCATATAAAAGGTAGAATTATCAAATCTAATCCTTTAAAAATGGTTTTGGTAAGATAGAGGGGCAGGTTCTGAAATAAATAGAGCAGTTAGCAGTTGGGGAAGAAAGATCATCTTGACTGCATTTACTCTACCCACTAAAGAAACTGGGAGTGTCTTCCAAAATTCTATTTTCTTTTTAATCTTTTCAATTAGAGGGGTAAAATTTTCTTCAAATACTTTTTGGTTATTGCAATTCCAAGGTAAGTAAACTTCTCAAGGGTTATTTTGAATGGAAATTGTTTAAGCCCCTCCTGTTCTTCTACTCGGACCGGGAAGAATTCACTTTTCCCCCAATTAATCTTATACTCCGAGAAAGTGCCAAATAAATTGACTACTTCCAGCAAAACTGGAATAGTAATATATGGTTTCATTACAAACAACAAAACATCGTCCGAATGAAGGAAATTTTGTTGATAGTATATTCTGTATTATACCCACAGATTTCGGGGTGAGAACGTATAGTCTCCGCCAGTGGTTCCAGGCCCAACGCAAACAATAAGGGACTTAATGCACAGCCCTGTCTTGTGCCCCTGTGCAAACTGAATGGTTCTGAGAGGGTCTGATTAGTTAGTATTTTAGCACTAGGGTTACTGTACAGTAGCTTAATCCAAGTTATAAATTTGTCTCCCATTCCAAATTTTTTGAAAACTTCATAGAGGTATTGCCATTCCACTTGGTCAAATGCTTTCTCAGTATCTAAACTTAATATTGTATGGTCTTCCTTAGGATGTCTTGGGGAATGCATTATATTAAGAAGGCGCCTGATGTTATGGAAAGAATTCTTTTTAAGGAATACCCTGTTTGATCTGAGTGCACCAATTTATTTACCTGTTGACTGAGTCTCCTTGCCAGCGTTTTAGCCAAAATTTTCTGATCTGAATTTAGCAGTGAAATCGGCCTATAAGATCCTACCTCCTCTGGGTCTTTGTCCTTCTTCGGAATAAGCGTGATAATGGCCTTGTTCAGGGTTTGGGGTAACCTGCCAGTTTCAAACGACTTTCTATACGTCCTTACCATATAAAGTGCTAATAAGTCACTAAACTTCTTATAAAACTCATTACCTATTCCATCCGAGCCTGGACTCTTGCCATTTTTCAGGGATCTTATTGTTCTTACTATTTCGTCATTTGTAATCTCTGCTTCCAAAGCCTGACACTCCGTCAGATTGAGTGAAGGTAACCTACAGGTATCCAGAAATGTATGCACGCTCCTCGTCAGGACATTAGATCGAGATGCATGCAATTTTTCATAATACTGACGGAATCTTTGATTAATGTTTTTGTGTGACATCAACGGAGCGCCCGAGTCTGATTTGATGTTATGAATGGCCCGATCACTTTCCAATTTGCGTAGCTGTCTTGCCAGCAATTTGTGCAGTCTATTACCAAATTCAACGAAATTCTGTTTCGTAAACATAAAGGCTCGGCACATCCCTTCTAAGAGTATTTGGTTAAGTTTGTATTTTAATGCTGAAATTCTGTTGTATTTTTCCGCGGGTGGTTGTCGCGCATTCCCTGTGTCTAGTTTACGTGTTTGTTCTTCTAGTTCTATTTGTTCTGTTCTACTACGTTTCTTTAGGGAAGACTGAAAAGAAATGACACATCCTCTAACATAAGCTTTAAATGTTTCCCATAGTAGTCCTGGGGGTGTTTCACTATCATCATTTGTATGAGGAGGAAAAGTGGAATTAGTAGACCGATGCACGGCAAGGATGACAGAGAGAGGCACAAAGAAGGAGGCAAGACTGACAAAATTATAACCTTCCATTATATTGCAGAGGCCTGGCCATAGCAAGAGCTAGAATCAACTGCTGAAGCTACCTGTAGTAGTCTGTTAGCTCACCTTTCCACTTTTCCTTTAGTCTGTACAGATTGTAACAAATGTACTAACAAACAGTACTAACTAATATCTGTTTGTTCTTTCTTATTGTGGTTTGGCATGATTTTTCAGTTTTCTTTGTGCGAGTAGGGGGGTTGTGCAATTTTTTTTGTGTAGGGGTGTTGATCATGTTGTGGGTCGTTCAATTTTTTCTCACATGGGGATGTTTTGCTCATGTTGCCATTTGCAAGATTTGTTTTTTTTTCGTGTGGGGGAGGGTTGATGTTTTCTTTTGAGCAACTTCCGTGGTTTTCTTTGTTCTGTGGTTATCTGGAGAAGTTGAATCTCAGAGCTGTATGCTACATACATACTTTGATAATAAATGAACCTTTAATACAGACTGTGACAAACTTACTAACTAACGAACAGAACTAACTAATGTCTGAGGTATTCTGAAAGTAGTTATTGGGGAAGTTTCAATTGACTACCCATCCAGATATCACTTGAAAAACAAATTAATTGTACCCAATAGTCTAGCATGATCTTGTGCATATAATTTGCCTATCCAATCAACTTTTTGGGTACTCAGTCATTCCACTGAAAATTGGCAGAAAGTTGTTTAAAGAAATCAATGCATCTGTGAGACTACAACTGCAATTGAGAGATAACTAAATTTTCCAGGCAGTGAAAGGTATGACTGACGTTGCTTACAGAGACCTGCAGAGACTTTTTGCCAAAATATATACCGTTGCAAGTATTACTCTGTGGACCTTTAATAAATTCAATGTTATTTGCAATCATGAATACAGGAAACTTTGTCACATGGTGTGAGCAGAATTATCTGCAGCTTAATGTGAAAAAGACTAAGGAGCTGGTGGTAGACCTGAGGAGAGCTAAGGTACCAGTGACCCCTGTTTCCATCCAGGGGGTCAGTGTGGACATGGTGGAGGATTACAAATACCTGGGGATACGAATTGACTATCATCTGGACTGGTCAAAGAACACTGAGGCTGTCTTCAAGAAGGGTCAGAGCCGTCTCTATTTCCTGAAGAGACTGAGGTCCTTTAACATCTGCCGGACGATGCTGAGGATGTTCTAAGAGTCTGTGGTGGCCAGTGCTATCATGTTTGCTGTTGTGTGCTGGGGCAGCAGGCTGAGGGTAGCAGACAACAACAGAATCAACAAACTCATTCGTAAGGCCAGTGATGTTGTGGGGATGGAACTGGACTCTCTGACGGTGGTGTCTGAAAAGAGGATGCTGTCTAAGTTGCATGCCATCTTGGTCAATGTCTCCCATCCACTACATAATGTACTGGGTGGGCACAGGAGTACATTCAGCCAGAGACTCATTCCACCGAGATGCAGCACAGAGCGTCATAGGAAGTCATTCCTGCCTGTGGCCATCAAACTTTACAACTCCTCCCTGGAGGGTCAGACACCCTGAGCCAATAGGCTGGTCCTGGACTTATTTCATAATTTACTGGCATAATTTACATATTACTATTTAACTATTTATGGTTCTATTACTATTTATTATCTATGGTGCAACTGTAATGAAAACCAATTTCCCCCGGGATCAATAAAGTATGACTATGACTATGACTATTTCAGATATACTGTGTATTCTATCTACTGTGTGTGTATGCACAATATCAGTTCATTCTAATTATTTCAGCTCTTAAAATATTCGGATAATCTATTTGGATGCTTTTAAAAACTGAAAGCAATACAGAGAAAAGCATGCTATGTTGCACTTGAAACGTACATCCAAAGAAACCGGGTCCTTCTCTAGCCTTGATTTGCATATCTAAATTAAATAGATTAAGAATCAAGAAATGCAAAACTCGTGTAAATAGGAATGAAGATGTTTTGCTGCTCACTGGGGTCAGAAGAGTGGCAAAACCTGGTACAAGTGCAAGGAAGGTAGACAGAGGACAGACACACACAATTAGCCTTTCTGCGGGATTCCGTAAAGGTTAATTTGCTGCTTGAGTCGATGGTGAGGAAGGCAAATACAATGTTAGCACTCATTTCAAGAGGACGAGAATATAAAAGCAAGGATGTAATTTTGAGGCTTTATAAAACACTGGTGAGGCCTCACTTGGAGTATTGTGAGCCCTTTTTGACCCTTATCTAAGATATTGGAGGGGGTTCAAAGGATGATCATGAAAACGATTCCAGGATTGAAAGGTTTGTCATATGGAGGGCATTTGATGGCTCAGGGCCTGTACTCACTGGAATTCAGAAGAATGAGGGGGTGACCTCATTGAAACCTATCGGATGCTGAAGGACCGCGATAGGGCAGATGTGGAGAGGAGGTTTCCTGTGGTGGGGAAGTCTAGGACCAGAGGGCAGAGTTGAGGGGCATCCTTTTAGAATGGAGATGAGGGGGAATTTCTTTAGCCAGAGATTGGTGAATCTGTGGAATTAGTTGCCACAGGTGGTTGTAGAGGCCAAGTCACTGGGTATATTTAAGGAAGGGGTGATAGGTTCTTCATTATTCAGGGCACGAAGGGATACAGAGAGAAGGCAGATTGGGACTGAGAGGGAAAGTGAATCTGTCATGATAAAATGGCAGAGCAGAACCAATGGGCCAAGTAGTTTAATTCTACTCCTATATCCTATGGTTTTATGCTTGGTGAGAACAAAGTTGGTGCAGAAACAAAGAAAACCAAGGTCTCTTTTCAATGTTGTTGGACCAATAGTACTTGGTATTAGGATAATCCGTAGTCATTGAGTCATAAAACACAACAATATTACTATTCAGCTGAGAAATTAAAACCCTTTTCCTGGAAGAATAAAGAATTAACTTGCAAAAAAAAAACTGCTTGATTTAATACTCAGATTAATAATTGTTTCTGATTTATACAGGTATGTTTTCATCATCCAGAAATCATACCAAGATAAAGAGAATGCTCCTCAAAGTTCAGTCATCACCAAGGTCAAAGGGATAGCAATCACAAATTCCTCTTTTGAAGGTGATGTTTGGGATGTGGCAGACTACATTAATCCACCAGAGGTAGGTGTACTTTCTGCTTCCCTCTCTCACTTCATCTCCTTATCTGCTCATCACCTCTGGTGCTCCTCCCCCCTCCCTTTTTTCCATGGTCTTCTACCCTATTCCTTCTCCAGCCCTGTATCTCTTCCACCAATCCACTTCCCAGCTCTTCACTTTACCTCTCCCCTTCTCCCGCTCACACCTATCAGTTGCCACCTTCTCCTTCTTCCTCCCCTCTCCCTGCCTCCTTACTCTGACTTCTCGTCTTTCTTTCCAGTCCTGAAGAAGGGTCTCGGCCCAAAACGTCGACTGTTTCCTCTTTTCCATAGATGGTGCCTGGCCTGCTGAGTTCCCCCAACACTTTGCATGTGTTACTTTGTGTGTGCTGCTTTCTGTTCAAGGCAGGTCGTGGAGCTTCTCAGTTGCTGGAATGGGGATCATGGTGCTTTCTCTGCCCTAGTGAAACCTAGTCATTGTTGGAAGAAACTGGATCACCCAGCATTCATGTTTTCAGATCTTGTGTGACGCCAAGTTGATTTTATCTGCAGTGAATTGCTAAGCGGTTGTGGCATCTGTGAAACCAGACTGGGCATAGCTGGTCAGATTTGATCTATATGCAGATGTGCATGGAATTATGTAACAAGTTGAGGACCACACTTACTAACCAAAACTGAACCTGCCACTGCATGAGAATGGTTGATAGTGAGCCACAAAAATGAAGGAGGAGCACAGTACCTTGTCGCTTTAGTGCGGCAAATGAGAGGGGAATAATTCTAACCCTACTGGCGTATTTCTGAAGATAAAATACGGTGGCATAGTGGTTAGCACAGCCCTTCACAGTGTGGGTGATCCTGGTTCAATTCTTGCCGTTGCCTGTAAGGAGTCTGAACGTTCTCCCTGTGACCGCATTGGTTTCCTCCGGGTGTTCCGGTTTCCAAGAGCCCGGTTAGTGGGTTAGTCGGTCGTTATAAATTGTCCCGTGATGAGGCCAGGATTAAATCGGGACATTGCTGGGTGGTGCACTTCAAGAGGGCCAGAAGGGCCTATTCTGCACTGTACTGCAAATAAAATAAATAAATAATATATGTGAAATTCATTATAGTGTGGTCCACCAATGCTGGGCAGCACAGAAACGTAGCATAGCATCGCAGCAGCGGTGATCACTGATTGGGGTTCGATTCTTTCTGCTGTACCTTCTCCCCGTGACTGTGGGTTTCCTCCGGGTGCTCTGGTTTCCTCCCACATTCCGAAGTTGCACGGTTAGGGCTAGTGAGTTGTGGGCTTGTTACGTTGGCACTGGGAGTAGCGGTGACATTTGTGGGCTGCCCAGCCCAATCCTCACTGATTTGATTTGACGCAAATGACGTATTTCACTGTATGTTTTGATGTACATGTGACATATAAAGATAACCTCTCTCTTTAATGATTGCGTTTTCGGCACCTCAGTGTAACATGCTGTGGCCTTGGCCTCACTAATCGCACCTTGCCACGCTGTGGGAGCTTCAATAGAGCAGGATACTTAGAGAACAGACAATCACGGTGAGGGTAGAATGGTCAAACACAACCATCATTTAGTCCTCCTTCACCAATATCCATCTCAGCCTTTTACGGAATTAGTCTTGGTTGCCACATAGAGGGGGTCTTTATTGTCTGGCAGTCTTTCCTAGGAATGGCCCACTAGTGAAGTGGCCTTTGTGGGTTCCTCATGCACATGAAGAAGTATGAACTCGAGACTTGTGCTTCATTTAACACAGAGCTCTGGAGGCCTGCTTTGTGTGAGCTTGTCATCCAGCAGCGAGGGACCCGAACTGGTGTTGGTGTTGCATTCAATTTGAAAACATGTTCCCATAACTCACATGGGTCCATTTCAATAGTGTTGATAATATCCAAGTTCACCAAAGGCTCAGAATTAACTCTACAATCATTTTCATTCCAGGGTCAAGATACTTTCAGCATTACTGTGCAGACTAAAACAACCCCTTATCAGAAAATGATCACTTGTCCTGAGGTAAGAGTGATGGTCAAGCTAAAAGTCAAAATTCACTATCAAAGTACCATATACAACCCTGGGATTCACTTTCTTGCAGGCATTTACAGGAAAATAAAGAAACACAATAGAATTTGTGAAAAGCTGTATATAAACAGGGACTGACAAACAACCAATGTGACGAAAGAGACAAATCTCGCAAATAAAAAAAATGCTGAGAACATGAGTTGAAACGGGTCCTCAAAAGTGAATCTGTGGGTTGTAGAAACCAGTTCAGGGTTGTGGTGAGTTAGGTTAACCACGCCACTTCAGGAACCGGGTGGTGGTAGGGTAATAACTGTTCCTGAATCTGGTGGTGGGGATCTAAGGCCTCGGTACTGTTACGTACCCCGTAACTGGGTTGCCAAACCAGCAGAAATGGATCACTCAGTTGGAGTCTGGATTACTAGAACTAAGAAAGTTTTATTAAAGAAACAAACAACACAGTAATCGAAAGGATAATAAATGCAATGGTTCAGCAATGATAAACACACATGTGCACAGAATTAAGATAACAGGATTAATCAAGCTCTATCGTTGTCTAGGGGTAAATGACCAGTTTCAAAGTGACACAAAGTCCAGTTCAATTTAGTTCAGTTCGCAGTAATCGTTGCCATGGCGATGGACAGTGTGGGGGGGAGGGAGAGAGAGAACGAGAACGACTGATCATTCAGAACGGCTTCCACTCACAGACCTGCGATATTGCTCACAAGCAGCTTTCCGGGCGGGTCCTTTGTGATGTCACCTGAGGTCACCAACTGTGACCCCTCCTCCGGATGCGGTCTATCCTCTGCAGTGAACCCGGCACCCAAGCAAGGGCGGACACCCACCGGGTTCCGGATGATCGTACCTTTCCACCCTGTGCGTTTGTGGCCCGGTACTTCCCACCGACTCGTGAGAGGCGCACCGCTTCCAGGGTCTCGTTACCTCGAGTGTCGTGTGTGTCCTGCCTTAGCGAACCTGTCCCTTTTTATCCCCCTGCTGGGGTATCGCCTGTCCATCACTTCAAACAGTTCAGGGTTCAAAGGGGGAGTCGCTCTAGACAGCTCTCTCTCCCGTCCCTTCATTACATATCTCCAGATTGCCCGTCCATCACTTCAAACAGTTCAGGGTTCAAAGGGGGAGCCGATCTTGACAATACCCAGACTGATGGCTCCTTCATTAACATCTCCAAATGCTGCTTCATTGTTCCTTATCTCTCCCTCCCCTGAGGACAGGTGGCAGACCACTGCTGATGCCACTGGTGTAAGCCCAGGCCAGCAAGCATCTTAATTTATGTGTATTCTCGTCACAGTACCTCCTGAGAAGAGAGCATGGCCTGGATGATGAGGGTCTGTGGGGGAAAAAAAGGAGGGTTTAAACTAATTTGGCAGGGGGATGGGAACCGGACTGATAGTGCTGAAGGTGAGGTAGTTGGTTTACAAACAGGCAATGTGCAGTGAGGAGAGGCTGATGATAGGGCAAGATTGCAGTCAGCAGGATGAGTTGTAATGTAAAAGGTGGACAAAATCGAAAACGGTGAATACAGGACTGAAGGTGTTGTATCTGAATGCGCACTGTATACAGAATAAGGAAGGTGAACTTACAGCACAGTTACAGATTGGCAGGTATGATGTTGTAGACATCACTGAATCATGACTGAAAGAAGATTATAGCAGGGAGCTTAATGTCCAAGGATACACATTATATCGAAAGGACAGGCAGGAAGGCAGAGGGGGCGTGGTTGCTCTGTTGGTGAAAATGAAATCAAATCATTAGAAAGAGGTGACATTGGGTCAGAAGATGCTGAATCATTGTGGATAGAGCTAAGGAACTGCAAGGGTGAAGAGACCCTGATGGGGTTGTATACAGACCCCCAAACAGTAGTAAAGATGTAGTCTACAATGGGAGATAGAAAATGCATGTCAAAAGGGCGGTGTTACAATAGTCATGGGGGATTTCAATATTCAGGTAGATAGGGAAAATCAGGTTGATGCTGGATTTCAAGAGGGGGAATTTCTAGAATGCCTTCAAGATGGTTTTTTTAGAGCAGCTTGTTGTTGAGTCCACTAGGGGTCCGCTATTCTGCATTGGGTGTTGTGCAATGAACCCTTAGGTGCAAGTGATCATAATATGATGAAATTCACCCTGAAATTTGAAAGAGAAAAGCTAAAGTCAGATGCATCAGTATTACGGTGGAGTAAAGGGAATTACAGAGGCTTGAGAGAGGAGTTGGCCAGAACAGATTGGAAAGAACACTGGCAGGGATGACAGCAGAGCAGCAATGGCTGAAATCTCTGGAAGCAATTTGGAAGGCATGGGATAGGTACATCCCAAGGAGGAAGAAATATTCTAAAAGCAAGATGACACAATCATGACTAACAAGACGGGTCAAAGCCAACATAAAAGCTAAAGAAAGTGTATATAATAGAACAAAAATTAGTGGGAAATTAGAGGATTAGGTAGCTTTTAAAAACCAACAGAAGGCAACTAAGATGTCATAAAGTAGGTGAAGATGGAATATCAAGTCAGGTCAAGTCACCTTTTATTGTCATTTCGACCATAACTGCTGGTACAGTACACAATAAAAACAAGACAACGTTTTTCAGGGCCATGGTGCTACATGAACAATACAAAAACTACTCTGAACTACGTAAAACAACACAAAACTACACTAGACTACAGACCTACCCAGGACTGCATGAAGTGCAGAAAACAGTGCAGGCATTACAATAAATAATAAACAAGACAATATACACAGTAGAGGGCAGTAGATATGAAAGTAGGCGAGCCAATAATATTAAAGAGGATACCAAAAGTTTCTTCAGATACATAAAGTGTAAAAGAGAGATGAGAGTGGATATCAACCCGCTGGAAAACAATGGGAGGACAGAGAAATGGTGGATGAACTGAACAAGTACCTTGCATCGGTCTTCACTATGGAAGACACTAGCAGTATGGTGGAAGTTCCAAAGTTCAAATACATTTATTATCAATGTATGTACACTTTATACAACTTTGAGATCTGTTTTTGTTACAGGCAGCTATAAAACAAGGAAACCCAATAGAACCCATTAAAAAAAGACCATCAAATACCCAATGTGCAAGGGGAAAGAAGTGCAAATATTAAAGTAAGCAAATAGCATTCAGATTTGAAGTTCACAAAAGTGAGTCTGCACCTTGATAGTTGCAAGCCACAGCCAAAGTTCAGTACAGCAGTGAGTAAACCTCGCAGACCATCGAGCTGAAGTCCAGTGCAGAGTTGAGTAAAACTCACGGAGCAGCAGCTGAACTGGTCATCCGTTGCCTCTGGCCCAGACACCCTGACCTTTTTCAATCTGACCCGGTGCTTAAATCGTTCCAAGCTCGGGCTATTCCTTGCACTCGGACTCAGGCCGTGTCACTTCGATACGCTCTCAGGCTGGTGCCCTGCCGCCTTAATTCAGCCCATTCCCAACTTTTCCAATTTGACTCGGCACTTAAATCGGTCACTCGTTGGGTCTTTCTTCGCTCTCAGGCCCTGCCACCTTGACTGTCCATCACCTCTGTTCTCCTTGCCTCGGCTCTGCCAAACCAAATTGCCTCCGCCCAGACTCGGCTGCTCTGATTCAGCCTGCACACACTGCTCCACAACCGTACTGCTTCCTGGAGATTTCAGTCCCTACCGCGAAAATACCAGGTTGTACAGGCAGTTCAAAAGCTCAACTCCGACCAGGAACTTACAGGGTTACTGTTCGCAGTGATCGTTCAACAGAAAAGGTGTGATTAGTAAAGTACTTAGTTGTTTTCTTTCGCAAACAACAGGAATTCTGCAGATGCTGGAAATTCAAGCAACACACATCAAAGTTGCTGGTGAACGCAGCAGGCCAGGCAGCATCTATAGGAAGAGGCGCAGTCGACGTTTCAGGCCGAGACCCTTCGTCAGGACTCCTGTGCCTCTTCCTATAGATGCTGCCTGGCCTGCTGCGTTCACCAGCAACTTTGATGTGTGTTGGTAGTTGTTTTCTTTGTTTTCTTTGCCATCAGCAAGTAGTCACTGAGCTTTTTTTTTCCTTTTTTAATCTTTTTATTAATTTTCAAGTTCATAAACATAATAACAATAGTGATACAGAGAGATTGGAATTACCTTATTGTTAATAAACATATACAAAAAAGTCTACAAATAGTACAAGTGTTATAGACATCCAAACTCTTGCTATAGTTAATCATGAAGAAAAAAAGACATAAAAAGAAAAGGATATCGCAAAGAAAAACACCAAAAAACAAAAAAAAACTAAAAAAAAGAACTAATAGCTAAACCCCAAAAAAAAGCAAACGAAACAAAACAAGACTGAACCAATATATTAGATCAAATACATCCATTAATGTCGTCAACTCTGCTCCTCTATTCACAGAGGTCAAACTACGTCATATGAAAATGTTGAATGAATGGCTTCCAAGTCTCTTCAATTTTAACCGAAGGATCAAAAATGACACTTCTGACTTTTTCTAAATTTAAACATGATATATTTTGGGAAAAGGCACTGAGTTTCACTGGTACCGTCTTAAACCGGGTTGTCAGGGGTCAGGAGTGTGTGAAGTTACCATCACTGGAGAAAAGGCTCTTAGGCAACTGAAAAGTCTGAGGGTAGATAAGTCACCTGGGCCAGATGGTGTACACAACAGGGCTCTGAAAGAGGTGGCTGAAAAAATTGTGGAGGAATTAGTAACAATCCTTCAGGAATCACTAGATTCTGGAATGGTTCCAGAAGACCGGAAAATTGCAAATGCCACTCCACTCTTCAAGAAGGGAGAGAGGCAGAAGAAAGAAAATTATAGGCCAGTTAGTCTGACCTCAGTGGTTGGGAAGATATTGGAGCCAATTATTAAGGCTGAGGTCTCAGGGTACTTGGCGGCACATGATAGAATAGGTTGCAGTCAACATGGTTTCCTCAAGGTAAAATCTTGCCTGGCAAATCAGTTGGAATTCTTTGAAGAAGTAACAAGCAGGATAGACAAAGAAGGTCCGTTGTGTACCTTGTTTTTCAGGAGGCCTTTGACAAGGTGCCACACATAAGTCTGCGTAACAAGGAAAGATTCTAGCATGGATAAACCAGTGGCTGAATGGCAGGAGGCAAGGAGTGGGATTAAAGGGAACATTTTCTGTTTGGCTACTGATGACTAGTGGTGTTCACAATGGTCTGTATTAGGACAGATTCATTTTACGTTACATGTCAATGATTTGGATGATGAAATTGATGGCTTTGTGGCCATATTTGCTGACGATACAAAGGTAGGTGAAGGGGCAGGTAATTTTGAGGAAGTAGAGAGGCTGCAGGAGGACTTTCAACAAAGTAGAAGAATGGACAAAGAAGTGGCAAATGGAATACGATGTCAGGAAGTGCACTTTGATAGAAGAAATAAAAGTGTTGACTACTTTCTAAATAGAGAGAAAATACAAAAAACTGAGGCTCAAAAGGGCTTGGGAGTGCTTGTGCATGATTCCCTAAAGGTTAATTTGCAGGTTGAGTCTGAGGTAAGGGAGGCAAGTATGACCTTAGCACTCATTTCAAGAGGACTAGAGTATAAAACAACCTTTCTCAACATCTTTGGCCTGGAGGAGCTCTTGAATTAATTTTCAAATCAGCTCACAGTACGTTAGTTAGCATGATCAGTAAGTTGTAGATTAATAATCCAAAAATAATTGTCAATGCTTTTTTGAGTAGAGAATGAATTTTTAGCCAACCTTTCTTGAAAAAAAGAGATAGTTAAGCTTAGCTTGCCCTTCTTGAAATTAATCTCTTTATTTCCCTTTCATAAATTTTAGAAACTCATAAGGCAAAACATTATATATTTCTCAATTCTGGGTCGAACTTGAGATAAGCACACATGGATTTCAACTTCAACTGAAATGTGATTATTTCTATCCTTGCTCTTGATGGTTGTTGAACAAAGAAAAGCTTGCTCACACATGTAAGAAGTTGAAAACTGCAGCAAAATGTTCATTGTTTTCCTATGAATGGCAGGATACTCTCCTTTCACAGAAATCCAGAAGTTGTCCCAGGGCAGGTCAGTAAATCTCATCTTGAGGGCATGATCAGACCGCAGCTCACAAAGTTCTTCCTCCTCTCTCAAAGTCATGTTCTCAGGCTGAGCAGAAGATTCAGGGAAAGGGTCCCTCACCCAGTCATACACTTGTGTTGAAAGGGAGGAAAATACTTTTCAATTTTGTTCTGCGGTTTTTCCAGGTGGTTTTCAATAAGACTCGAAACTTTCTGATATCCTTCCTCAGTCTCAAGCCCAAGCAGCAGTGGAAACATTTCAAGATTTCCTTTAGCAACATGATTTTTTCAAAGATTCAGTTTCCTTTGAAATCCAAGAATCTTGTCACTTAAAGTCAAAACATTTTCTCCAGGGCCTTGCAGGGTCTTGTTCAACAGATTCATATGATGAAAAATGTCTGTTAAATAGGCGAGTTTCTGCAGCCATTCTTCATCTTCAAAGTACTCAGAAAAATCTGGCTTACTATTTTCTGAAAGTTCTGCAATTCACCTTTCAGCTCAAACACCCTGTTGAGAACGTTTCCTCTGCTAAACCACCAGATTTCTGTACATAGCAGGAGACTGGTGTGCTCTTTGTTCAGGTTCTCACAGTTTTTTAAACATTCTCAGTAAACTGATCTTAAAGCTACTAAAAAACTAGATTTTTGAGTCTTTTTACTGACAGCAACTTTATTTTCAAAAGCTTTAATCTGTTTGTTTTGAGATTCCAATAGTCGTTTAAAATAACCAGCACTTTTATGTGTCATATGGCTGTGATTTGTCATTAAGTGTCTTTTCAGTTTTGCTGGAGCCATTGCTACATTTGTAAGTCGTTTGCCACAGACTAGTCACAATGGAATAGGTCCACTTGAATCACCAGTCCACATAAAATCCATTGATAAGTAGATTTCATTGTAAAGATAGACTTTTGTGTTCGTTGTTGCACTAGTGCAGTGAAATGACTCAGAGGATTGTAATTCTTCATCATTAACCTTATCAGAATTGTCCGTAGGCCTAGGGCTAGAATCCTCCTCTTCCATCTCACACCTCCTTTTCAAAAATAGCCACACTGGACCATCTTTAGAATGAAAATTTCTCTCCAATTTTCTACTACACCGGTAGTTTGTTCACTCTCATAAGTCAGTCGGTGGCACGTAAGGGGAAGTGCGGGGAGGTAAATTGGGAGGGAGAGGCTGACATCACAGCCCAAGTTGGGCGAGTCCATTCAATGCTCAGAAAACACACTTCACGCTTCTCAACAGCCTACCGTCCTCCCTTCCTTGCCATACAGCATTCACCAATTACCAGCCCACCATCCTCCCGTCCGTCCCTGCAATACAGCACTCACCAATTATCTATGGTCTCAACCAAATAAACACGGTCCAACTGCGCACTGCCGCACTGGCTCAGCGACCTCCAATGAGATTGCTAACAGGGATGCTCAGTCACTGCCCACCACTGTGAGCACTAGCATCACACGCTGCGCGGAGTTCAAAAAGCTATGTTTATTTTCAACTGTTTCCTGTGGCAGAGAATTCCACAGATTCACCACTCTCTGTGTGAAGAAGTTTTTCCTAATCTCGGTCCTAAAAGGCTTCCCCTCTATCCTCAAACTGTGGCCCCTCGTTTTGGACTTCCCCAACATCGGGAACAATCTTCCTGCATCTAGCCTGTCCAATCTCTTTAGGATCTTATACGTTTCAATCAGATCTCCCCTCAATCTTCTAAATTCCAACGAGTACAAGCCCAGTTCATCCAGTCTTTCTTCATATGAAAGTCCTGCCATCCCAGGAATCAATCTGGTGAACCTTCTTTGTACTCCCTCTATGGCAAGGATGTCTTTCCTCAGATTAGGGGACCAAAACTGCACACAATACTCCAGGTGTGGTCTCACCAAGGCCTTGTACAACTGCAGTAGTACCTCCCTGCTCCTGTACTCGAATCCTCTCGCTATAAATGCCAGCAAACCATTCACCTTTTTCATCGCCTGCTGTACCTGCATGCCCACTTTCAATGACTGGTGTATAATGACACCCAGGTCTCGTTGCACCTCCCCTTTTCCTAATCGGCCACCATTCAGATAATAATTTGTTTTCCTATTTTTGCCACCAAAGTGGATAACTTCACATTTATCCACATTAAATTGCATCTGCCATGAATTTGCCCACTCACCCAACCTATCCAAGTCACCCTGCATCCTCTCAGCATCCTCCTCACAGCTAACATAAATATCCTTTGTTTTCATAAATATCCTTTCAGTGCACTTGGTACAAGACAAGGGTCAGCCAAAGGACAGAGTAGTGGAAAGAGCTTCAACAATAATCTCCAGAATTTCAGACACTAGCACGGGTGTGCACAGGAGGGGATGCGCTTATGCAGAATTTGGCCTCTGTTGAATTATCCTGTTTCTATCTAGTCTTGTATCTCTGCTAGCATCTGGCTGACCCCGACCTGTACTATTCTTACAGATTTTATTCGATGTAAACAGGACTCCAGTTGAATATACCCTTTTCCCAGTTTAGTATCGGCTCTGTATTCTAAACGCAATTGTAGACAGAAAATGCATTCATCCTACATCAGTCAGCTCAGACAAGTGATAAGTTACCTCAGATGCAACCGTTAGCTAGCTAAGCAGTACATTAAGTTAAAAATGTTGCCAGTGAGAATAGTCATTCTGCCCATGTTCCCCAGTGGTTCCTCTTCAACTCTCTGTCGTTTCCTCACTTGAAGCACCGGGGAAAGCATCCTGTCTGGATACATCAAGACTTGGTACGGCAACTGCTCTGCACGTGATCGCAAGAAACTGCAGAGAGCCGTCTGAGGTGTTGGTGAGGCCAAAATTGGTGTACCGTGTGCAGTACCTCCAGGAAAGATGTAAATTAGGTTGAAAAGTACAGAGAAAATTTACAAGGGTATTTCCGGGTCTGGAGGACCTGAATTATAAGGAAAGATTAGGACTTTATTCCTTGGAACATAGAAGGTTGAGAGGAGATTTGACAGAGGTATACAAAATTATGAAGGGTATAGATAGGGTAAATGCAAGCAGGCTTTTTCCCACTAAGATTGTGTGAGACTACAACCAGAGGTTATGGATTAAGGGTAAAGGGTGAAAAATTTAAGGGGAACATGAGGAGAGGCTTCTTCATTCAGAGGGTCGTGAGAGTGTGGAATGAGCTGCCAGTACAACTGGTGCATGAGTGCTTAATTTCAATGTTTAGGCAAAGTTTGGATGGGTACATGGATGGGAGGGGTATGGAGGGCTGTGGTCGCGGTGTAGATCGATGGGTGTAGGCAGATTAAATGGTTTCAACATGGACTAGAAGGGCCAAACGGCCTGCTTCTGTGCTGTGCTTTTCTATGCATCTATGACTCTAGTTGTGGACACAACTCAGCACATCATGAATCCCAGCCTGCTCTCCATGGACTCTGTCTATACTCTCACTGCCTCAGTAAGACAGTGACATAATCAAAGACCCCAGCAATTATAGTAAACATCAGGATAGCGGAATGCTCCTTGTGTGGGAAGTGGGAAGGCGGCGAGACCTCCAGTGTCCCTGATGACTTCACCTGCAAGAAATGCATCCAGCTGCAGCTTCCAACACTCTGCGTTAGGGAGGTGGAGCTGGAACTGGATGAACTCCCAGATCATTCAGAAAGCTGAAGGGGTGATAGGTAGGATATATAGAAAGGTAGTAACTCCCAAGGTGCAGGGCACAGGAAACTGGATGGCAGTCAGGAAGGAGAAAGATGGTAAATAGCCAATACAGATTACCCCTGCTGCCATCCCCCCCTCAGCAACAGGTATATCACTTTGGATATGGTTGGTGGGGGTAGGGGATGGCCCAGCAGAGGAAATCACAGTAGTCAGGTCTCTGGGACTGAGTCTGACTCTGTGACTCAGATGGGAAGTGGGGAGAAAAGGTGAGCTGTGGTGATAGGGGACTCATTAGGGGAACAGATAGGAGATTCTGTGGACAAGAACGAGATTCCCAGCTGGTATGTTGCCTCCCAGGTGCCAGAGTCCAAGACATCGCGGATCAAATCCTCAGCTTTCTTAAGTGGGAGGGTGATCAGCCAGAGGTCGTGGTCTGTGTAGGTACCAATAACAGCAGTGAGAAGAGTGACGAGGTTCTGCTAAGTGAGTTCAGGGAGTTAGGTGCTAATTTAAAAGACAGGGCCTCCAGGGTTGTGATCACTGGATTGTTACCTGTGCCACATGCAAGTGAGGCCAGAAATAGGAAGGAATCGAAAGGTTGAGCACAGTGTGACTAGTGTCCTGAGCTGCATATATTTCAGTGTAGGAAGGAAAGACAGATGAGCTGGGCATGGATCAGCACTTGGAATTATGATATTGTAGCCATTAGTAAGTCATGGTTGCAGAAGGGACAGGACTGGCAGCTCAGTATTATGGGGTTCCATTGTTTTAGATGCAACAAAGAAGGGGGAGTGGTGTTGCTAGTCAGGGACAATGTCATGCCAGTGTTCAGTCAGGACAGACTGGAGAACCTGTCTACTGAGGCTTTATGGGTAGGACTAAAGGTATGACCACATAGATAGATTAACAGACCACCCAACCGTCCGTAGGATTTAGAGGAACAAATTTGTAGAGAGATCGCAGACTGTTGCAAGAAACATAGGAGTTGTTATAGTAGGTGATTTTAACTTTCCACATATTGACTGGGACTCTCATATTGTAAAAGGACTAGATGGGATAAAGTTTGTCAAATGTGTTCAGGAAAGTTTCCTTCATCAGTACATAAAAGTCCCACTGAGAGAGTGTGTGACACTTGATCTGCTCTCCGGGAATGAATCAGGGCAGGCGACAGAAGTTTGCATAGGGGGACACTTTGCATCTGGTGATCATAATGCCATTAGATTCAAGGTAAGTATGGACAAGGATAGGTCTGGGATTCTAAATTGGAGAAAGGCCAACTTTGATGGTATCAGAAAGGATCTGGCAAGTGTGGATTGGGACAGATTGTTTTCTGGCAAAGGTGTTTTTGGTAAGTGGGAGGCCTACAAAAGTGAAATTTTGGGTGTACAAAGTTTGTGATATGTCTGTCAGGATAAAAGGTAG